>NC_092827.1:61780097-62083127 GCF_039878825.1 Excalfactoria chinensis | reverse complement strand
GCTCAGAGAGTGGTGGTAAATGGAGTTAAATCCAGCTGGCGACCGGTCACAAGTGGTGTTCCCCAGGGGTCGGTGCTGGGGCCTGTCCTCTTCAACATCTTTATTGATGACCTCGATGGGGGCATTGAGTGCGCTCTCAGTAAGTTCGCAGATGACACTAAATTGGCTGGGAGTGTGGATCTGCCTGGGGGTAGCGAGGCCCTACAGAGGGATCTGGACAGGCTGGAGAGCTGGGCTGAAGCCAATGGAATGAGGTTTAACAAGGCCAAATGCCGAGTCCTGCACTTCGGCCACAACAACCCCAGGCAGCGCTATAGGCTTGGGGCGGAGTGGCTGGAGGACTGTGTGGAGGAAATGGACCTGGGGGTACTGATTGATGCACGGCTGAACATGAGCCGACAGTGTGCCCGGGTGGCCAAGAAGGCCAACGGCATCCTGGCTTGTATCAAGAATGGTGTGCTGAGCAGGACTAAGGAAGTTATCCTGCCCCTGTACTCGGCATTGGTGAGGCCTCACCTCGAGTACTGTGTCCAGTTTTGGGCACCTCAGCACAAGAAAGATATGGAGGTACTGGAGCAGGTCCAGAGAAGGGCAACGAGGCTCGTGAAGGGCTTGGAGAATCAGCCCTATGAGGAGAGGCTAAGGAAGCTGGGGCTGTTTAGCCTGAGGAAGAGGAGACTGAGGGGAGACCTTATTGCCGTCTTCCAGTACCTGAAAGGTTCTTACAGTGAGAGTGGGGCAGGTCTCTTCTCACTAGTGACAAGTGACAGGACGAGGGGAAATGGCCTCAAGTTGCGCCAGGGCAAGTTCAGGTTGGATATTAGGAAGAACTTCTTTACAGAAAGGGTGGTTAGGTACTGGAATGGGCTCCCCAGGGAGGTGGTTGAATCGCCATCCCTGGATGTGTTTAAGAGCCGTTTGGATGTGGTACTCAGGGATATGATTTAGCAGAGGTTGTTTTTTTTTTTTTTTTTTTTTTGTTTTTGTTTTTTTTTTTTTTTTTTTTTCTTAGAGATGGGGTACTGGTTAGGCTGCGGTTGGACTTGATGATCTTCAAGGTCTTTTCCAACCTGGATAATTCTATGATTCTATGATTCTATTCTTTTCATGAATTGACTGGATGTCTTCCAGAGTTGGAATCAATTAGTGAAATAGGTCCTCAATATATTGTTGACATACTATTGCAAGAAGAGGACTTTGAGGACTCATCTACTCACTGTAAAGCTAATACAACCATCTCCTATGCTAATATGAGCAGCAGAGGACTCCCAGGGACTGGCACGGGAGTGAAGAAGTCAGTCCTCCCAATAAATGAAAGTTCAAAAAACAGTCTTGAATATGGCTGAGCCTTTCTACCCTTTATGTTCAAGTTACAACATAATCTCCTTACGTGGAAAACAGATCAAACATTTAAAAAGGAAAAAGTGTATGCAAAATCTCTGATTAAAACTCTAATGGCATTTTTTCAGCTAGCAACACCAGACTCATATGCTTTTTGGCCAACAAGAAGAGTATTCGGCAGATATCTGTGAATCAAGCCAAAGTTCTGTGACAAAGATTGTCACTTCTTTGCTCTCCATCCAAGTTTTGGCTATGCAATATTTCAATACTATTGCTTTCAGCAATCAGTGACTCTCACACAGGAAAGAGTGCACCTTATCACACAGTATCACAGTATCGTGTGAGTTGGAAGGCACCTTAGAGATCATCGAGTCCAACTCCTGGGATTCGAGCCCTCTGTGTAGCAGAGCAGCATTCTGCCACTTACGCCACAGGGGGGATTCGAACCCCAGGCCTCTGGTGTTGCAAGCAGCAACTTATACCACTGCGCCATCCATCACAGCTAATATCCAGGTAGGCATTAGAGCCCAGACAGAGAAGGTGGCTTTTTGCAAAGCTTCTCTGAAGGAGGGCTGATCATTTTGTATGAATAGATGAGCCAAAAGTTCTCCCAAGCGATGCACATTTTTATCACTGCTGAGGTGATGTGGAGAAGATGCCTTTTTTCATGCTAATGACAAGCATGGGAATGAAAAATGTGGCTGGCAAAATATGATGACTGAATGTGTTGCCAGTGACTGCAAAGCGGCTTTCATTGTATCTTCTGTTGTGTCATAGTATTCTGTACATCCAGGGCCACAGTCATTTTAGGGACATTAGGAACTGTAAACTTTTATGTTGGAAATGGATACAATCCTGAAGTCTGTCTGTATTCTCATCCCCATGCACATCCCCTTCCCGTCCCACCCACCCACCCAAAACCTGCATCAAAATGGGAAATGAAAAGAAATGAATTATAATTGTTTTCAGTGTATCTATCCCTTGGCCTAAACACAAGTCCATTAATCAAGATCTTTGTTTTTCCTTTTTTCCTTTTTCATCAAGTTAGTCTTCCACAGACATTTTGTCTCCATTTTTCCCCCTTTAATCATTCTGGTGACAACAGCCCGCAGACAAATGTGTTCACAGGCTAGTACGGGGCCGGTATCTGGAGATCCTCCTTGCTGCAGACAATTGTATGACTTCACCCACAGTAGCCAGCAAGGAGTTGCCAATGGGTGTCCTGTTGCACATAGTGGCCAGGCAGCTCCTGCCTCACTCCTGGCACTCAGAGAGCCCCCAGACCTGCAGGGGATGGAGAAACAGTATGCTCCCAAGGCGTAGAGCCCATGTGGCAGGTGGGGAAATAGGTTGTGCCTGTGTGTTCATTCTATTTAATGTTGGGGGATCTGGGCAGGACCAGGTGCACATGGTAGGGGCACACAATTCTATCCTCCAGTTTTTAGACTTGGAGATAGAAGAAAGGCAACTTGAGCTGTCTTATAAACTGCTTCCTTACAACTTTGGAAACAGAAGTGCCCAGGTCTACTTCATCATTTCTCTGCCGCTGCACAGACTGAGGACATGGATGGTACCTTTGATCTTATATTCTGCTTTTCTGAGGCACATGCTTATTTTTGTGGTGTATGTTTTTTGAGTCTGAAGGCCTGGAGTTTGCAGTGCCTGTTGCTCAACAGTGCTAGGCCAGATGCATGTTTTAACAGATATCACACAAATGCTGAAAACAAAGGGCAATAAATTATCAGTGAATTGTGTCACAGTGTACTCTTTCTAGTACTAGTTCTAATGCTGAGTGTGCTGTGTGGGAACAGAAGATAGCAGGAAACAAAAACTCCCTGCAGATGTGTGCTATGAAGAAGGCCAAATCTGAGATACAGTTTTACATGTCCTTCTCTTTTATTTCTATTACACGCTTTTAAGTAACAGGAGAAACATATGTGGTCCCACCTGATAAACTTCAGCTTGTTGTAAGGCTTTAAAGTGCTCACCACTGAGCTGCAGAAGGACAGAACAAACACAATTAATGGGCATTATAAAAGAGACATTTTTTTCTGCTCTGTTTTCCCACAGAAAAGTCTCTGCACGTGGGGAATATAAAAAAGCTGCAACTATGCACAAACAGATGAAGAAATAAATCCAAGGGAAACAGGTGCCTGGAATCAAAGAACTTTACACAGGACTGTGTGGTTTTTGACAGCACAGCCACCCACCAATGTGCAGAATCACCAGCTCCACCCACAAGGTCAGCCAAAGCTGCTAACAAGTAGTTTCGCTATTCGGAACACAGAGCTCTCCATGTAGAAGAGGTCAAATCCCAGTGTGAAAATCTTGATGACGTGCTGTGATCAAAGTGAGTATCTATATAAAAATGTGCATAATTCCAAATTGTTGTACATGTCAGCAAATCATAGACACCCTGCCAATATTCTTTTTCTAGTGGCCTTGGAACAAAATTGAATTAATAATTCAAAA
Source organism: Excalfactoria chinensis (assembly GCF_039878825.1). NCBI lineage: Eukaryota > Metazoa > Chordata > Aves > Galliformes > Phasianidae > Excalfactoria > Excalfactoria chinensis. The sequence continues at coordinate 62,079,314 of NC_092827.1, read as the reverse complement.
GATCGTTGCCATTTCCAGTCTGACATCCTCAGAGTTTTCTTCTTATATATATATAAAAAACAAAATTAAGGTGAAAATCTTGACCACATGGTTGTAGGAGTGGTCCCAGCAGTAAGGAACTTGTCTTCTGTGTCTTTGTATCCAGTAATTACGACACTTCCTGGGACCTCAGACTTCAGTGTGAGGTCCCCAGCAAGCTTTGCACAGAAAGGAGTAGTATTCTATTCACATACTAGCAAACACAGTCTATATCAGTCACATCAGTCTCTTCCTCAAAGCAGAGGGTGGACACTGGGGAAGAAGCAGAAGGAACTGATATAGAGTGTGTTTACCCCACAGTCCATAGGGAAGCTGAGAGATATCACTGCTGGCTTCACACTATTCAAGCCAGGCATCTGGGGTTGGGAACTTTGTGCTGCAACGGTTGTGCTGTTTCTTGTACTTGGATCTCCTAGTTCAAGACAGGTTTATCCATGCTATTCTGTGGTCTGTGGTGTAGATATTACCCTGGAAATTCAATTTCCTAACTAATGAGGACAAAACTGAAAGCTGAATTTCTGAAACCTTCTCCTAGCTATATTTAGTTCTGCATTAGCTTTGCAAAAACTCAACCTGAACTTCAATCACACACTACCACCTCCCTAAAGGAAAGAAATCAAATCAAGACAGAAGCTATCCTTCAAAATTTCTGTTCCATTAGAGGGTTTAGCAGGGCTAGGTCTTGCTCGTGAAATGTAGCAGTCTGCCAGTGGGGGATAGCTCACTTGTCACCATCTCCTCCTTCATGATGGTGGAACGTTTATAAGGATCAGGAAAATCCAATTGGTATCAAGATTTATATGTATTTTTTTTCCTCAGAGCTAATTTCCTGTTCTCCTTTCATGTGAAAGACTACCTGGACCAAGCACAGTGCCTGGTTGGCCTGCTATGCCTTTCCACATAATTGTAAAACATAATGAGACCAGAAGCTATTCAGGGAAGATTTTTATCAACCAAAAGGTTTACCGTGGAGAGCCTCCAACAGAAATTTCCTTTCTTTCACCACAATTTTATATGGGATTAAAATCATTCATCAGTCTTTTTGTAAATGTTATTCACTGACATTGCAGCTGCCAACTTCTGATGTTTTCACATATAAAACCTCTTATTAAACATCTCGATCAATTACCAAGCATAAAATTTTCCCCCATGATTCCATCTGTGTTGTAAGAAGGGGTGTATTTTACCAAGATCTGGAAATTTCTGTTTACCATAGCCATCTGTTTGACATAGCTCTCTCAAAATTGAGTCATGGTGGTTTGTTTGCTTCTTCCTTGGCTGGTGGTCTGACCACAGTTGAGGCTTTTTTGTTCGTTGCCCCACTGGTGTATGTGAGGACTAACAGTGCTTGTACAGATACGTGAAAAATCAGGGTTTGAAAAGAACAAAGGATAAGTAAGGGTCCATCTAAGACTGCAATACAGTATGTCCTCTGTGCAGTGCTTGTGCACCGGATGGTTCACATGCAAGGAGATTTCCCTCCCTGGTTCATCTTGTGCAAATGATCCTCTGCAGTCTGCCACTTCAGTGTGGGGAATAGCGTGTCACTCCTAGAGAACAAGAATCCTAGAAATAATACTGTAATGGATGCCATTGTTACAGCAGTGAGTGAATGACACATGTATACATTGGCCCTCTGGCCCCTCAACTCTGGTTCTCACCCACACCCCCACTACCTTCAAGTTATTATGGGAATTCGCACATGCATCCCAGTCTCTAATTCCCTGTACATGGTCTAGCCAGTCCAACTGCCGGTTTCCCCCACTACTCCATAAATCCATACAGGGCCTGTCACTGTAGAGCTTCTCCCTCCGTACCTGACAGCTAAGAATACTCTGAGATAAAGGGTTTTACCTTACCTGAATCACAAAGCATCATGGGCTCCAAAATCTCCCAAAACACATTGAAAAAATAAGTATGATTAGTATCTTTGGTGATCATGCACCCTCCCCACCAAACCACCCTCATCCCACCCCCTTTTCCCTTTTTGATGTTTATCTGCTGGGAGCAGCTATGAGATGAACATAAACAATCTATCACTCTGCCTTTGCAGAATGATGTTCCATAGATCTTACAGCTACCAACTTGTGTTGTTAAGGTTCCCTGCGTTCATTCACAGATACGTACTAAGGCTAACTGACAGTCATTAAGGCAAGTTCCATTCTGCCCAGTTGTTTGGGTCAACAAGTTGCAACAAGTTCCTTGTAAGGCTCAGACAGCTTCTCTACACAAAACTCAGAGCACTTTTTCAAGGTACAAAGATCCCCTAAGAGCTAAATCCTGGCATGAAAGAGTTTTGCAATCTGGAAAAGAGAGCATGAACTGATCTATTACAATGATGCACTTCTCTGAATGAATAACAGCTTGAACAGCTTTTCAGTGTAATTCTAACAGCTTACCTTCTGTACATTGGACTGAAATATCACATCAATTACCACCACACCGCTTCCTCCTGCCATATCCACTGCAATTCTTCCTATTGACAGTATTGTGCCAACAGGTAACACATTTACCATACCGTCTCTTCCAGACCTAGGCAAACTCTTGCTGGTCCTTGAAAGGCTATGTCCAAAAGCCAGCTATGAACTTCTGTATTTAATGGCTAGGAAGGAAGGTTTCCATTAGTCAAGCCAGTTCTGTTACTTGGCAGCTCATCCAAGAATCAGCAGTAAGTAGCTGTGAATGGTTCTGACTTGCTGCATGCTGAGGTCTGGGCAGTAGCTTAACTGCCATAATCTCCTGCAAGTACCTTTTGCAGTCAGGCTTCAGTCTGCATTGCCTCTTGCCAAGAAGTCCCTTTAATGTCTCACCCTCTTAAGGAGAGCAAGCAGCTATATATTCAGACCCGTGCTGTCTGACATGCATGTATTCTGGTCTGCTGGCAATTCTGGTACTTTGGGATGTGTTTTCATCTCAAAGTGCACCAGAAGTGCCTAATTCTTGTGAGAAAAAATCTCAAGAAAAGAAAAAGAAATACAGTTCTTGGGAAAACTTCACTTCGAGATTGTAGAGTTTTATGCCTCCCTTCTGGGACTCTGTCCTCCCGTGACTGAGCTGTTCCATTCCTCCTGTGTTTCGACACTTCAGGGCCAGTAACACACAGCAAGCAGAGCAGTTCCTCATGCATAGCAATGAGATACACTGTCACGACCAGCTTATTCCATTGCTGTTTGGACAAAACAACAATTAGAAGAAAATGCAGCGAGACAAGATCTCTGAATCCATGAATAACTACTATGGTTTTCTGGCATTGTATATACAGATGTGACCTCAAATTGTTGACCATTAGTTGTAAGCCAGAAGAATGGAAAAATGCCTAGGGATGTTACAAGAGTAGTTCAAAAGCAGTGAAGAAGGTTGTCACAATTATGTGTAGTCATAAACAGCCCAGAATTGAGCAGGACCCCTCCCTGCTATATACAGTCACCTTCTGAAGGAGAAATTAATTTGGTTTTAACTTCTTTCCAGATACCTTCCTTCGCTGTGGACTCAGAACCCTCCATTATTTTTTGTCAGTTTTCCAAACAACATTTGTCACATGGAAATAATAAGTATTTTTGAACTTTAAATATGAATCTTGAAAGGCATGGAGCAAACAAACAGCTGGAGAATGTATCATGAACATCTGTATGTATGGGTTCAGACACCATGGAAGAGGCTGTGGGAATCGAATGTTGTTTCTGCAATAGAACAAGATTAATTCCATGACCTCTACTACCATTTGGATCCTTTATTAGAACTAATAGTTCTTTTCAGGGGTCTTTCTACTTTATTGGGGTTCTCTTATAGTTTTCATTACTTATCCTCTAGATAAACCTTCCCCAATGACACATACTTAGTACATAAGTAAATTAATATATACATATATATATATACATATATCCATAGAGTTTAGGTAGATAGAGTAAGTTATAAGCACAAAGAATGCAACTCCTGTCTGTCCAGCCATCTGAAAAAACTTCTGGGCCTTCGGTTAAAGGCAAGATAGATGTAATGAATACATTTAGAAATCAGAAACCCCTTGATGTTGGAAGGCTACTACTTTTTGGTGCTGGACAGATAGGACCTGAGTAATAGAGAATTAAAGGAAGAGAAGTTAAGTAATTAACAATATACATATATGCTAGCAACAACTTAGGTATAGCCAGCATGAATATATGCTATACTTCGTCACACACATTGCAAGAACATTCTGCACAAATTAAAAGAATGAGTCAGGACATGCTTTAGGGAATGTCTGAAGAAGGTATTGAAGGAATTGAGGAATGGGAAGGGGTTAAAAGGAGATGTATGATTTTCTGTGTTCTTCCCATTTCCATTGTTGGCTATACTGGATCTAGAACTGGTTGAAACAAGGCAGGCAGCCTTTAGATTGCTGTCCGTGATAGCTATTAGCCCTTCAGGCTGTTTTCCAAACTCTGTTGGGCTACAGACACCCCATAGCTCTGTACTCTCTGCTCCACACAGTACCCTCGCTGTTTTTAACCACTGTAGTGTTTACAAGCTTGTAGCAAATGCTGCTTTGGATGAAGTGTGACAGTAATAAACCCTGTGTGCCACTAGGACAGCTACTGTTCCCTACTGTCCTGCACCTTTGAAAGTCTGAGGAATGTCTGCCCTTCTCCCTCTTTCTTTGTGTTCCCCTATCTGCCCTGTAAAGGCTGGGAGCAAAGTGGAGAGTAGCAAAAAATGATGTCCCAGCTGTGAAACTGGGCTAGAAATGCCCGTCTGATTCCCCATGTGCTGTGAGGGCAGTATTTATCTTCTCCCTTTCCATGCAGACCCAGAGCCTGAGGTCATCAAAGGTGCCTAACATGACCAATGAAGGCACCAATGACCAATGAGGGCATGGGTTTGTCACCCTCCTCTCCATCTCAGTTACCAGCTCCTCACTGCTGTGTCCAAACTCAGGCTTCTACAGTAGAAGTAGCAATGGTGCACATGGACGTCAAGGATTTATCAGTACTGGGGAGCAGGAAATGTAAGAGGAAGTGCTCAGATTGCCTAGCTACAGAGCTGTTTAAGTCTTCATGTCCTGGTTTGTCTTTTCTCCAAGTCTCCTGCTCACTCTCCAGTTGGTTGGAGCAACTTAGGGGAAGTTAACCACACAGAACAGGCAAAAGCTTCACTTGAAGGCTTCATAGAATCATAGAATCATAGAATCATAGAATTACTCAGGTTGGAAAAGACCTTGAAGATCATCAAGTCCAACCGCAGCCTAACCAGTAGCCTATCTCTTAAAAAACAACCATATTCATCAATGACCTGTTTCTTATAGCACAGGAGTAGAAAGAACACAAAGATCTGCATTTTCTACTGGCAGAAGCATCAGGGACAGTGTTTCCTGGATGCAGACATAGTTATGAGGAATACAGTCTCATGGTTTTAGAGAAAAAGATAACGAGCTACAAAACTACTAATTTCTGTTAGGTCTCATCCTACTTTGACTGATTTGAGTTTTCCCCTTAACTAGCAGAGATAGGCTTAGTCCCTCTGGCATTGACATGTCTATAGTCAAGATTATTATTAATAATGAAATAGTAATAAACACCTCTGAGCCAGCAGCTCTTCATGGGATACATTCTGCCACTACAGTTCTCATCTTTTCAGAAAGGCAGAATATTGTGATAAAGATTGGGTGGGCTTGCTTTCCCAGTCACAAAACTTTCCCTATTTAACATGCTATCACCTCAAACTAAACTTTTTTTCTTTTTTCCTTTTGTGTGTGTGGAAGAAAAATATTCCTTTGATTGATGGCATAACTCAGACTCCATCAAAATTAAAGCCATAAATTCCCCATAGCAGCCAAAACCACTAAGCAAGGGAGTCTGGCTTGGAAGGATATAAAGGAGAGACATTTTGGGAACTCAGATGTGAGATGCCTGGAAGGTGTTCATAATGTGGTGCAATTCTGCTGAGGGCCTTCTGGCTATCATGAGTTGTGCTCCAAAGAGGAAGAGCTAGAGAATCATTGTTTCTAATAGGCAAGTCAATAAAATTGAAATTTGTTAGTTTTACATATCAGTTTAAGATATAATCCTAAAGCCAAGGAGTTCTGTCTTGTGATGAGTTCCAAAAATCTTTCATACCACTAAAATCTGCAAGATACCTGCTTTTCCCCAAGATCTAAGATCCTTTCCACACATGGAAAGGTCCACACTCTCCATGCTCTCTTGCCAGTTTTTTCTTACATTATGAAGTAGCCAGTCAACATGAGCAGAGCATGCAGAGAGCACCCACCTTCTTGCCAAGTACACATCTGGGTCATTGCTGAAATGGACAGTAGGCAATACCTGTCTCTTAGGATTGGTCTGGTCAGAAACAAACTGGGATAGGTCAGGCATGAAATGAGACTATTGAAGAACATAAGAACTTCCAGCTGTCTCAGCTGACATGTACAGACAAGTATATATGGCTTTAAGTCAAAACCTCATTTGCAGGTACCTTCTACATGGAGTGGAAGACAGCTCAGTAGTGAGCGCAGGTCCCATGGGTAGAGTCCCCACTATTTTGTCCACTCCCATGTCACACTGAGGAGCTTTTGGTGCACAAAATTCCAACACCCTTGCAGCACCATGGTGCGAAAAGGAAAGTCTGGGTACAGCTGGAATATTTGGCCACTCCAGGATGCCAAGGATTCACTTTCTAACATTCCTAATGGCATTTCCATTTGAAAGGTTTGTGAAGTCCTTTGAGAAAGAGAAAAATGAATTTTGAAACATTTTTAAAAGGTCAAAATCAAAATAAACATTTGGAAAATAAAGCATCTGCTCACCCAGGCTGAAATGTTCATTTCCTTTGGATTTGCTCTACATACTTATTTATTTTATTTTTTTCCAGAGCTTCAACATTTCTTCTTTTCTGGTCAGAAAAGAATGTCAGATTCTGACAGTTCCTGTGAGGCTGGAGGGACCTCTCCCACTCGGCTCTTCTGTGTGTGCAACGTTCGTATGAGAAATGGGCCCTTGGATTGTACACCAGCTGAGCAATTTGCTTCCAAAAGGAAACCACCACCAGAGTAGAAAAAGATGTTGAGAACAAAAGTTATTGTTTAATGTGATAAAGGAAATCAGTGTTGAAAACAGCTTCCAGTGCATGCCATCTCCTACAGCTTTGTCATCTGGAAACAAAGATCCCACTCTCTCTCTTCCTCAGACTAGACCTAAAGCTTATCTTTCTTCTGCTTGTGTGTCACTTGAATTCTATGAATCTTATGCTCCCCGCAGTCCCTCTGACTTTGCTTGGCAGGTCCACGGGCAGGATACTTTTGTTACACATTTTCCAAAGCACAGCAGGCTACTGCTCCCTGATGCAGGCACTATACCAGTACAGATAATAAATAAAGAGGAACGTGCCAAGCCATACAAGAATGAGAACTTTGAAGTTTTCTCTTTTCTGTTTTTCTCATTGCAGTTTTAATATAGCCATCGAGAAGTCAATATATTTCGCCCTTGCTGCTCACTAAATATTCTCAGATCAGCAGAGATGTACGGCCGTTGAACACACTAAAAGCAGGAACGAGAAATTGTTTGCCAAACAGATGTAGAACATTATTACTAATTTCTTGTTTTTCATCATTCCTCCTCAGTCAAGAAAAAACAACAGTAATTGAAGTCTGAAACTGGAAACAAACCTTACGGCATTTGGATTCTAAAGTAAAAAGAGAAATGCAAAATCGGCAGTTGTCCTCCCAGTTGTCCTTCGGCCTTCATGTGTTTGATGTCCCCGGCCTTATGTTTAAGACATCTCTACCTCAAAAGTTATATTCTGACAGGGGATTTCTGAGGTGTTGGCGGTGCCCTCTCCATAAGCCCAATGAAGGGAGAAGGCTGAGAACACTGTGATATCTCTGAGTATCACACACAGGGCTGTTGGTGAGTACTGGCTCAATTATCCTAAATGCAACAAAGCCATGACAAATGCTGTTCTCCCACTACAGTGCAGGTTTCCACATTCACAGCAATGCTCCACATGTACTTGTGATGCCACCATGCACAATTTCATGACTCTTTCGATTCTCCTTATCTTACAAGATCTTCTAAATCCATTCCCTATGTGATGGGGTTTCAGAGCCACAGCAAATGCATGGCATACCCAGAACTAAGGATCCCATGTGCCCAGCACTGGCACATCGTATGACCCTGCAAGCTACTAGCTTTGCTCAAAACATATGAACTCAAGATAATATAGGGCTCTTTGTACTTGGCCAGACCCTCATACCCCTCATCATTCATTTTGGATCATCAAGCTCTGATATCCAGGCAACAAAAAGGGACTGAAGAGAAACTAGCTTTGGCTTTGCAGTGATCTCATGGCAACTGCTGAAAGGCCATGCCCACATTAACTCAGAGTTCCCAATCTGCCAATCTGCAGCCTGAGCTCTCTCAAGGTGTGGGAAAGGGGCTAAGGGCAAGGTGCCCCAGCTGGACTACATTCACCACATGGTTGGCATTGCTCTAGGCCTGGATCAGGACCAGGCCCTGAACTCTTCTTTCTGAATTTAGTTTTGTAACAAATTAAAAGTTCTGTGGCTGCACACTGTTCCCTTATGTTGATGCTAAAGGCAAGAAGCACTCTGGTTAAATCTTGTCCAGCCAAAGGTGAAGGAAAACCTCCTACTAACTTCACTATGGTAAGGCTTTATCCCTCATTTCTGTGGTCCAAGTATTTCTATTGTCTTTTTATCAAGTACAGGGTCCCCAGCTGAGGTGCATCACCCAGGAAACACTGAAAGAAGCAGCTCTAAGGTCTCAAAATGGGTCAGAAATACCCTCAAATGCTGTGCACTTGCCCAGGGATGCTGCAAGAGGTACCACAAACAGCAACACAACGAGGAGCCAGAGGAGGCTGCCAGAGATGGAGGTGGTTTGGGAGGAGGTTAGAGGAAGGTGAGGTTAAGGCTTTTCTCTAGACTGTGTGAAAGTTCAACTTGAAAATGAGTGAAAGGTGAGGGCTGTTCTGCCTTTATCTGAACAAGATTTCCCAGCTTCTCTCCTTGCTTCTCCTTTTCTGTTTGCAGTTATCCTGAGAAATATTCAGCAATTTTCAAAACTTTCAGCTTCATCACCAAGATGAGTTTTGGGGAAGGCCACAGCTTTGCCTGTATCCACAAGCAATATGACATAGTTGGAGCAGATCTCTGGAGTGAGTTTGTGCTGATGACCCAGCCTCAACCACACAGATGCTTAAGGCTCCCTTCAGTCTGGCCCCACCCCTGGCTGGGGTAGCATGAGGAGGTAGCATGCATCAGGAGTGCTGCTGGGCATCACCTCTCCTCATGGGCTTGCCTAACAGAAGCCCAGATGGAGCTCCTCAACCTCAATGGGTTGTACCTGGAGAAGGCACGACCATTTCATGATTTCATGTAAATTACAACAATTAGACATCCCTCTCTAAGCTTAAGGACTAGCTAAACCTCTTGTTCTGACTTCTCTCCTATGTGTTTGTTGCCTCCTTGTCCAAGAATGGATTCTCAACACTGAGAAGAGTTCAAGACATTCATCTTGAATGACCAAAGTCTTTTACTGGAGCCATGAAGATACAACTACTGGGCTTAAGCAGGAAATTTATTGAATAGAAAACAAACATTCCATGTTCTGCTCCTGTAAATGATGATGAGTCAATAAATCTGTGAAAGCTGCTCATGCACACAACTGTTTGCAGAACTGGGTCCCCAAAAAGGATCCTCATAGTAATGATAAACAAATAATGGATAGAGATCCAGTGCAGAAATTTGGATGCTCATTATACTTATGTAAACCTTTTGGATTGACATCGCTTGGCTGGAAATATGGTCTAAGACAGTGGAAAGTGTTGTAGCACTTCTACTATTAGTCAGACCCCTGAAGAGCAGAGAGCATCATGGAGAAGAAAAAACACTGGAAATGAAATTAACCAAACTTTGCTGAAATGGCAATAAAAGCCTGTTGCAGATGGAAAGAATATGATGTATTACCAGAAATTATTAGCCTTTCCAGGTCCATCACAGTCAACACTTTTGGCGTGTTTGTAACTTGAATGCTCTTGTCTTCTGAATATGAAGATGTCACCATGCTGGATCCTGAGCACAGTCATGCTGCTGCCAGTATCATACCACCTGATGGCATCTGTCCTATCATGTTTCCAGGACACTATGGCAGCTGACCTGCAGCTAGCACTCGTGTTTTGCAGTCAGAACCATGACTATAGGGACAAAACACATAAGGAAGAAATCACAGATCTAAACAGGTAGTTCAGCTTAATGAGGGAATACAGTATTTTTCTTTGACTCTTCCTGACTTCATAAAGCCAGCATTTCACTACAAGCCTGTATTCTCTTATCACTTTCCCAATTGCAGTTGTGGATACAGCTCCATCATGACGTGATTTGAAATCAGACTGTAAGGGCTGTTGCTGAGTGCAGTGTTATAATGGGATGATGATAGTAGGGTGGCAAAGTCTGGCTACAACAAACAAGAACAAACCCAAATGCAGCAGCCAGAGATATAGAAATGAAGGAAGCTGGAGTGTGGGGAGGAAAGGCTGCTTACCTTTAGAAGGTCTCAGATTGACAGGGATTTCTGGTGAGAGATGCCCTCACCTCCACTGCCAACCCTCAAATGAGGTCTGGGAAGGGGTGTATCCTGGCTCCACATCTTCTGGTCACTCAGGTACCTTGCATGCACCTGAGCTCCCCTGGGTTGGCCCTTTCTTCACACCAGGTGCTCAATCACTGTTTCAGACCATGACTTAGCATTTCCACTACACTGAGCAATGAAGAATTCAGAATTAGTTCACATTTTCTATGTTCCTGCCTGATATGAAGATCATGTTCACTGTATTAATTTGTCTTAGACCATATTTGATTAAAAACCAGAAAATCTTAAGTACACTGCAGGTACCTTTGAGGCTTCTGGCCTCAAAGGAGTTTCTGAGACTATTTGGTTCTCAGCAAAAGAAATATTCCACTCTCCTGCCCTGAAGGAAACATCACATTCCAAAAGTGTATGTTCAGATAGCTCAGCATTTTGCTATCAGAGGATGCTAACTTCACATCAGATCTTTTGTATCTAGTGGATTCCTAAATGAGACTTACGAGGGGTGGGAATGCTGGGGCTCTTGAGAAAGGCTCTGCACCCCAGGACACTCCAAAGGGCTTACAGTTGTCCCTCAAATTGCCAAACAGGGTGTTTAATGTGTGTCTACATTTCAGTGGCATTCTAACTTCCGTATTATATCCATAAAGTGGAAGATATACAACAGTAGTAGAACCTACACACTTCAGAAAATCTACCTGTGCTTCCAGGAGCTAACAGAGATCTGAGTAGGAAGTCTGAATTGCAAAGAGAAGTGATGGGGCTTGAGAAGCACAGGATTAATGCTGCCCAGTACCAGTTTGTTTTGCACAGTCGGCCATGGTCTGGAAGACAAATGTGGGAATCTGCCTTAAACTTTCTGGCTTTGCTAGATCTTCAGACTTTTCACTCTCAACCCTTTCTTCATAGGTTTGAGACAACTCTTCAAAGTGTGGATGAGGGAGCAGTGCTCCAGAACGGGCAGTACCAGGCACTGTCTATTTTGGAATGCCTTTTCAGCATAAGCTGAATAATGAAACCACTGAAACTCTGAACCAAACTGTTGACTTTTCATTTCCCTAGGGCTTTCTGAGCCTGCCCCAAGCCCCTTGGAAATGCCGGGGCTTAGGGATGTAACTTTTAACATTTATTTTCAGTTTAAAATTTCCAAACACTTTCGCAGTGCTCTTTGGGGAAAAAAAGTCATTCAGACACTTCAGTTTTTATGGCTTTATTGGTAGTGGGGAAAAAGAAGTGAATATTGGCATATGAATAATATGTGGATTATAACAAGGGTAAATACAAATTGTTTTAAGTGCTTTTCTCTTATTTTCAACTCACTGTATTTTTGTCCTCTTTCCAGCTCAGCAGAACTTTTAGCCAGCTCAGATGTTTCCTCGGAGACCCATAAAAGCTCTACAGCCCAGAGCAAGCCCCATAAAATAACTAAAATCTCACAGTGTAATATTCTGCCTCCCTCCCACTCAGCAATTAACTCTTCTTCCTCTCACTGACATACATGTCAGCTTCCCACACACTTAATGCCAAGTTTCCTGCTACTCGTTTTTCATATCAACCTCAGGAGAAGGGGAAGGGATTTTTAATAGTCCTTTCCTTGGACTATTCTGGGTCCTTCTCATCTTTGGGTCTCTCTTGAGACATCTGCAGTCTGATACTGACTTGTCTTGATTTTCTTGACCATAGGACACCCAAATCTACATCCTTTCAAGGAATTCTCAGATAAGAACAACTTACCCAACCTATGTGCTTTCTTCTCTTTGACTATCACCTACGCTGCTGATTTAGAAAGAAGCGAACACAGGTTCTTGAAATCAAAATTCATGTGAATGTCTTGGCATTCATTTTGCAGCACTTTTGCCTAGCTCCAGGAACACAAAAAGGTTATAGTAAAACTCCACAGACTCAGATAACTCTCACATTTCCCTGTGATCCAGCCGCAACTGTTCTGGCTCTCATCCCTGCTTTGCTCTTGATGGCAGACCTGCAACACTTCTTTGAACACACACATTAGCCTTGTTAATCTTTTTTTTTTTTTTTTTCTTCTTCTTTTTTTCTTTCCCCCTTATATATTCTGGAGGATGAGGAATGACTTCTACTCTTCATTTCACTTTCCTACAATTCTAATTACTTAGTGGCTGAGTTTGTTTGCTCATAAAAAGTACAGTGTAGTTTGTTTTAAAGACCAGGTGCAAGAGCAAGATATAAAATGTTGGTAACTGCAGTGCTTATAAGACTGAGTTCTCTCTCTAGCATGTTCATGTGAAGTATTCATCACATAACATCACAAAAAAACTTTTGACACAGACTAATTGTTTTCAGAAACAGCAAAGTCTCTTCTGCAGCTGGCTTTCAGCCCCTCTACAGCTGGCTAGCTACTGCTGGTTTCACAGGGACAAACTGGATGAGTAAATGCATGTGTCTGAAAGTGGCCTATTTACACTCAGTATAAAAATCTAAAATCTTTGGAAGACAAATCTCAGAAATCAAGACATGTTCAGATGTGGAGGCACCACTCCTTGAGATACTGTCTGGAGTTCAAGACCCGGTTAAGCATCCCATGCTGACACAGCCAACACATGGAATATCCACACAGCAAGGGAGCCAAATGTGAACCCAACACTGCTCATCAGCTTCTCTGAGGTTGTTCCAGATATTAAGATCCGCATTTCCTACCTAAGTGGAAGGAGTGTGATTCATCTGGGATATGACTGTCTCTGTTGAACCATATCTGTGCATTATGCCGTGCTTTATTTCCTGCTAGATCTTGGGGGAAAGTCACTTCACAGTTCAGCATTGTGAGACACAAAACAACACAAACAGTAGCCAAATGAACTTTTCTCATAGAAATGGATAAGACATAGCTAAAGTGCATGACAAGAAGGCACAAGAACATTTGCTGTGTGAGTAGAACAGACTCCTGAAACCACTCAGAACTGGAGGAAATAGCTTATGTGGGGAAACTTTTACGTGCCCTAACACGGCAGCATTCATTCTTTCTAAAAGACAGCTTTTCTTGTGGTCTCTTCTAACCCTAAAAGTAATGAGTCTCAGAGGTGGAGCACAACAGAGGCATCTCTACTGATACACCATGTTGGCATATTGACACGGCTGCTCTGCCCTACTGGCAGCACATGGAGGCAGAAACTGCGATGCAAACCCAAACACAATCATTTAGTTTATTGCATCTGTAAACAGTTTGTTGTCCAATTTTATCCACCAATTCAAACTCAAGACCACTAAATGTTCTTCTCCTGAGGCTGACAGCTGATGCAAAACCATAATTCCTAGCCAGTTCTGAGGCAAGCAAGTTCTCCTAATTAATGCCCTATTTTTACAGGAAACCTCAGATTTCAAAAGGCATATTTTGCATTTTCAAGAAGTGAAAACATCTTCTGCTATCATCTAGGGAAGGAGGTGGGGATTATGCAGTTTTCTGAAGCTTTCAGCTTCAGCCTCTTTTTTTGTGGCTGTTAGCAGATGGCTGACCTACAGCCTGTGTCTCTAGGAGCCTGTAATTCTGGCTGTTAGTTGAGTTCCTGCTGAAGGAATACAGATGTGTGTGAAACATGCAGATCCTGTAGCAAAGTGGCTTCTCAGAAACATTTCAGGCTCAGTGGCAATTACAAAAACAAAAGCTTGTGGAAAAGACACAAGAACAATGAAAACAAGATCCAATGCTAAGTAGTTTTGCTCATAACTGGACTTTGTAAACAATGCACCAGTCTCACAGAAGGTGTGAGACTTAAAGAAACCCATGGACAAATTTTGATCCAAGGTCAGCTCCAGTCTTTTATCACCTCTATTTAATTCCCTCTTGATGCAACTTGCCATAGCGAAAGTAGGAATGCTGCTACGGGGTGGTCTGGGGGACTTGCAAAGTTGTAGCATTAGCATCTCCTCTGTTCATGGATGAAGCAACATAGGCAAGGCAGTTTAAGCATCTGCTAGAAGATATCAAGTGGGACAGTATCCATGGCTGCAAGGAAGGGAAGCACTGTGAAGCATTTTTGGACATACTGCCCAGCATAATTTCAGGACACAGTACTTCACTTATCTCTGAAAATATCCAGCTACAGAAGGAAGAGCTCAAGGGGGGGAAATAACAAGGTTAATAATGGAGGATCAGAAAAAGCTTATGGGGGTTTTATTAACAGTTTAAATAAACACAGTCTATGCTTTCAATGGATGAAGAGGACCTGCAGCTCAGGGAACAAAGACCTCCAAAATGATCAGGCATTGAAAGCAATTCACTGAGCAGGAACACTACTGTGATCATATTCCAGAAGAGTTTGAAACATATTTTCCCTCCTAGAAATGGTCAGAGATGATTTTGCTTCTACTGCAAGATAAACTGGTTCTTGCTGCCCACAGTACTCCAGGGAAAAATCACAGTGATGGCAATTTTAATAGCAACATCTCCCCAAAAAACATGGCAGGAGTGCATTGTCCATTTGCAGTTTGTCTGGTTCTACTTATAACCTTCCAATGCTGTAGACATAACAGATCATAAATTTTGTGAGGAACGGGTGATCTTTTTAAGATGATGTCTCTAAGGGGTAGGAATGGACTTTGCTACACCTCAATCAAAACCAGAGTCCTGTTAATACTGTTTTCTTGCTATGCATGTACAACGCCGAATATACATGCCATCTGCACTGCTGTCACTCATCCCTGCTGTAGAGAGCTGCTACAAGGCCTGGCCAAATAGCATCTCCTGCCATCTAGAGGCTTATTGCACACTTGGGAAGGTATCACCAACACACGTCACCTGCTCCCCAGAGGCAGCTGTGAGCTTGATCACAGATCATATTTGGATAAGCGTGTGCAGGAACTACTCATAGCAAGAAGCCAAGCTCGGAAATTCTTCACAGGAGTCTACAAGACTCTCTTTCCTTCTATTCTGTCACAGCCTTCTTTACAAGCACTTAAGCCTTTATCTATGAACCACTTTGCAAATTACATTTACTAAAAAAGATCAACAAAAAGTTTTGGTTGTTGTTGTTTAAATAACAGTGTTGATTTCCAAAAAGAAAATAAGGATGACATTGTTGTCTTGTGGACAGATTTAAAGGCACTGGTTTCCCACAGGAAGGAAATACTTCCTAGCACACCTCTATGGAATGACAAAGCTATGTTAAGCCAGTGAGGTGAACCTTCAGGTTTGGAGTTTCCTTCACTTCTCTGGGCTGCTTCTCCTATGCTTGATAATGCTTATACTAAGAATAGTTTCCTAAAACTTCACTGAACTTTCCCATGTTGCAGTTTGTTTCTGTTGTCCTCTTTCCTTTCACAGCGTGCCTCTGAAGAAAGTGTGGATCCATCTACTTTACAACCTCATTAGGATGTTGGAGATATCAGTTAGATCCACCTCCTTACCAAGCCTTCCCTCCCCAAGACAAAATAACTGAAGCACTCAGCATCTCCTGTATGTCCTGTGCATATTCTGCTCCAAGTTCTCTTTCCCATCATGGCAATCCTTTTCACCAACAGTTGCATTGCAATGGGCACAGCAATGCGGCACAAGTCCTGTGGGAGTGGTCCTGGCTGTATGATGAGAAGCATGATGAGAAAGGAAGCTGAAATACAAGGCGTGGCATTGATTTCAAATGTTGCCAGCTCTGACCCCTCAGGCAGGCAGGCCACCCTCCATGGGTGGGATTTTTTAGACAAGTGTTGATGCCAGCTTTACCTTGGGAGGAAGCAGAGTCGTGCTGCTACTACATTGACCACATTCCCTTCTTTGTTTATTTCATTCTCTTCTGCTGGAGGAAGGCAGTATCTGAAGTACGAGTATCTGCCAGGCTGCATAAAAGAACATGGGCTTAGGGGATAGAAAACCATGAAGCTTCTTCTATGGAAAAACCACAAGGAGCATTCAACATTGTTCAGTGGGCTGGGTTACCTCCTGCCAAGGCCTTCAATTATTTTCCAAGCGACGCCCGATGTTTCCTTCATCACCAAAGGGTTCTTCTGTTTGCATCCTGGGTCTGCATGCTGAGCTTTGGCTGCCCCCAAGAACTCCTGACATTTCTCACATGCTGACAATTGTTCCTGTTGCCTTCAAGGCAAAAATCCCAATTCTCACAAAAAATAAAAAAATGAAAAAAAAAAATTAAAATAAATAAATAAATGGTGCAGCGAGCATAGATTAGCATCTGGAACTGACCAGGGTCAGACAATGCTTCAAGCAACTTCTCTGCCTGTCTCTTCCTCCCCACCCCATACCCTGCTGTGTTTTTCTCCCTTTATTTGCTAGGTCTATAGAATTCCCAACCAGGCAGGGCCCTCGCATTCCTCCACCCTGGAGGGACTTGGACAAGAGACAGCACCAGAAGAATCTGTGTGAATATTCTCTCTGCAAGGATCCTCCCACTTTCCCATTCCATCCCCTCAAGGATTGCTCAGAGGAGAAGAAGACAGGGTTGGTGCGATACCACTCAGAGCCTGTGAAGGGACACGGTATTCACCAGTCTGATGCCAAGGGCTTGGAGACCAGATGCAGATGTCAATTTGCCAGTGGGAAGGGCATGGGAGGGAGAGATGGAGGGAAAGACACATCCCTCTTCTTTTAGCACCATCCAGAGCAGCACAATGTCCCCTTTCAGATAGTGTAGCCAAAAAGCCGAACAGATACTTTGATAGTATAAGGTTTTACCTGGCACATGGGCAGAGCTTGTTCTACTGCTTTTTCCGTGAAGCAGCAGGACCAGTGTGTCACAGGGACAGTGCGGAAAGGAGGCACCAAAAGGGAGGATGGCTCCCTAGGGTCAGGGCACTGCTAGAGTCTGTGTAAAAGGACCTGGATGACAAGGGACTTTCTTGAGTCATATGTCTTCAGTTTCCTCTTTCTGATCCCAGCACCGAGTAGATAAACAATGAGCAGTGTGCAGAAATAATATCAAACAGAAGTAGTACTGTCTCTTCAGAGAACTACCTATTATCATAGTAATGTGTTACCATACTCATGAGGCAAAGCATGCAAATGCGTCGATCAGATCGACTCACACAGCACAGACAACTTATCCTGACCTCAAGATGAAGGGAACATATTGCATACTGCAACTGCCTGAAAGAAGGTTGTGGTGAGGTGGGGGTCAGCCTCCTCTCCCATGTAACTAACAATAGGATGGAGGGAATGGCCTCAAGTTGCACTTGGAGAGATTCAGGTTGGACATTAGAAAATACTTTTTTCTGAATAGGTGAGACCACTTATTGGAGCAGGCTGCCCAAGGAGGTGGTCATGTCACTGTCCTTGGAGATGTTCAAGAGACATTTAGATGTTGTACTGAAGGACGTGGTTTAGTGAAAAATATTGGTGATAGGTTTATGGTTGGACTGGATTATCTTAGAAGTCTTTTGCAGCCTTGGTGATTCTATGATACCATTGCATCTTGTGTCCTGCTTCTGAGTTTGTCCTGGCTGGCTTAGCCTCATCAAAGATTTGCATTGGAGAGTAACAATGGGCGATGCCCTCCAGCCCTCCTCCCTAGCATTTCCCATTTCTTCCTCAGCTGAGGCTGTGGGGGGGAAAAAAATATACTCTGAGCTCTTCACTTTGAGTGGGACAACCCTGAATGACATCCTTGAATGGGAATACATCTCAGGAGTATTTCCAGCAGGGGATGAAGGAAACAGATCTCTGTAGATGGGGAAATCAAAACCTACCTATGGTCTGCGAGGATGAAAATACAGAATGCACTGACTGTACGTTGATCTTCAAACAGTAAGCCAGACCCTGACTGGTGAAACCAGGCCCTGCTCTTCAAAGTCAGTGACACATTCCATTCACTCATACTGAAGACTGGGCTCTAGGCCAAGGCATGATTTTGATTTAATAACAGAAAAACTGTTTTATTATGGGATTTCTGCTCTAGAATCACAAGAAGTCACTGAATAATTTATACTGGAATGGATCTCTGCCATTCTCATATCCAATCTGTTGTTCACAAGGACCCCAAGCCCTCTTTAGCAAAGCTGCTGTCTAAAAAGTAAGCCCCAGCCCATGCTTCTGCAAGGAGATATTCCATCCCACACACCAGACTTCATCTCCCTTTGCTGAACCGAGACTCCTGTCAGCTCATTTCTCCAGTCTGCTAAGGTCTCTCTGAACAGCAGTTCTGCTCTCCAATGTGTTATCCCCTTCCCAGCCCCAGTTTATTATCAGCTGCAAGCTTGCTGATGGTGCATTCCTTCCCATCATCCATGTCATTACACAGTACTGACTTCTAAGGGGTTGTGCCTATAATCAGCTGTCATTTGGAGTTTCTGATCACAGCACTTTGAGTTCAGTTCCTAGGAAAAAATCAATACCTCTTCTTCTCCCAAGGAAGACTTCAAAGAAGTGAACAATTTGTCACATAGTCAGGTTGCTTGACACAGATGACCAGAAAGGATGGAATAGAAATGGAACGATTTATCATAGGTTTATTAGGGAAAGAAGGTATATTTCAAGACCATATATTTGGCACTGTATGGAAGAAAAAGTATCTGAGAACAATTAAAATATTAAAAGTCAAATCATCATGAAAATTAAAATATTCTCTAATCAGTTCCTCTTCTCCCTGTACAATTTACAGTAACTACTGAAAGGAACTCAAAAGCTATTAGCGCTATACTAAATGTAAACTGGAAGGAGACCTGGGCTGTCAGAACAGTGGAGTCTTAGTAATATTAGCAAAGGTACTGAGGTGTTACAAGGAAATGGTAGACTATAAAATTTACTTGGTAAACCATTAGTGCTAGATTGCCCAGGAGTCCCCAAATCTTACATTATTACAAGCCTACAAATGCTTACTAAAAATCATTATAGCTTTCAGCCATGTCAGCTTTTGCTTTCTGATCTGGATGGAAGAGATTTTGATAGCATTTTAAAGGAAGTGCATCCTGATTTGTCTTAGGACGGATCAAAGTCAGAGGCATATCCTACAATGGCTTGGTGGCTTTGACTTCCTTTTGGAAGAAAAGTTAAGAGCAGTTTCCCATTTGCAAGTTACCTGCCCCGTGCCTCCACAAAGTGAAGTGAAAGATAAGGAAGGAGCAAAGAAATAAATAACATACTCATTTGATGAAAACTGATTTAAGAAAGGTTACACTAACCCTTATCCTATTACACTTTCCTTATCTCAATAAAACAGTGGTGTGGTGAAGCTTAGCTACCTGTTGGTGTTAAATGACCACAACTGTAAAGGACAGAAAGTTTAACTGATGCTGATAAACTGCTGGATAAATGTTTCTCCTGGAATATACATTGCCATTCTAATATGGACAAAGGAGTAGATTCCTACTGAACATCCACCTTAGGCTGCCAAGGAAATGGGACACAGGTGTTTGATCAATAATTCTTATATCAGATCAAGAGTACTCAGGAGGCTGAGGAGAGACCTTATCGCGCTCTTCCAGTACCTGAAAGGTTCTTACAGTGAGAGTGGGGCAGGTCTCTTCTCACTAGTGACAAGTGACAGGACGAGGGGAAATGGCCTCAAGTTGCGCCAGGGCAAGTTCAGGTTGGATATTAGGAAGAACTTCTTTACAGAAAGGGTGGTTAGGTACTGGAATGGGCTCCCCAGGGAGGTGGTTGAATCGCCATCCCTGGATGTGTTTAAGAGCCGTTTGGATGTGGTACTCAGGGATATGATTTAGCAGAGGGTTTTTAGAGATAGGGTACTGGTTAGGCTGCGGTTGGACTTGATGATCTTCAAGGTCTTTTCCAACCTGGGTAATTCTATGATTCTATGATTCTACTCACAAGAATATAGATCTTTCCTTGGTTAATATATTGAGCATAGCAGTATCTCAAAGAATTAACAGCACCTTTTACATAAAAATTCCAAATATATTTATCTAGTGAACAAGAAAATCTCAGCATCTCTAAGCAGTACTTCTGCAGATGTACAGTAATGTATTTATATAGACATACATAGATATATATATATATATATCAAGGTGAATTTACACTGTGACCTGGTGATTAGTCCAGCAGTGAGTGAACCCACAAGAACCCACAGATAAGTCTTCAGGAAAATATATTGCTTTTGGTGGGTGGCCAGCTACAAGGCATGATTACATAGGAGAGCCCTGGCAGCACCTGCTGCTGGCAACGAGGGACAGTTTAGCATTCCATTCAGCAAGCACAGCATGCTTAGGTCATTCCTGCAAGATATAAGAAACTTCCACATTTTCATGGCTAACACAGTTTTCACAGGTTGCGCATGTTGCAACCACCTCTCTCTGCCTTAATGACACAGAGGAGGAAGGTAGGACACCAAACTTAGATCCTGTCCATGCTTCCAAGTGGAAGTCAAGCAGTACCAAAGATCTGGGCTCATGAAGGCAGGACCATGTCTGGTTTCGCAGGGGTTTCTTGAGCAGATGGTCTTCACTGGTTTTCTTAATTAGTGGTGGTTTTTTGTGTTGTTTCTTTTTTTTTTTTGGACTCAGCTGCTCACAGTCTTCTGGTAGAAATCATTTGAAAAGTGTGGTCAGTCTGTCCTGCCTAAGATGGAAAAGCAGACTGCTACCATTTCCCTGGGATGGGCACGCCACACTCATACCAGCCCACATAGTAGTAGGGAGTTGTGTATCCAATGCGTCCAAATGATACAGGCTCCTGGCGGTACTGCCGGTAATACCCTGTTGGGAAAAGACACAGGAATCTGACAAAAGTGACAGACACAGTGGGAGTCAATTCTACAGTCCAAATGGAAGCATACAAGCTGTCCGCTAGCAAGCTTTATCAAAAGGCTATTTGTTAGCCCTGGTATTTGGCCTAAGTCTTTGTTGAATTATTTAACTCTGGTCCTTTATATTTCCTGCAGTTTTGACCGGTTTTACTGTTCAAAATCTTTTCAACTATTGTGTAATGCTGCGGTCTGCCAAAGAGCTTCTGCATTTCACTCCAAAGGTGGCTATATTTCAGCAGCTTTTATGAAGTTTGCAGATCTGTTTAAATATATGAAGTACTCTAGGGCAAAAAATACCATCAGATCATATTATCTCATCAGGCTCAAGAGACTATCAATAAACATCAGCTTTTCACAAAATAAAAAGGTATCATTTCATGCAGTAAATATGAAGTTAAGCCCTTTCTGCCCCATCTGATAGACAACTTCTTCATCTGTAGAAAGAATGCAACTGCTTAATGCGTTAGGAGAGGCTCAACATTTTTCTCTGCATAGCTTGTGCACTGGAACATCTGAAACACTGATATGTTGTGCCAATAATGTAATTTCTGTGTGTTCTTCGTCTCAGTCTCCTAGACCTAGTTATACACAATTCTCCATTCCCTTTCTGAACACAGAAATGCAATACTTCTCAGGAATATATAAGTATTAGTGAGTACTTCAGTATCTTCTTGGTAACACCACCCTGAATATCAACAAATAACATGGAAACTATTAAACCCAGATGAATGGTTTATATCAACTGATTTTTTTTTTTTTTAAAGACTGGACAAATTTCATGATTGGTTTTCTTTTGTGGAGTAAAACATCAGTCTGTCAGCTGTATTAGTAGAGGAGCTCCTTCAAGGTGAGAATTTTCACTTGGAAAGAAGTTTCTACCAGGCCAGAATAAAAGTGCTTCAGACTGACCTACACACACTCCTATGTGTTTTGTACTGAATGAATTGGTCAGAAACCACTTGCAGAGTGGTCTGTTGAGCTGTAACTGCCCATCGTTTTAAGTGGAAGAGTTTCTGCTCTTCGCTTCAATAAAGTGTGTCTTAAAATTGGAACATAAAGATTTCATAAGCCTATACAATTTATTTCTTTCTGCTTTTGTACTCTCTTTCTGTAAATTATTTGCATTACATGCCCTTCTTTCTCTGTCTCCCTACCCCTGAACCCTACAGATAGAGTGACAGGCACTTGGCCAGCATCCCATTCCCTCACTACCATACCTCGGATGGTGGGCAGGGCTTCAATGTACGACTGAGGTCCTGTTCTTCCATCCAGGTGTGAATCCACAAACTGGCAGTGGTCTTCACCCCTTCCCCAGCTATCCCCAATGCTATAGAAAGTATCTGAAAAGTAATAGAGACACATTATTTGATTCAGCATTATTTTTGTTTGGGATGCTCTTCTACAAGAGTGGAAACAGATGTAAAAGAAATATAGATAAAACGCAACATCACCTGTGAACAAACAGTGGCTGAAAAGAGAGAAAGTGCTACTTTCACATTACAGAAACAGAAATTATGGAAAAGAGAAGTGTTTTATAACTCAGTAAGGAACAACCTCCATTTTGCATGTTTATGGACACACTGCAACAAAGATGATGGATACAGAGAATTTCACTGCAGTAAATGTAGCACAACAGCAGGCACTGAGATGATCCCAGTACCCTAATCAATAACAGGGAAACTTTTTTTCATTATCTCTCTGCAAACAGATCCATACAAGAGATACTGTAAACCCTTGGGAGTACCACTTAGCCACAGTGACACCTGCTTTCTCCTACTATGTTCCCATCTGGATCTGCCCTGCAGAGTTCAAGGGTGCATTGCTCTGTTTGGCCATGTGCATCCAGCAACCACCTGCCTATGGGGCAGGCATGGATCTTCCCAGGAAGATGTGTGGGGAGTAGAACATTGCTTTCAAGGGACAAAGCAAAATGTGTCCCTCAGGATACAACCGTGCATACATTTTTCAAGTGAAACTTTCTCCTGTTCTCTGTCCCCTGTCTCAAGACCTCTGCTTAAAAGCTAATGCTACTGTAGGAACAAAATGCAGAGGCAGCCTGGCTATCATACTGGACCTCAGATAATCACCACACAAGACTCAGTGAGAGGTAAAGAAAGTGAGAAGGCAGAGACAACATCAAGTAACCATATATCAGGAAAATAATCTCAGTGCCTACCTTTCAGGTCATCACTGAGGTAAATCTTGTACCTTAAGGAGTTACAAAGAACCACCCCTACAAACTTGCGATACCAAGTTCGCTTCACGTATTGCTTGCCACTGCAATCTGAATAGGTGGGGTCATATTTGAAAGTGAATGGGATCCAGATAGGCTCACCACCTCGGGAAAAAAAAAATCACCATTAAGGACAGACATCATCAGTCTTAAGTAAACATTCTCGCTGATTTTATTAAGAGACTCTACCTAGTGATACAGCTAGTGATGTGAAGGAAAGTCTTTTCTTGCTACTGTGTTAAAAAGTTGAAATTAAAAATATACTTTTCTATGTTGTTTTCTCACATTACACAAAAACAGTGGAGGTTCCAATAAGAGACAAGTGAGTCCTTTTGTGGGGAACTCTGCCTAAAGCACTGCAGCAAAAGTGACAATCTAATTATATCACAAAAGATTAAATATTCTACTGGCTTGCTTAAATGTTTGCTTTATTGAAATGTTTCTAATATATATAACTGTTTTTCACAAATGTTATGCTCTTAATTAAAAAAAAAAAAAAATGGAAAAAGACTTACCAGGTGGTCTGACAATAAGGAGAGGATTATCTAGAAGAGTGAAACAAATACAAAAGGAATCTCAGTATTTTATTCCAAATCTTGTTTTATCATAAGAAATGTATAGTATCTCCCAGGAAAAAAAAAGATTAACTGCCATTAGTGATGCTGTGAATGTGGGATTTATGTCTCATTGATTTGCAGAGCTGAGCTGTGTGACTAACACATACAGGCCTAACTTACAAAGGGAAAGGTAATCTTAGTCTCAGACATTCATCGTGTTTAGCACTGTTGTTTAGTGGTATTCATTCAATGTGAAAGTTATCATTTTAACTCCTCATGTCACAGTGGTAGATTTTCAAGAGCCAATTGGACAGTGCCAGGAGCTCTGTCCAACACATCAGGAGCTTCTACTTGCTTGAAATACTTTCTAAACATAAGGAGGATGGAATAGGTGTGGAATAATGATAACATATCAACAGTATCTAATGAGTGAACTTTTTCATATTCATTACAATGCCACTTCTGTTGTCTCAGCTGGCTCTCATTGTGCACAAAGTACCTGAAGAAAAAGTATGGTGCTTATACACTGATGGAGAAAATAAATTCCAGAGAGTTTTTACAGTTTGATTAAAGAAAACAATGGTTTTCTTTTCTCTTCAGTAAATTACCGCGGGTAAGATGTGGTATTTTCAGTAAGCTACTTGATCCCGTGATAGCATTCTTCATGAAATACTCTCATCAGCTCAAACCTTCCAATTGTGCTCAAGCAGCACTCAGTTTCTCTCTCTCTCTCTTTTGATCTATTCAATCACTGTAACTATACCGCTTGGCTTTAGTTTTAGCAACTGCTTTTGTATTTGTGCCAGCTGGAAAGCCATCATTGGCCACGTGACAAGTGCAGGAACAGTGCTGCAAATAAAACTTTAACTTCAATGGAATTAATTTGTTACATAAAGTTCATAACAGGGTTGATTTTGATTGGAAAAACTAGGCATTCAGAACTGCATAGTGGCAGTTAGCTAATCAGCAGAACTCCCCAGAAGGTACAGAATGTTGCATTTGCCCATTGCCAGACCTCTTGGGATTTATATCTGAATTTCTCTGACTCCTCTAAAAAAAAGAAAAAAAAAAAAAAAAAAAAAAAAAAAAAAAAAAAAAAAAAAAGAAAAGAAGAAAAGAAACCTCTTAACATGTTATGCAGGACCATTTACTTTTCCTCCACCTTTGTCTCCCTTCTGTGCAGGCTTACTTTCCATAGTTCTTAATGGCTCTTCTGAAGTGACCACTACAGGTTGAAGCTAAACGCGCAAATACAAAGACTACATAAACCCCATGTCGTCAAAAGGGCAAAATTCATAAGAGACAACTGACCTATTGCTCAAGTAAAGATTAAAGGCTTTGCCCTTTATTTTCGGTGAAATCACTGGTCTTTGGCTCAATGAAAGAAGAAATGTGTAAAAATAGCTCACTTAACACACTATTTTTAGGAGGGGGTGTTACTCTTGAGCACACTATTAGCCCTGTGAAAGAGAAGCATGCTTTGTCAAAAAAGGAACAGAGAACTTTGCCCATTTGATGGAACAATTGTTTCCTATATTTCTTCCAGAGACAGCCACTTCCAACTGCTCAGCTGTTCACAATTAGGAAACCAATTTACCAAATGTTTGGTCAATCTATTAATGACATTAAACTTCCCATTGCTTCTGTATTTTGGAACACGACTAGTCTTTTGTATTTTAAATTTAACTTCCTTTTTCCTCAAAACTTTCACGTCACTTATATTTTCTTAGTGGCATTATGACTGTATTATGTTCCTAGCTTTAGTGAAAACAAATGATTAACCTTAAAAAACTCTCAAAGTAGTAATTTCAGGATAATCACAATTACTATCATGTTTGTTTCAGTAACTGCCTTCCTACATCTTTCATTATGAATTCAGTTATGTGATGAAAATAAAAAGCAGAACGTACCAGATTCTGTGATAAATGAGACTGAAGAGCTAACAGGTCCATAACCAAAGGGGTTCTTTGCTTGGACTTTAAAGTAATATCTGAAACACAATGAGAAGAAAAATAAGATTAAACTATTGATTACACTGCAATGACTAAATTAGAAATAATCTTAAAATAGGGAGACAATCAAACCAACACAATTCCAGTGACTTTGAGTGCCCTTTCTCTTGTATCATAGAATTGTAGAATGGCTTAGGTTGGAAGGAACATTAAAGAACATTCAGTTCCAACCTTCTGCCATGGGCAAGGCTGCCACCCACCAGTTCAGTCTACCCAGGGCCCCATCCAACCTGGTCTTGAATGCCTTCAGAGATGGGGCATCCATAACCTCTTTGGTCAACCCATTCCAGCCCTTTACCACCCTCTGAGTAAAGGATTTCTTCCTAATGTCTAACCTAAATTTCCCCTCTTTTAGTTTATAATCAGTCCCCCTTGTCCTATCACTATCTAGCTCTGTAAAAAGTCTTTTTCTCTGCTGTTTGTAATCTCCCTTTATAAAAAAGACTTGGACTTCGATACTCAGCCAGGCTATGAGCTGGCTTTTACATACAAATTTCATCTTTATGTAATTCTCGTTTATTTTTATCAACCTCACAATTACATCCACTTTATAAGAAAAAACCAATAGCAGTAGGCTACACGAAAAAGGTTGGAAGGAAATAAATTCTGACCTCAGGAAGCTTTATCCAGATTAATTCCTAGTAAAGTAGTGGTATAAGCTGCAAAACTAACACTGTATCAGGTTTATACAAGATCAGAAGCTAAGCTTTTGACCTTTCTTCACGAACTCTAGAAACAGCTAGATTATTTAAATCATGTGCTTAAATTAAAGCACATGACCAGCCACTAGAATGCCATTCCTTGCCTGACAGAAACAAAATTATTCTATCTCAGGGAGGAGAATGTGTAAGCATATTTTTTTACTTCGTTTCCAAATATTATCTTTTTTTTTTTTTTTTTTTTTTTTTTTTTTTTTTTTTTTTTTGCTGTCTACACTGACATTTATTTTTATGTTTTTATCCAGTCCAGCAGAAAAAACAAAAATGGAAGATTACTAGAGAAAGTTCCAGCACAACATTTTTAAAGTGCCTGTGTTTAGGTTTTCCTTTCTTGCATGCTTGCTCAATTACGCTCTTGTAAATAAATTAGTAAATATATATATATGTGTGTGTGTGTATATATCTCTAATATCCAACAGCATAGAGCATGCTTTTAATCCAAAAGCATGCTTTTAATCCAAAAGCAGACAGTTTCAAAATCATACTGTGTGACCAGCAATAATGGGAGAGCACTTACAAGGATAGGTGCCACCAACCATTGATGGGCAGTGTTCCATCCAAGTGGCAGGTCTTAAAGCAAGCCCCATGAAAAGAATCAGCCTGCTCATGGTGGCAAAGCTCACCCCATCCTGCACAGAAACCCTTCAGCACTGCTGTGTTTGCATGGCCCAACAATGAGGTACACTGGGCTAAGACAGAAAGCTTCATAGCAAATGTGGTCTGCCATCCCCTGGAAGCTTCTGCCACCAGCCATCGTCTATATACAAAGTACAGCCACCACCTACATCAAAAGCTTCGCTCCCCTTCCTTCACTGCTGTGCACAAGAAATAGCAATGGTCCCTGCAATGTAAGCATGTAACATGTGGCTCAGTGATGAGTAAGATGCTGATGCCTTGCAAGCTAGCAGGCTGCAAGCAAATTCAACAGCATCCAGCTGCAGGAACCTTGCTTTTTCTAGCAAGGAGTAAGTGGGCAGCAGGAGTGGGAGTACTCAGAAACATTCCTGAATGTGCATAAATGGGCTTGCAGTTTTCTTTTAAAAGACATACACACCATGGTAAAATGAAACCACATTAAATAGTGAAATTTAGCAAGGCTGTGTTTTTTTATCATTCCTAGCATAATCCTGGCAAAAGTCTTGTCCTGTGGTTTCAGCTGTTGGCCTTGATTTCCCGACTACAGATTGCAAGTGTTCAGTGTGGCTGGGGAAGGAAGACAGGGAGGCAAAATCCTCCTGTGTGCCCCTGTGCCCTGGACCAGGGCATGAAGCAGAGGACTGCTTTAACTACCAAGTTACCAATGTTCTCAAAGGACAGCTGCACCAGAGGCCACACTCCATTCACACCTCCTTTGCCACTTACACCTCTGTGATAAGGGGCAGGGAGCACTGTGTGGCACCAGGCTGACCTCAAGGATGGGATGCAGGCAGTGCTTCAGCCTGCAGCAGCCAGCTCTTGTTTATACTACTTTAGAAAAGCAGGAGAAAATGTTTGCTAGCCAAAAAGTGCAAGCCTTTCAATAGCCTTATTTATATTAGGGTGAAAACACTTCTCGTAGACACATTGCTGCCATGATCTGTATTTAGAAGAGGAGAAAGCAACCCAAGAATCTCCTATACAAAATGCATCCACTTAAGCAAAGAAGAGCATGCAGCTTTGTATTTAGTGCTCAGTGCAATAATTGATTACCTAACTAATCAGGGCAATTGTACTCTCAGGTGTCCTACTGTGCACATAAAAAGCCCATCCAAGATACATGATTGTTGGGGTAGCCTGAATCACTGTCTGGAAAAACAGCAATGAAGTTATGAGGATGTTTCTCTTCACTAAATTGGAAAATTAGTTCCTAAGCCTTTAAATATACAGGAAGACTTTCATAGTGCCAGAAAGAAAGCCAGGACTCATGACTTGCTGACCTGTGATTTAAGCATAGACTGTGCTACGCTTGCTGTATTAAGTGCATCAATAAAATAACAAAGTCAGGATATATTTATTTCTCAGACATGACAAATAAAGAAGAAATTGCCAAAGCCTTTCTAGGCCAGGCATCTGACATTTTCATTAGTCAGGATCTTATTTGCATTACAGTTGATGGATTTGCCAGGAAGTCTCAAATCAATATAACTCAACTGTTCTTCATCACATAAATACACGACAAAAAACTGTAGTGTGGAAGTTGATTGTGCTCTTATTACGCTTTACTCAGCCATACTTGTAATAAATTGTTACCAATAGACATACAAGAGCCTCCACTGAAACAGATGCAATAACGTGTGTTTTTAACACAGACACAAAGCCTTTTTTCCCTAAAAATAAACCTCCTTTGAGATTTCATATACCACATCTACTGACATGTAAAGAAAGTATTTAATAAACCGCAATGGAGTGATGAATGTGTAATATTTATATTCATTTAGACTATCTGACTATTCCTATCCATACCTGCCACTTGGAGCAAAATGATTTTATGACTTAATTCCAAGTGCCTCCCTCCTGCTGAAAATTAATTGCTGGAACTTGTAGCTACAAAGGGAGATCATCACTCAGCAAAATACTTAGGGAAGTAGCTCTTGCTAGGAAGATTAATCATTCACAAATCACTTCCCAGGTGCCACCAGCAGCAGCTTGAGATGATGGGACACGTAGGCTGTACCATGTGCATCCCCTCTCTCCAACCTGGGACCACCCCAACACCACAGCTGCACATCAGCAAGGGGTTAAAGAGACTGTGGCTGCTGATACCCCCTCAGTGCTGGAGAAGGATAATGGTGGCTGTGAAGAGGCAATGTGGGGAACAGGGCCTACTTCTGGCAGGGAGGAATCAGCATGTGCACCTGATCTGTCTGCAAGGAGGAGACTGACATGGGCTGCTGCCTCCATTAGAAAATGGCTCAGCACCACATAAATCATGAGTATTTTTACTAAATACATAATAATTCACCAGAGTGAATTGACAATAGCTGAGCAAAATCACTCTGAAAAGCACTCCATGGTCAGAAAAAATATGCCAACTCACTTTTGAGACCCAAATACTACACTGCATTGACTTTTCCTAAATAAGTTAATTAATTGTTCAGATAGCTCTTCTATATTTTCTAAGTTGAGGTTTATGGTTTTAGTAATTAACCAAACCCTTGAATAATATGAGAAGTTATACAGCAATTAAAACAAGTGGGATGTAAAACCATACTCCCAACTGCTTTTAACCCTCATACATAAACCATTTTGGAACAAAAAGATCCCTTAAGGAACACTGTTTCTCTCTTCTGTGCTGCTGTGGCTGTTCTAGGAATGACTGGTCTGATTTATACATTTTCATCAAGTGAGGCATGCTAGTCCCCAGGTTCAATCCCAGTGTATCTCCCACACTATCAAATACACGAGGAGCACACAACACCTTAAGAGACTGTAGTCATTATAAAGTGAAGAACCATCATCTAGTGAACAGCAGACTCAGAATTTGAGAGAACAGGATTGAGAGACACTGAGTATCTGTCAAAATCAGTGATTTTAACATGATTCCTCTGTGCCTGTTCACTTCCCACCCAATCACTATAAACTATTCCAACGTCATGCACAGCACACATTCTTGTTTTGCAACTTCCATGAGATTTTTTGCAAGATAAAGAGCTACACAGTTCCTGCCAAACAGACTTCCGAGCAAGTGTCCTAGTCTCTTTATACCATGAAGCCTCCTCTACTTGCACAACTAACAAAAGCAGACAGCAAAAACAGGCCACAAAGAGCTGGCACCTTTTCCCACCATCCCATAGCTGCAAAATTTTGAGTATACTGGTATGTTGGAATGGCCACATTACATTACAACAAGAGTATAATTTAATATAGTCTTCCCACAAAATTTGATTCAATTATGCATATGACTAGAACATAAAGTTTTTAAATAAAATTTTCCCATATTGATAAGTGTTTCTATATATACAAACACATATTCTTGTACACACAGTCATCTACTCCAGGATTAACACGGTAAACATATCACATAAACAACCGTATGGTTTATAAAACAATTTTCTGCCACACAAAATGATTAAAATCTAGATCAGGCATAAATACTTATACCAAGGCCAATTTAAAAAAAAAAAAAAAAAAAAAAAAAAAAAAAAAAAAGTGATTGTAAATCATCAAATTTGTTTAATTACCTTCCAGAACTGATAAAAATGGATCAAATCCTTACCGTGTGTTTGGCTTCAGGTTCTCAATTGGCAGATGAGTAGTACCTGCAGTTCTGGTTGACCACTTGTTTTTTAAAAAGTCATCGTAGGACGCGCTGTAAACCAGATAACCTGTGAAAAGGAAAGACAAAAAGCTGGGAGGATATTAAACTTAAGTGGTATTCCAAGCCTTAGGTGCCATGTTCAGTTTCACAAGTTAGAAGGGACGTAAACATCTTTCAATTTGTGAGTCTCTCTAGCTCTCCTGGAACCTCCCAGGCTACAAGAATGTCCTGTCATTGGCCAATAACAACAGTGTATTACAGAATGGTACCAATGTGCTATTACTGATTTAAAAGACATTGAAAACAAAAAGATGATCGAATCAACCCATCTGCTGCTTTATGTTAGACACCAACTATGCAGGAACATAAGAACTGTGTAGAAGTTGTGCTGAGGGATGTGGTTTAGTGGGGAAATGGTAGTGGTGGTTGATGGTTGGACTGGATGATCTTAGGGGTCTTTTCCAACCGTGGTAATTCTATGATATATAAATTATATTAATTTCTTTATTTTTAGACAAACTGTGCTCTGTGAGGTACTAGATCTACGGCTTTGAAGAATGAAGTGCTGTGGGACAGACACTACGTGGCCTGTTCAGGTGCAGCCCAATCCCTTACAAACCTTTATTATCACCTTGGCTCTGCTAGTTATCATCTACTTGCCACCACTGCCACCCACAGAGGTGGCAGCACCAAAGCAGAGGCCTTTTCCGTGGCTTATTTCAGATATTTTGGGTCCAATGGCAAATAGGCTTTGATTTTCTTCTAAAAATATTTCAGTTATTTATCTATTTCAGTGTTTTCTAGCAAGTTTAGAGATTCATTTCTGAAGTCAGTTTGTGCTTTTATGTGGCTCTTAAAAGGTCTGAAGTTGCCTTAGCTCAGAGGACACTGAATGCAAATGTGAAAGATGCTCCAAAGGCAAATCTGGGAAGTGCCTGCAGTGATGCTGAGTGTGCTACCCAGGAGCAGAAGTAGTCAGTCAAACTAATTGCTATCATAAACACTGCACTGATGAGAAGTGATGCCTTCAGAACTGCTGCCACAGAAGCAGAACAAAAATCTGAAATATCTGGACCAGCATAAATGGATAACTCTGGCACTGAAGGATGACAAAAGGATCCTTCTCACCCCTAAGAAAGCAGTCTTTCTTTTCTCCCTCAGAGAAATGTAATAGAGAGAGAATTTCATGAGCAGTTAGTTCAATTTGATAAAAATGGTCAACCAGCAAAACTCTCCTCCCTCAGGAGAGCAGCCCTGCCTACCCTTGCACGGGGGACATCAGCTCTACAGTACCTGTTACCATGTCTCCTTGGGCAGGCTTGGCCCAGTCCACGATGACAAAGGAGTGACAGCCTTCTACTGCCACAACAGTGATGTTATGAGGGGCTTTGAGGGGACGAATGTCTTTCTCTTTAAGATCATTAGGGATGATCTCATCAAGGCTTTCCACTTGGAAGTGCTCCAGGGCCTCTGTCAAGGAGCAGGGGGCTGCTGGATCTTTATTTAGATAGGTCACATAAGGTGCTGAAAGAGACAGGGAAGGGTGACATTTAGTTAGCACTTTGTAGATTCCACAGAGAAGCATGCAGGCTGACAATACTCTGTGTGATTCCTACAGCTCTGTGTAATAGACAGGGACTTCTGTGGCCTAGGCCAGCTTGGGATCACACCAGGATTTTCTCTGTTTCAGTTTGTGCCCATTGCTTTCTCTTTTCAGTGGACACCAAATGAGTAGAGCCCTACTCTCTCATCTTTACAGTCCCCATCAGCTATTTATGCACATTGTCAAGGTTCCCCAGTTTCCTCTTCTTCACATTGAAGAACCCCAGCTCTCCTAGCTTCTCCTCATACATCAGATGCTCCAAACTTTTCATCACTTTCATGGCTTCCCGCATTTCTGCCTAATCTTCCTGGACAGTTTGACTTGGGCAACTCTGTCTGTCCAACCTCTACACATTTCTTTGTACT
Source organism: Excalfactoria chinensis (assembly GCF_039878825.1). NCBI lineage: Eukaryota > Metazoa > Chordata > Aves > Galliformes > Phasianidae > Excalfactoria > Excalfactoria chinensis. Next base: position 62,046,296 of record NC_092827.1, on the reverse strand, counting down.
TCAAGGTGACAGTTCCTGAGCTGGTCTCAGCCAAGTTCCGTAGGCTTCCTTTTGCTATGGCAGTAAACCTGACCTAAAGGAACAACATGAAAAATACCATGGTAGAGAAATGATCGGCGCTGCTTGTGCCCTCTTTAGCCTTTCCTTAGCTTGCACCCCTCAGACCAGTCTCTTGCACTTTGTCAAAGGAATTTAGAAAGGAAGGTAAGCTTTTGGTGATCTCCAGGTAAGCAGCCAATGCTCAAATCACAACAGCTTTAGATTATAGCCTTGCCCTTGCTTGGTAGCCAGGAATCTTCTCTTGAATGTTCTCTCTTTCCATACAGAAATCATCTGCACCAGGGAGATATGCAAGAAACCATTTACTGGTCTTTGTAATCAGAACCACTGCAGCAATAAAGCATGGCTCCTGCTCAATTTGATTCATAAGCAGGGGAAGGTGGGATGCCAACATTCAGGGCTACCCCACACTCACAACTGTACCCAATTACCTAAAGAAAGGAGGTCCATTTTTACTGTGAGATGCAGAAGAGAACAGTCTGGCTGCAAGACCCTCTGCACGCTACCTACAGCTGCTTTGGGATGTTGGGTGGAAACATCACGCAGACTCTTGGCATTTTATACACGAGAACAGACCCTGCCAAAGCCTTTGATCAATATCTAAGACTTTACCAGGTCCTACACAAACATTCTGAAACTAGGCTGAAACAACAGGATGAGCAAGAGTAATTCCAAAGTGAAGTCTGAAAACTTAAAGCAATTAACACAGTGGTCCCCTGGGTATTAAGGGATTGGCAGTCACAAGTCTTCACCTTCCAGGAACACAATCTGTAATTTCTGTTTTTAGAATGCTTATATTGACTGGAATTCCACTTTGGCTCAGTAAATAGACTGGACCATCTTGTTATTTATTTAAATGCAACAATAACATTCAAAATAAGGACTATAACACTTGCTTTTGGAAATGTTTATTCAGTTGCAATAATAAAACCCACTGAAATGGTAATATTTTTTTCTAGTGCCTTTAAATGCTCATAAACTAACGTTTCTTGGTTTACCTTATTGGATTTCATGCCCTTAGGAATTTTTTCCAGATCTTGCAATGAAGCTAATTTTAGCCCCTCTAGCTAAATGAATCAAGAACTGTCAGTGAGAGAACTGAACAGAAACATCATGAAATTGTTTGGACAGCAAAACTGAAGATGCACTGGAAAAAGTCTTGGCAAATATAAAAACAAATATTTCACTCCAGAAGCAGAGTTCCACTGTAAGCCATGTGAAGCCTGCAGATGTTGGAATGGAAAGCAAGACATGACTCAAAGATGACTCTCCACCTCCTGAACTCACATCTGAAACTCCAGGCAAGCTAGCACATGATCTGACCTCAGTTCAAAGTCCAGACATTTGCAAAAGAGTATTAGGGGTTGATCAGTCTTGGCTGGAGGCTGGAACACAATTCCCTTGCACCTCAAAATCCCTTCAGTCTGATCTCAAGCTGCTTCTCTGATACAGAAGCAGAGTGGCTCTGAGAAGAAGGTTTATCTACACACTCGCATATGCTGGAGCAATGCTCACTCCTCCTGACAGCATACTGTGGGTTCATTCCCTAAGTTCCTTCTGCGGAGCAATGAAATAGCAGCCAAATATGTCTGCAGGCTTTACTTTTTGGAAAGTTCATATCCAAATGTCATTCATTTATTGACTTTCCCGTATGTCCTAAATGAAGCACACCTTTGATGTACATGGTGAAATCACAGGCTTCACATGGGTCAGTGAAAAGAACTAGGTCTTCCATAGGATGACACATCTACGTGGAGACTTGTACTGCCTGAACTACAGGTATGAATTTAAAGCGATGAAGCTGAGCTTACTGGAGCACCAAAGCAAATACTCTGACTTTCTCACTGACTTCAAGTAAACTGAATGTGATACAGAATATAAAGCAGAGTAAAATAGAGAAAGGTTTGCACTGCTTCAACAGTATTGGTGTAAGTCCACATGCAGATGTGCAAACATCAAAGCAATGAGCAAAGTATCCTTACCAGTGAACCGTTTCTTCCCAGCAATGTCATATTCTGATACAGGGCCAGTACCAACAACACTAGTCTCTGGAAAGACAATTTCTGATTCTGTCGTTGTAGTGGTAGTGACCGTAGTGGTGGCTCGTAGCAAAGTGCTCTCGAAAAACTCATAATCTTCAAAGGAAACACAAAATGAAAACGTTATACCCTCTTTTCACATTATTTTGGCTTAATTATGAGAAGAAAAACATTTCTATGATCAGTCCCAAAGAAGTGCCCAAGGAAGCCCTACTACAGCTACTGCACATTTCTTATGGGCCTCTAAATCACAATCCCACTTCAGCCTCGCAAGGGTTTCCACTAAACTGATGGACAGCAAGCACAAAGCCTTAGAAAACTAATGCCACTGCTGACTAGGACCTCATTCACACAGGTAAAAAGGGTGGCAATAAACAAATGTATATTCTATATTTTTATAAAATCTATATTACATGAAAGAACATGCTTTCTCTGCCACTTTCCCTTACCACCCCTAAAGGAAGACAGCACAGTAATTGAATCCACAGCCAAAGCCTTCAAATGCCAAAGGAGAGAGATAAAAGAGTAGAAAACAAGACTTTTAAAGCAACCTCCATGTTACTAATATAAATTCTTAGAGCAGGTTCCTACTGCTTTTAAACCCTTTTAAACATCAGAAAAGACAAGAAAATATTCATAACGCTGTATTCATAATTCATTGGCACTCTAGTGCTAAAAACACATGTTTCCAGGACTCAGAAAGTATTCTGATTTTCTATTTTAAAACAATTCCATGATTTTAGATCAGATGTTGTACCAGAGAATGTCTACCAGTGAGTGTATCAACCAGCTCTGAATGCAATTCATTCCCAGAATAGGCTCCTGTTAGATGGCAGGACTGACAGAAGGGGACCCTCATGTCCATTAACAGTTGCATTTGCACCATTGTCCTTCACATACGATGCAGAAGTATGGAAAGCTTTTCCAGCTCTCCTCTTCTTGCTTAAGCTGCTGTGCATGTGCATCAATCTGCCATGCAAACTCAGTTTCAAAGAAAGAAGAGGGAAAAAGCCAGCAATCCAAAACATGTCATTTGCAATAGATACTTATAGTTAAACTGTACCATCATCGTATATCACATATGCCTCTGGAGTTGCTGTCACTTCTGAATCCAATCCTGAGAATGTATCTACTGCAGGAAAAAGAAAAAGAAGAAAAAAACAAAAACATAAAAATTCAATGGTCACCATCCCATTAAAATACTAAAAATCTTTGTCTTGTTGATTTATAAAGAAATAAGGCAACCGCCAAGTTTAGCAGATAACACAGTGACAGTCCATTCCACATACTTAGCATAACAGGTGAGTAGCTAACTGCAACAGACAGGAGTTTTGCTGGAGGAAAATGGTTTGAAAGCTGCTGCTGAAAACTGAGAGCAATACACCTTCCAGGAGCTCTGCCCTGGGCTCCAGGGCTCTTGGAGCAGAGGCAGACTATCTACAGCCACATAGCACTCATCTCAGGATTTAAAAATATTCTATGGTCTCAAGAGTTGCAAATATAAGAAATCTATATTAAAGAAAAGATAAATTCAAAGCAATTCAAACAACTGAAAACTTCAAATATCTTTTGCAAGCTATGGAAAATCAAGCATAGATCCATACCAATTCAGTCCAAAAGGCATGGATTTGTGCAGTGATGCAATTTGTGCTGGGTCTCCCAGTGTCCAGCACCCAGACCTCTTCTGCACTTGCTCTAGTCTGATCCAGTAGACATGCTCTAATGGTACGTTTAGGCTGCACTCTTCAGAAGATCAGCTACTTAAAAGCCACTTATGACAGGCTAGACTTCCTGTGGAATTCTGCAGATCTTCTACCACACTGGTGCCAGTCAGTGTCTGCAATGCACACCATTCTCTTTGATCCCTGAGTCATCAGGAGGCTCAGAAATTTGAAGTCTTTTGTACAGTAGATTTCAACTCATTCACACCTATTAGCTGATCAGCTTTCATTCTTTTATAATGTATTTATTTATGCTGAAATCTGTTTTCTATTTTTGTGCCTGTGCAGCCTATTCTACTTCACTTTCTGTGTTTTGTTGCATTAGCTGTGGCATGAAGAGGGTGGGGTAGTCCCCAAGAGACCTGTCTATTATTTTCTCCCCATATACCAGTTGCATTTCTCCTGCTCACTCCAATCACTCTTGCTTCATCTTTTCAGTCAACCCTGCCTGTGCAAAGTAAGGCTAAGTCTTGTTTGCCATGGTCTTTTGCTATCTGTGAAGACAGCAGACTGTTCAATCATCACTAGATTTTATCACTCAAAGCAAGTGGTTGAGGCTTTATTTCACATAAGATCACAAAAAAAAAACCTAACTGATTGCACTGACAAATCATTCCTGTGCGGTCAATCCCCTTCCTGAAAGTTCAAGACTTTTGAATCTAGTTGATGATAAATTCTGCTGGGTTAAGCAAAAATTCTGCCAGAGAGTAAGTGAATTTGCCAAAGCTTAAGTAGAACACGTGTCAGTGTTTTTTGGCACTTGCAGACTCTGGCTGTTTAGAAGTAAAGCTCTTAGCAACAAAATATTAAGCTTTGGAAGAACAAGCATTTCATTAAATGAACTGGAGCGCATTCCAGATGCAGATTACAAGGAAAGACAAAGTAGAAATATGATTTGAAGCCGTCAATGGAGAACAGCATGAAATGTTTTGATAGTTCAAGTAGTAGTTGTTTATCCCTCTTGAAACAGATACAGCACTTGTTAAACAAACAAACAGCAATCATTAAGTAAACACTATCATCATGCTTTCTTTCCAAGCAAGCTCCTCTGTGAACAGAGCTGGTCGTCTTGCTGCATTCATAAATTGCTGGCCAACAGGATGAAGAAAAAAGATGCCAGAAAATCCCAATAATCACTCTTCAGACAAATTTTCATGCTTGTTAGGTTGCTCAAGTTATATAACAGGTAAGGAGTGGAAATCCAGCATCACCTTGTACTTGTACACCTCAATCCATTTGCAGATTTACTGTTGAAATGCCAGACAGTTTAAGAGTGAGTTTGAGAGTCTCTCATTCTGACTGAACACACAATCGGTACAAAAGTACTGTTTCTCATTCTCGGCTATAACCAAGTGCAAAGCATCACCAAGCTACCTGGCAGAAGGCAAAATAAAAGCCCCAAAATACACCAAGCCGAATGTTTTGACATGTTTGTAAATTCAAAAGAAAACCCCATAACCCACACCCCTCCTAAATATAATACTGCAAAGATTTTTTATTGTTCAGCTCCTGGAGCCTGTTCTCAGATTTAGTTGCTCAGATTTAACTATGCTTCACAAACTGTTATTGTTCTTATAGTGTATGTACACAGAAGAGGTCCTTCATTTATCAAATAGCACAAGTGGTAGAAATGGTAAGGACACTAACACTACCCAAAAATCAGAGTCCCATTCAGGCAACTTAGAAAATACCCATGTACAGCAACATTTGTGACAGATTTGTAAATAAATAAAAGAGAAGTGAAATTATCAAAAGAAAAACCAAAAATCTTCAAAGAAACATTTAATGACACGAACAACCATGGGGCTAAATATGAGATAAACATTAATACTATAAATTACTGTAATTCCATCTGTACTAGGCAATAATGTCTCTAACTTATTACTTACCCAGTGTTTTGTTTTTATATGTTCTCAGATCCTTTCCAAAGCTGCCATCTTTACACTCACTACTATTTGCTGAAGCCACACCTTTCCATATCTTCTTTACTCTTCACGTGATAGTTCAGATTTTCATGCCATGGTTACATGACCTACTAGTAAATCTACTTTCGCTTCAGAGATATAGGTATATAAGGTAATGTAAATGGGCTCAGTTACCCACTGAAACTAGCTACTCCAGATGGCAGATGTCTGACTGCCAACTCTTTCTTTAGGTTACAGCCATGCTTCTGCTGCCCCTGGGTAGACTGAGCAGGGTACTACCTATAAGAGGTAAGAATAAAGACTGCCATGGTGCTCCTTGATCCAGTTTCGTACAATGAGTAGCTAACTGATTTTCAGTGCAGCATTCAGGTGGTGAAAGGATAAAACCTGATAAGAACAGGCTCAACACGCCATAACTCCAGTGAATTTATATTTGTTTACTTTGGATTTTAGATTTGCACAACTCTCCTTAGCTTCTATAACTGCATGAGAGAAATAATGGCAACTACCAACACCTATCTATCTTTAGATGAGAAAGAAATTAATGTACAAATCTTTGCATCATCTGTGCAGAGCCAAGGTTGTCCTTCCCCAAGTTCATCCATGCTGTGCTGCATTTCTACTTGAAAATTGAGGTCTGGAAAGATAACAAGAATCCCATTTTTTGAACATTCATCCCACCATAGCCCAAAAGAGAGACTTTTCAGAACTCACTATGAGAAATAAATGCAAAATGGATAAGCCGTAGAGACTCTTTTGGGTCCTTCCCTGGCCTGGAGTGAGGATTTGATTCTAGGCGGCTGTTTAGCTGCAAAACTGCTGCCTATGCACCTATGTACGTGCGTGAACATATGTGAGAAGACTGGATTCAAGAGAATGTGAGTATTTTTCTGAAATCAACATATTTCCATTATAAACTTCAGCTTTGGGTCAAGCTGACATTTTCTAGTGGAAAACCACTAGCTGCTGTAATTTTAGCTCCTTACTTTATCATGCGGGCCAAAATTTTCAGAGGCAGATTCTTTTCTGCTTCACATTTATGCAAATGTGGTGAACAAAAAGCACAACCAAACAATTTCAAACAGCAAAAAAAAGAAGTTACCTTCTGCATTGCACTCTGGCAAGCCATCAAACCCTAACAGCAAGTTGCCCTCATCATCGTACTGTGCATAGGTGCCTGGAGGACAGGTTGGGGGTGGTTTCTCAGTGGGAGGTTCAGTTGTAGTTGGTTCAGGAGTGGTAGTTGTAGTAGTTGTTGTGGTGGTTGTAGTAGTTGTTGTCGTAGTTGTTGGGGGTGTTGTTGTAGTTGTAGTTGAGGGAGTGGTTGTTTTCTTAATCATTTCAAGACCAATCAGAGGTTTCCCTCCAAGGCTTATTATTGGTTTATCTTGTGCACTTGCTACAGGCTTACTAAATCTGCCATGTCCAAACAAAGGTATTCCATCAGGACTCACCATTGGGGCACCCTTTTCATCTAGGAGAGAACAAAATGAAAATATCTCATCTGTTGCAGACTCATAGTATGGTATTTAGCAACAACAAGAATGCTGAGAGTAACTACAAACTGCTATAATTAATCTGGCAGAAAAGAACGTTGTTATCTAGGAAAGACACATGGCTAAGAAAATCAGTAAAAGGTTCAGAAGAATCTCAGGTAGATCACAGTACTGTTCACTGTTACCAGCTGTTTGATGAACATTTATTGGGAAGAGTAGATGGAGATTTCCTTTCATAGTCACAACATGCAGACAGTGTCCACATTTAATCTAAATCAATCTTTTAATTGATGAAAAGCAGGATGAACCCATATTCTGTTTCCTGTCAAATATGTGCAAAGAAAGACTGGGATGAGCTAGTGAGGTGCTGTCACTGCAGATTAACTTTTGTGCCAAGTTCCAGGTACTGCAAGTATTCAAGATCACCAGTTTAACTGCAGGCACCAAATCTGCATTCAAGAGATCCATTCAGATGGATTGATATTCAACCAGCAGTGTTTTAACAAATCATACACAGGACGTTTTGCTATCTGTAGTCAGTTTCAGAAAACAAACAAAAACCATCACAGATCCATGACTGGTAATGTGCAAGTAGAAGAATAAATATTTTTATGTATAGAAATAAACAAACAAGTATCAATCTGGCTCAGATCTGCAATCCCTTCTAATGCTGATACAAGTGAGATAGACTTGGGTGATTCTTTCCACCTCATACTCAAGAACTTTGCAGTGTGCCCCCCAGTCCTGCGGTCCTGCGATCCTGCGATGTGCTGACTGTCTGAAGGTGACCTGAAGTATAGTAATCCTAAATGGCTTGCTCAGGACCTAGGAATGCTTAGAGCACCAAACAGCTCAAAGATCTGTACCACGTGCAATAAAAACTTTAGATTTTTTTTTTTTTTTCTTCTGTAAAATGGAAGCTGCAACTTACCAACAATTGTACGTCCGTCCCCTCCTAATTTCACTCGAAGTGGGTTGCCTTGGGAATCTTGGAGGTATTTTCCTTCAACATTTAACACTAGTCCTCGGTCAAGATCTACAATCTAAAAGCAATAGATGAACTTAAACATAGCCAACATGAGACAATATGAAATGAAATCTCACAGCAGCAGAAATCCTGGGGAAATTCAGATGTTAAGTGTGATGAAGAATAGGTACACTAGCTCCAGAAAGACTTTTAAAAGTGAGTGTAAGAATCGCTGATAAATTACTGCTGAAGAAAGCAAATCCCCAGGAGCTAGGCTTCAGTGTTGCACAAGAACCATATTCATATTGGCCTCTATAATGCTGGCATGTACAGGAGCTACTCCCTTGACTTCCTGCACTACTCCTAAGGTGGATTCATGTAATGCTCGTTTGAGTATGACTCCTAGTCCTTTTAAAAACAGTATTTAAAGCATGCCCACTAACAATAATAATAAAAAAGAGAGAGAGAGAGAGAGAGAGAGAGAAATTAGTTAATTTAGATTGAAACAGTAGTGAAAACAAAGTAACTAAGATTTTAATTGAGGTAGGAGACTGAAGAAAAGCCTCTGTCTCATAAAACAAATCTGTCTAAGAGCCTGGACTGAATTTAAGAGGTTACTTCAGTTAAAATCCAGTCCTCATTGCTGTTTCAACCCAAAACAGCTGAACTGCATGCTGTTTTAACCTGGGTTATTACACACTGTGGCATAGAATACAAAAATACAAAAGCTGCTAGCTGCTGAGAACTGGGAAGAAGACAAGAGCAGCACTTTCAAGTTGGCAAGAAAAATTTGAACTTGGTGTTGCAGAAAAGACTGTTGCAAGAGGAACAGTAAATCATGAGATTTGCAGAGGCCTCCAGAGCCTCTGGAAGCCTCCAGGCCTCAGATGATGACAGATAATGACATAGGTCTTCTTGTTTTACAAGATATTTAGAAGGTTCTACTTGCAGCAATGCCCTCCTCTTCTGCAGCAGGGACAGATGCCCCACAGCTTCCTTAGGACCTTTTTAGCCCACTTTCTGAAGTCTATCTAAAGAGTCTTGGATTTGCTTTTCAGAATGCCTCCCTTGAGTGTGAGTTACCTGAAGCACTTTTCCATGCTCCTCTAATGCAGTCAAGAAGACTGAAGTGCCCATAAAATTATTGGGTTTATGCCCTCTCTTTTATTTGTATCGTGTAATGTTCTACTGTATGAGCAGCTCTACTGACATCACTGAAGTTGGTCAGAGTTCTACCCTACCCAGTCTTTGTACAAGCACACATGAAACATTATTTTCTTCATTACACCGGTTGGTCATAAACGGACTGGAAAGGATTTTAGAAGACAAGCATTTAGGCACCAAGCAGGACTTGCCATTAATGGTGCCTAAGGTCTTCTGAAAGTACCACTAGAAACTGGACTGAACCATGAAACATTCAAACATTTTGAGGCCTGTCATCCCATAAAATCTACTGTGACATATTTGTTTTTAGAGCACCATGCTATTTATGGAGAAACTTCTTATGCTGACAGTCTTGTTCATGAGCTTCTCTCTGGAGCATATGGAAGAAGCATCATCACAGAGCCCATCTTTTGTGGGAACTGTTCTGGACAATTTCCATTCACAGTGTGCAGCAGTGTCCTGAGTCACAGGGGAGCAAAAGTTCCACTGATCATGAGGAAAAATGTTTTGCTAAGTAATGGGAGTAACGATGCAATTAAGTATTCAAGGTTTTAAATCAAATGTTTGAAATGTATGAATAATAAAATGGAGTATTTAGATTTAAATGAAACAGTGGAATTACACCATTAAACATCACCTCATTTTACAGCTTCTTTGACTAGGGGCACTGCTTCTCCTCTATTCTCAAAGAAAAAGTAAGTAAAACAAGCGGCCAAAGCATCTCAAATTTGCAGAGGTCACCCTACCCACTTTGTTCCTTGTGGGCCATTGATTACTCTCTGTCCACTTGGTTTTTCATTATTACCAGTTAATATTTTTCCATTTCCATTCTTTGTTGTAAGATTAGGTCGACCATTGTAACCTGAAACAAGAGAAGGAAATACACTGTTCAGAAGAAAACTGTGCATACTACAAAGTACAATAGTTTATAATGTAATTTAAAATGCAGTTTAAAATGCAAAGAAATGCAAAACCTCTTAAGAATATACTGTTAAATGCAAATCCTGTGTAGGTGTTTTACTGGTGAAGGTTCTAAGATAACTCCCACTAGCAACCCCTAGCTTTGTTTAACAGATACAGATATTCAGGACTTTCTCATTATGATACATCTCAGAATCTGTAATCAATATTCAAGAAGTAAGCAACTGAACCAATGTGTAATAACATTGCTGGATCTGAGAAGGCAAATATAAGACCCAATTCAGCAGCTGTGCATTGCAGCAGAGGTGGAAACATGGCGATCAAGATACTTTTGAACTTTGTAAACATCTGCGGAGTGTGTTGAGAGAAGAAATCTTATCAAACAGAATAACTTTCCTAATCTATCCTTACACAAAACTGAACACCCAGAAATCACTATGGATGATGGGAGCCTGTGCAGATCAGACTTCAGGACCAACATCCTAGGGCACCACATCACATGGACTAGACAATGTCCTCAAAAACTGAGCTCCCTGAGAACATCCAAAATAGAAAGTAGAATGTTATACTAAACAACTGAGTTTGCATTCTGATACAGAACTTTTCACAGGATTGTTGAAGTTTTGAAAACCTCAATTCAGTAACATTAATAGAAGAAAGACAAGATACCTTGCCTATAAGGAGGTCTAACAAACTGCCGCTGGGAAGGGCTCCGTAGCCTGGAATTCAGTAGTCGCTGGCGAGGGGACAAAGTGGAAGAGGAAACTGTAGGAGGAACAGTGTGTGTCGTTGTAGACTGAGAATAACGTGGCCAGATGAAGCTTGGTTTAGATGTGGTATGTTTGTTAGAGGAATGAATAATTCGCGATGCTACAGCAGAACTGCCTGGTGATTCAGGAGAAGATATTTTTAATGTTGGAGTTTCTTCCTTATCTTCCTCTTCAGATCCTAGTTTATGAGGTAGAAGAGTGTCCATAGATTTCCTCTTATTGCTAACAGTGTCATCAAATGTGTTTTTATTACCTCTTGAAAGAGAAGGAGACCACTTTGCTGCCAAAGATGTAGGTTTCTCTTCCATCTCTTTCCGATCATACTCACTGTTATAATCATCCTCTTCATCAGAAACTGACTGATGAGATTTAGAAGAGAAGGAGGAAGGAACTTTTCGAGGAAGTTCAGTTTGGGACATTTTAGATGGTAACAGGTCAATTTTTTTCTCTGTATGAGACACCATTCTTGTAGCAGCCCTTGATTGACTAGGTAATGAGGGACGAGTTTGTCTTGAAGAAGTGGATGACAACTTTGAATTATACTGGTTGTCTTTTGCTTTACCACTGGCAGAACTAGAGTCTGGCTGAGTAAGCCTTGATTTGTAGGAAGGTACCTGAGAACCTGGCTGCTGTTGCTTTGAAAGAGATAAACTTGAGCTTCCCTGAGAGAAAGATGTAGGTAATCCCCTAGAAGTGGACACCTCCTTAGGAAACACATTGCGGCTGCTGGCTCTGTCACCGTCTTCTGTTACATCCTCATCATCTTCTTCATTACTCTGGGATGAGACAGGAGATGGCAGCCGCCGGCCCCTGGAATGCAGTACCTTCTGCAGAGGTTCTGAGCGGGAGGTCTTCTGGGTCTGCTGTGATGGAAGATGAGAAGAGAATGTCTTTTTAGGCAAAGATACACTTGGATGGCTTGGGTCCACCTCATGAGTTACAACAGTGTGCCGATTTGATGGCAAACCCAGGAGACCAGGCTCTGAAGTTTTAGAAGGCATTTTCACCAGCAAGGGATCTGGCTTTTCTTCCATATTGCTAGAGAGATCATTATTTTTAGCAGGCAGAGACTGGGAAGAGGCTTTAGGAGAAGGCACATTAGTGTTACTTTGCCTTAGTTGCTTTGTTTCATTATCTGAGTACTTAGGAACAGATGAGGCAGAAGAGCGCTGTGCTGGAGATGGTGACAACGCTGATGGCTCATGTTTCTCTGTGCTAGTCTGGTGTGACACCTCTGATGTGTGGGTTCGAACTGGGGTTCTCCCTGAGGCAAGAACTGGGTGGATTGTCCGACTGGAAGACGGGGGTCTAACAATCCTCCTGTGATCCTGGGCTTTTGGTAGTGTCACCGGAGCTTCTTCAGATGAATTATGATCCTCTGTCACTTCAGTGGATTGGAGATTAAGTTCCAGTTCTCCTGTCTTTCTGGAAGGTAACTGAGATTTACTTGGAACACCTCCTCGACTCAAGACTTTATTCTTATATTCAGAAAGAAGACTCTTTTTATCACCAGCACCAGGTGAATGAACAGATGACTGCTTAGAGGAGAGTGACATCTGCATGTGTGAAGAAACAGAGGAACTTTGAGAAGGAGATGAACCAGCATTCACAGGTTTTTTAACCTCTGAATTGTCTTGAATCTTCGTTTGTTGCTGAGCAACTGAATCCTCATTAGAATCTGGAAGAAAAAAAAACTGTTTATTCATAACAATAGCAGAACAAAATACAAGAGAAACCAGTCAGGTACAAGAACAAGACTACTTGGGAGAACGTGAGACAGTATTTATTTCTGTACTAATCCACCTACGTGGATTTTTTTGTAACTTGAGTAAAACTTCAAGCAATTAAAATCAAATATCTAAAAGTGAGGACTGCAACATTCGGTCAGCAGAACCAGATCTTTAGCAGAACTTAGTCACAATTATAACAGCATTCAGCACTGTTCTATCTGAGGCAGGACACATTTTTAGATTAGGATTTTGCAAAATCCCACAACAGCACCTCTTTGGCAAGGAGGCAAACACAGAGTTGTATGAAAGAAAAGGAGTTGTCAGGTATAGTGCAACCAAATAACCAAGTATGGTTTATTTGGCCTTTGCATATCAAGAACACATATATTCATGCAGCATAACAGGAAATAGAGTATGATGTGCCTTTATTTAAATATTACAACATTCATAATGTTACATGTGGCAGGGCAATGAATGTTCATCTATAAGCATAACTACTAAGCTTATCTGCTTATCTGCTAGCATCTCTTTGGACAATGTAATGATGAAAAGAGCTAGCAGAAACAATGTTGAAGAAGTAAAATCCCATGGGTTAGATAGATGGAGAAAGCTAAGAAAAGTCAGAGAATGAACGCAACTGGAATCAAAGCAAGAATAGACAGACTAAGCAATTAGTGACTGGCTTGTTGCTTACCTGCTGGGATGGCAACACTGAAGGCTTTAGACTGAGGACCGGGTCCCCTCCTGTTTGCTGCACGAATTTTGAAAATATAGCGCTCTCCAGCCTGCAGACCATCTATTATGGCTGATGTTGTAGCTCCAGAGTAGGTGATGGACTTTGCTCCAAAAGGCTTGAGAGCAGGGGCGTATGAAAGAATGTATTCTGAAATGATTTGGCAGACGGTTGGAAGGAGGAAACTGAAAACAGTCCTGTTTCCAGCGGACAGACTGTATGGGTAGGATGAATTAGAACGTGCATTACTAAAATTAATACACTAGCAATGCACGTTGAGTCAACAGCTGGAGTACAAAGACACGATATATCTACAGATAGGTAAGTTACATTGATATTTGTTCATCTTAATAGAAAGATAAAAACAAATCATTGCAATGATCTAATTACTGAGATGACTTAAGAAATTTGTCTTGTCCTCATCTTTCAGATTAGGATTACAATGGTACACACGCACCCTGATAGTTGTCTGTAGGAAGGGATTACTGTGGGCATGAAGATGATCTTAGCCATATGCAGATTTTTTTGTCTTTTGAAGCCTCTGTAAGAGCTTTCAAATGGCTACCAGAGGGCAGTTCTTTAATATGTGGTATAAACATGTAAAAGGGAAAGACTGCAAAACAAAAGGACAGAAAGACAATAACTCCTTATTACCATGTGCTATCAAAATGACTGTGAAGTGCTAATTCAGTGGTTTCACTTAGCCAGTGTAAATATCATGTACGCTGTTTATTTAGTTTAAGTATAAGGCCTCTCTTGTAATAGTTCATAGCCAAGCAAAATGTAACGATATACTAAGTGCATGCAAGCGTTCAGCTCTTCAATATACGGCTATCTTAAAAATAGTTCATCTGGGTGCATTGGCTAAAGATGAGCAGCCAGATATGGAAGAAGGGTTACAAACTGCTTAAAATGACAAGTAGATTTTAGATTTCAGATAATGTCCCTGCTTGATCTTATTTTACGAAATAATAATTCTTAGACAGAATTGCAGTTCTATTGAAGGAACGGGCAAAACTCCTTCCAAGTTCAAAGAGGAAAGAATTCCAGCACTGCCTTGAAGAATGCATACAGTAGATCTTTTACAGGGACACAGCACACTTCCCTCCAGGACTGGGACTTTTTAAACCCTGAGATGCTACAGCACTGACGAGGCACTTCCAGAAACCTGTGTAATTGGAGAACACAATCCCATCGGTGGGAATGAGGCCAAAAATCCTACCTATTTCTTTTTGAAGGAAAAAAGGAGGAAAAAAATCCAAGAAAGCTTTAAAAAAAAAAAAAACAAAAAAAAAACCACATACACAAAAACATCCTATGCAAGCTAATGGCCACTGACAAATGAGTTTTCCACCTACATACTATACTTCTACACTGCATAATCCTCATGTGTGAAATCTGTTGAAATCTCTGTTTGTGCTTGCTTTATGAGCAGAGACTTTCCTTCCACAATAAACTAGAGATAAAACACAGTACAAATTCACATTCTTGGCAGCCACTCAACTCTTCCTTAGTTTTGTTTTGTTTTTTGTTTGTTTGTTTCTTGGGTGTTTTTTTTTTTTTGTTTGTTTGTTTTGCCTAACTGTTAACAAATCCTTTGGGAAAAATCCTTCCTGAGCTCCCAACCTGCTTATTGATGAAGAAGAGGTAAGTATGCATGTGTGATACCTCAGGAAGTTCAGTGATATCTTGGGAACAATGTGATGGCTTCCCAGCAATGCAGTAGAAAATCTGGGCTGGGAACAAGGAAATCTTGCTTGGATGTGAACCACTAACAACCAAGGAAGTCCCAGCACAGTCAGCGGTTTCAGTTTGCTGTGTAGTGGCAATCTGCTTTTGGGAAGACCAGATCTATCCAGAGTTACAAACAGAGAATGATTACTACCTTTAACTTTTCCTTCGCTCTCTGGGAGAGCATCCCAGGATGCTGCTACAGAAGTTGGTTTACCCTTCAAGGGCCAAACATCTAAATTTTCAGGTGCACTTGTAGGAGCTGTGAAACAGACGAACAGTAGAAAAAGCAATTAAGAAAGCATCACCCACATGGTACATGCTTTTTGTGTCTTCTTCTCATGGCAGAAGTGCCTATATGGTCATTTCAAAGACAAATACAAAATACATACAGAGCTTGGGTTCATGCAAGCCCATATTACAACTCTGTGTCAGGCTGATGCACCCAAAGGAAGAGGCAAGTCCAAGCGGCTGTGCTGTTCCCCAATATACCCAAACCACCTCTCCCACTCGCATCCCACTGCAGCAGCACTAAATCTTTTTCATACATACCCGCCTCTGGGGTTCGCTGGAAAACAGACACGCTCCATTTGCCTTCCTTTTCTCCCTCCAAGATTTGGACAGCAAACTCGTACATGGTGTCTGGTGCCAAGCTCTCCACCAGCGCCCGCCTGTTGGACACCTGCTTGTAATCCCACCTTGCTGATTCTCCCTTTTCCCGATAACGAACATTGTACTGCCTGGGATTAGACAATAGTTCAAACACAAAGCACATTAGCAGAGTGAAAGCGACAGCCCCCAAGGTCCCAGCCCCATCCCACAATGCTGTCTGTGCTTACTTTTGCCCCCAGATGGTGAAGCACCCCCTACCAGCCACCATCACAGAAACATGCAAGCTCCTGTGCCCTAAGCAAAACTGCTCCCACTACCAACTGTTAAATAAATGTAGAACTAATCAGTACTGCACTGTCAGCACTTCACCTCCAGTATTTATTCAGAAAAGGACACGTGGGCTAATTACCTATTTGCTGCAGCCTTCTGCTTTTCATGCTGTGCGTCCGTCCAAGCAACGAGCACAGACTGTGAGGACATCACTCGAACAGTTATGTCCTGCACCACCTCCACTTCTTCCTCCTCTAAAATGAGAAAATAAAATGGCACGTCAATAACAACAATAGTGGAGATCTCATTAAAAAAAAAAAAAAAAAAAAAAAAGACCCCAGTAATTTATTCTATAACAGGCAGATAGCGTGGATGCGTAGCAAAGACAACAGTAGTGGAAAAGCACGTGCATTTGCTTGTAGGACTTGAGTACTCATATGTTGCGTAGTCCTTTAATATTTTGCTCAAGCAAGCAGCTGCAAAGCACATTTCACTTCTTCCAAATGGGTTTTTAATGCAGATGGTTCTCAGGCAATACAAGATTTTCCAATGTAAACAAAACCTCCTGCACAGTGGCAAAGAGGTCTCATCTACTACTCTAAAAGTGACTTAGAGAACCTATCCACAAAGAACACACATTTTTCACCACCTCTCATGATGGCAGTATTTCATAAATGTGCCACAGAGGTGGGAATCTCTGCCTTCCTCCTGAAAGTGGTTGCTTGCAATGGAAGCACATGAAGGGAGAAAGTAAGCATGAGAAGTGGACAGCAACACCTCCACAGAGAAGATGCATGTTGGGATTTTAATGACACAGCTCACAGTTTTGACAGAGGTATTTTCCATCACCATCAAAATACTTGAAACAAATCCATCCACCCTACACTGTTCTAATCATAATGTGAGAGTGCAAGAAGGTGGAATAGGCAATGGGGTGACTCAGAAATTCACTCATCCTTTTTGACCACAACTACAGTATGTAGCTTCTTCCCTCCAAAAGAAAGTGAACACTTTACTATGACTTTGCTGACTGGGCTGACTGGAAATCAACCCTGCATTAAACAAGACAGAAGTATGACAAGAAGGCATCCAGTTGTGGAGGTGCTGGCTTCCATTTAATCAAGCCTTCTCATGGGGTTATTGTAGTTCGTAATGTTTGCCAATAGCTACAGCAGAGATTAAAAAATAAAGAAGAAAAAAACCCAAAATCTCAATCATATTGTAGGATTCTATTCTTTTATTAGTAATACTTAAGACACAGAAGCAAAGACAACCACCAGGCTCTTTAACCCACATAGAAAAACCAACCTCTAGCATTTGCAGTCAAGAAACACAAAGCTATCTCATTTCATTCAAATACCTCAAGGAATTGACAGCTGATGTGAAAGAAACATACCTATGACTTTCCTTTTAGTTAAAGATGACCTATAGACAGGTTGACTGCGTCCTGGGTTACTCCGTGATGGCAAAGAAACCACATGAACTGATTCAGAGGCTGTACATGGGGGGGGAAAACAGACTTATCTGTAAGCTTTATAGTTATAAAAAAAAACAACAAACATCAGTCTTTACAGGTAAAAATTAATTTTATTCTTTCTTAAGATACAAAAGAATAAGAAATTTATTTGGAAAAGATAAACCCAAAACCCACAATACATTACACCTAGAGACAACCTCAGCCTGAAGAAACTTGGAGTAAGGATGAAAGTGTCAGAAACAGAAGCAGCAGCAGCAAACACAGCAGCCAAGCACTACAGAGAAACTCGGACCAGAAGAGAACTGGATTGCCAACGCAACATTTGCACAGATGTGGAAGCACCATCAGCTACAGTGAGTCTCTTTCCAGAGCTGGTCTTGGCAGAGAGATGAAAAGTGAAGAGAAGAGAATAATTAGGAGATCTCTGCTAGGAAAGGCTGTGAAACCCTGGAATAACTGATAAAGGTGACCCAGGAGTTCTCTCTCCTTGGACAAACCAAGATAAATATGTTCCTTTTGTACAAAGCCTACAAAATAAAAGAGGAAATAGATATTTAGATTATAACGCCAGGAATTCTGGCAGCCATGTGTGATTTTTGAACCATCACCAGCTTTGTAATCCAAGACCAAACTGTCTGTGGGATAGGCTTCCAATAGACAGGAGAGATTAAGAATTTTAACCTTAAGCAAATGCATCCAAGCAGTAAAGAGCAACTAAAACTTCCAGGAAGAAGGTTAAAGTAAGAGTGTAGACCTTGAGCCCACTCAAGGTAGAGGATCTCACAGGACAAAGACAGGTGAGAGGACAATAACACAAACAACACAGAAATAAATGCTCTGCCTCTAGAGAAACAAAATTGCTGCAAACCCTATTGTTACAGCTATCTGGAAGTCCTTTAGATCAAGAGCATGTGATCTAATGTAGGAATACAAATCATCATAGTATGGCAGAACTGGAAGCACAGCAGAGGCCAACCTGACACAAGATAGTGGCCAGAACCCGGAAATGTTGAGAACATGGGCACATGAGGGTAACACTCCAGTATGGAGACCATGAAACAGTTTTACTGGTAAACACGGATACCTTTAATTAGAGTTAGTTTTCTATCCACTAGTCTGAAATAATCCAGGGGCATAATTTTTAAGAAGAGGAGAAGGAACAATGGATTTGAGAGGTGCCCCACCACATGCCAGGAGACTGAGCTATGCCTCTTCTCTGCCCTCCCTCTGCTGTTCATACAGTCAACTTGCATATGGTCTCTCTTTAATACATTTTACTATGCTTTCCAGCTTGGTAATCATAATTTCATGCAACACCAAACACACTTATAGCAAACATTTTCATTTATAAGGGGAAATCATTCTGATGGCTACAATAATGCGATCTATGGCCACGTAGCAGCAACAGGCAATTACAGAAGATTGCTTTTTGCCTGGGGAACAGCCTTGTCAGATATGGCAAGAGAAACCAAAGAAACCCAACAAATCAGTGGGGCAACTGCCAAGGGCAGTCTAGCAGCAGTTCTCCCCCATGTGATATCATAGGAATCTGGCTTACCAAGTTTTCTTGCTTCCTGGTTTTGCCGTTCTTGTGGCAGTGGAGCATAGCTCATCCTTCGGCTGCTCTCTCCATACCCACGGATCTGCGATCTGCTGCGTGGACCCCTGAAGCCTGCTCCGTAAGGTGGCCTCCACCGAAAAGGAAACCTGCCATCTGGAGACTGGGCACGAGCTCTCAGAGGTCTGCTTGGCATGTCCTTCTCTTCAAAAAAATAAGCAAACACACACAAACCCCACCACAGTTATTATAAAGCACATGACATATATAGCAGCCCAGATACATCTGTTTCAAGCACACAAATAACATCAGAACAAAGAATATAATTCTATAGTTTTTTAATTTTCCTCTAAAACCCAACTGCAGATAGAAGCTTTCCTAGTAGGATGCACAATACTCCACAATGTCATTTCTCAGGCACTTCAGACAGAGTGGTGCAGCACACCCAAAGTGAAAACACACTGTAGTACAAGAACTGCTGCCAGAAACCAGGATTGTCTTGCAGCTTTCCTGTTTAATCTTTCCTCATTTTTTATAAATCCCCTTTCCATAGTTCAGGCACACAAGAACATTATTCTTCTGGCAAGTGCTAAAGGTCAGTCTAAAACGAAGCACGGAACAATTTCACTATTTTTAGACTATTTTAGAAAGAAATATACATTAAAAGCAGGTTCTCCTAAATCCTTCACTAATGATTCTGCTCACTGACAGCCTCGCATTTAACAGGTCTGTTCTACAAATGCCTCCACTTGACTTCATGAACTCCTGCTACATGACACTTGAGCATTCTGCATTGTAATAGGTACCTCGTGCAAGCCATTTGGCAAGTTAGCAGTGCTCTTCCAAGAAGCAGCAATAAAGCAAGGATTCCTCAACCATCTAGACTGCTCGTACTCAAATCTTCTCACATATTGGCTAAGTCAGCTGCTGCAACTGCAGAAATGTCAGGAGAACAAGAGCCTGGGACTGTACCAGCAGCCAGCTGCAGAGACCTGGGCAGACATCAGTACACTGAAGTACCCCCTGCCAGAGCAGAAGTGAGATCCTCTTTCCAGTACCAGCTTGGGAGCTCCTACTTATTTCCAGTTATGTTACTTGAACTGTGTATCAGTGCTCCTATGTCCCCACACACACCAAAAGCAGATTCTTCGCAATGTTCCTGCTCGGTGATACATCTATAACCAAGCTTTGCACTGGGCCCTGACGTGCTGACAAAACTTCAGACAAAATCTTCTCACAGTCTACAAATAAACTTTTATCCACATTTTATACCACAGTGACTCTCAAAGTTGTTTGCAAAGCTCCCTTTGAAGTCTCCAAGAAATGCAAGGTTTCAGTGATAAACAGGTATATAACACATACAGAGAACAGACTCTCCCAGTGAACTATGCTATTGCACTGAAACACTGGGCAGCAGCTCAGCACAGTAAACTTTGCTGAAACTTTTATTTCACCTACAGAAAGACGAGATCACCACTTTAAACACATAGACTTAACTGTGCCTCCCTGGTGGCTGCTTATCACCAGTCCAACAAAATGAAGCAGCTATAAACCCAGATTAATCAGCCAATTAAATCACTACAGTGAAGAGAATTGCTTTCACGAGGCTACCCAATCACTTTTCAAGGAATGTTCAGTCACACATGCTGTTAAACACCTGCTCCCACAGAGTCTTCTTGCTCTCCTGAGCAGTTGCTGAGCACAGATTTCAGAAGCTCACCAGTCACTGATCATGTAGGCAGAAGTCCTCATTGCAGCATCACCACAGAGAAACAAAAGACAGCAAAATCCAAGTTGGAAGGAAGCCTCAGAGTTCTCCTGTCTGACAGGAGCCAGACCACCTCCAACAGTGAGCAAGGCCAGCTCAGTCTTCAAAACCCCACAGACAGAGCTCACACAGTCTCCCTGTGGGTCTGCTCCTGTGCTGCATCAGCTGCCTAGAGGGAAAGTTTTCCCAAATGTCCCACCCAAACCTCCCATACTGCAACTTGTGGGTGCTTGCAGCAGCCTAACAATACCAAGCAGCAGCTTTCTGGTTCAAGCAGTAGATGGCTGCTGGGGGATATCCCCTCACCCTTTTCTTTGCCAGACCAGGCAAACCCCACTCTCACAGACTCTACTGGCAGCACACATGCAACTGGCAACCACAACCTCCTCACATCTCAGCATCCCTCCTGAGCCCCATCCTTAGAGGCATTCAAGCCAAGGTTGGATGGGACCCTGGGCAGCCTGATCTGGTAGGTTGCAGCCCTGCCCATGGCAGGTGGTTAGAGAATGATGATCTTTAAGGTCTCAACCTGAGCCATTCTATGATTCTATGAGCTGGGTCCTATTGGTCAGCAGGACCTAGGACACTGTTGTGGTTGCCCAGCTCTAGCCAGAAAGCAGTGATAAAAGCCCAGGTTCCTTCTCAGCAGTCCTGAATGCTGCTGAGTGCTATGAGCCTGCTTGGTGTGGGGAGCAGGGAGTGACACTGCAGCCCATCGGCTCTGCTTCAGCAGTGAAAGTCATGGCTTCCAACTGGAATTAAAACAGAGAACTGTAAGTGACAAAGGATACAAAAGAAACTAGCCTAGCCAGAAAGCCATATGGCAAGAGATCAATTTAAAACAAATGTGGCTTTAGGCAACGAGAATTTTACCGGCACTGATGTTGTGTGAAGGAGATCAGCTGAGGTTTTAAAACCAATGCTTCCTAAGGGTTCAGTTACTTTCTGCACTGTAGCACAACATTTACTGCTTTTTACTGTCACATCCCCTGCATCTGTGCACTATCCTGCTCTGGTCTTCTCCTCTCACATCCAGCAAGAAGCATGGATTTTGATGGGAAAGGCAACCCTGAGACTGCAGTGGCTGAGGAACAAGAAAAGCTAACTTAGTCCCCTAAGGAGCACAGCCTGGTCCTGCTGGCCAGGCTCATTTGTCTTCAAACAAACAAACAAACAAAACCCCAAACACTTGAGTAATAATATTTTCCCAAACATTGGGTAGGAGGAAGAAATAAATTTGGTTCATTCTTTAAAGTAATTCAGTTCCCAAAGTTGTGATTCCTGTGGGGAACCTGAACTGCTCAGGAAAAAGTCTTTAACACCTCACAGTTCATGAAGAAAGAAAGGTCAAAGCACTACAATGGTCAAATCCCATGACCTTCTTCTGTCAGTAGGATCCCATTCACTACACATCCAGGTGCTAGATGTGCACATGGAAATGTCAAGGCTTGGATTTATGAGAGTGTGCAGTTTATTTATTTGCCTTGTTGAGCTAAAGAAAACAAAAGAAAGCAAAACCTCTTAGAAAAAAAATAAATCAAGGCATTGTTTTTAATCATAGACTGAGACAAGAACAGGTGCAAGAAATGGGGTGTGGAGAGGCTGAAATGAAAAACCAGGGAAGTAACTATAGCAACAATATCAAATATTATAGTAATACTGAAGGCAACATGGAAATACGAATACAAATGGAAATTTGGTGTAAACTGGGAAGAAACAGTGCTGAAATTGAGAAATGGACAAGAGAAAAGTATGGATGGAAATGAGAGATGGACAACTACAAAGTGGATCCATTGGGGTAATGCTGGACTTCATCTACCTTCAACTGGACTGTGTACAAGTTCTCCAGGTTCTTCGAAACAGATTAATGTGACAATAAGAACTGGTTTGCTTACACACAAAAATCCAATGGGTATGCAAGTACAACAAGTGGTACAGAGATCAGTAAATTAAACCTCCTTCTCCATAGGGGAGAAAAGATGCGTTGGATTACAACTGGGAGTTTTCATTTCCAGTGACAAAGGAAGTGATACATTTACCAAAAGAGGTCCAAACACACAGAAACTCCAATATCTTGTTCACTACCTAGCATAACGTACCCCCATGTCATAGGATGGATGCTTTGCACTGTTGCTCACTTCCAACATCAATACCACAGGTTCGTCCAGGCCTGCTGAGTCATTCCCACATAGATGGGCTTCCTAAAATGGACAGTGAGAGCAACCAGTTTTTCAGGCCCCAGAGCAGTGGGGACATTTCCACCACTTCCTTGGATTGTAAGCCGATCCCACTGGGCATCTATCCCTATAATTTACAATGGCCTAAACATAGGCAAGTTTCTTGAATTCTCAGTGGAAGATAACTCCAAAAGGTCCAAAGACAAGACTTTAGATCAGTGTGAAAACAGAACAACTGACAGCTATGACAGTGCCTGTGACTTCTCCTATGAGACAAAGTAGATCTGACATTTATAAAAGCACACAAGACTGCAGTTATTGTTTCCCAGTTAATACCTACTCTGGCACACCAGGAATTCAACTGGATTTCAGCAAACTCTTGATGAGATCCCAAAACCATAGCAATGAAAAGACTAACCCTGAAAATGCATTCACTCCCGATCTTTTTTATCTAATAATCCTTGGATCGATTACCAAGTGATTGACTGAACCGAAAACTTACACTTGCCCATCTCCCTAATACTTGTGCCTGTAAGTATGACAAGGCTTTTTGCCTGAAAGCTGATTTAACAGTTTTGTGGACCTCCATTCTGGGCAAACTACAAAGATCAACTACTAACCATCTTAAGATTTCATCTAACGTGCCACCTGCAATTAAAATAAAATCAAGTCCTTTTCTAAATTCAGGAAAATAAGAACGAGTGACTCCGTTGTGTGCTCTCTTTAGTGTAGAGATCAAACATCAGCTACAGCTGCAATATTGTATCATGGACCCAAAAATGCAGGGCTGATTAAAGCCCTGGTAGTGACTTATCATAGTTGAAGCATCCACCAGTATTGCCAAAGTTTCTGTGTGTGTCAGGACTGTGGGAGAACGCTTTACAAATGATGTAAGCCCAGAGTTTGAGGTCTAAGCTGAGGATAAAACATCCTCTAAACAACCACACAAGGAGGCGGCTTGCACTTGCCAAATCACACAGAGTCTTCAGAAGGCCTCATCAATTATCGAGCAATGGAAAAACAGATTAGCTCCAGATGAAAAGGAAAGTACTGACCCCTAGTAATCAATCTGTAAATGTGGGGAAAAGCAAGCAATCCCAAGCAATTCAAACTTATTAGAATATGAATGTAAAAAGTAGCTGAAATCTGAGGCCACCAAAAAAAAACACCAAAATAATTTAAAAAAAATAATTGGGCACTGTTAGTTTACCACCACAAGTCTAAGTGCAAAATGTTTGCTTTTGCCTTTTGCAGTCAGCAAGAACTTTTCTGCATTTTCTTTCCATATGTCATTACTTTCAGCCCTGGAAAACTGGACCTATAAAATGTGTTCCGCTGCAGAGAGAACACGTATTTGGCAGAGATGGTAGACAACATTCATACAGTCTATAAACATCTACCAATCTTTCCACTCCAGGCAGAAGTTTGGAAGGCTAAACACAATGACCGAAACTAGCAAACTAACAGATTGAAGAGAGACGTTGCTTGGAGATAATGAACTCATCAGAAAGTGATCAAAAGCACGTATTAGCAAAAAACAATAATGCAAGCTGGGAAGGAAACCTCGACGTGGACAGCCCTGCTAAAAATCATCATGTCTACACTGCAAAGGTACGCTGGTGGAATTTTTTTATAGATAGAAAGATATTTAGTATGTTAGGTTTTCAGATAAGATTGATTGATTTTGTACCCTGGCTTTGAGACCAGTACTCCTTTCCCAAAAAATAAAAATAAAACAACATGGAAGACTAAACAAAATGTGCCAAACCGCTCAGTTCATTCACCCTCCTGAAAGAGTAGATCCTTGTCTTAAGAAGTCCTTGACTGCTCCCTGATCGCAATCACTTGTCCTCTGAGATAATAACATTGCATCTCTGCCAAATCACAAGAGCTATCCAGATTCAGAGCTCAGCAATGAAGTTTATGAACACCCTGTAGCTTCTCTCCCAGGACCCACCACCAAGACTAGAAACCAAATATGGTTACTACACCTCTGAGATAATTCTTTAGGATATAACACTGTTGTATACTATGAACTTTCCTAAGTGTTCAAGCCTTGCCATTGTGGAGGAGGAGTCATAAATGCATCAGTTGTATAAAAAAATAAAAATAAAATTGACAGAAATGAACAGAAAAGAGAGGCACTATATTTTGATTCTTCAGTTGGCAACTCTAAAATGAATTCCATTTGTGAGGCAAGACTCTTCATAAAACTTCAGCACTCTATAGCTTATTATATCAACCTCCCCTAAAAACAGCTGCTGAGAAATGTACATTTGGTGACGCTTAAGTCTGTAGCGTGTGGCAAATGCAGCCACAGAAGGCACAAGGAAAGCCAAAGAGTGTTCATGCACCAAGGCCTGTATCACAGCCAGACCTCTACCAGGAAAATAGCTTCTTGTTTTCAAAAATGCTTTGCAACATGATCTCCTATCATTTCTTCATGCCCGCAATGGGTGTTGTTTTCCATGTGGCTCTCCATAGTCCTCCAGCAGGTAAACCGCTTATTGCACTGGTATTAAGGGTTGGGACAATTTGGATACAACATTTCATTTTTCCTTCCAATTTAAAATAAGAGTATGAATCTGAAAAGGGAGAATAAAGATTTCAGTAGCAGAGCCAAGCATCTGATGTTCTGCAATTCTTTGTCCGGCTCAAGGTTTTCTATTCAGCAGCAAAAGAAAAGCCACATTTTATCTTCACTGAAAGGCAGTATGGAAAGCACAACTACCTTCCTCATCCAGCAATCCGTGCAGGGGCAGCTGCTTTGCTCCCTGCTTTCACATACTCTCAGTGTTACTTATCTTCACACAGCTATCCCAAAGCCACATCAGCAGAAAAGAAGAAAGAGAGCAGACAAAATAACACAGGAAGATATTTGTTTTCTACCCAAAAATTAATGCACCATGTCACTTTGGCAAAATACTAATGGATTTTTCCTTTTTTTTTTTTTTTTTTTTTTTTTTCTTTCTTTTTTTTTTAGCTGATAGCCTGATCCAAGGTTCATTGAGAAAGTGGGAGCAATTCCATTAGCTTCATCGAGGGCTGGACTGGGGCCATCCTGAGAGGAGTTCACTCCTCAAAGATATTTCCTGCAGTCAGTGAGCCAGCTCATACAGTGCTGATGTGGCCCTCTAAATCGAGATGCACTGCCTGCTCCAACTGCACAAGACCCTGTCCTTGACTTACTTCAGCTCAGCCACATCACACAGTGTGGTACTAACTCTAGCAGGGCTCTTCCTAGCATTGAGGCTCTTAATCTGTAGAAAAGTGGGAAGCATCCAATTAGAGAAAGTAGGATTGAAATGGGAGCCCAAATCTAGCCTCAGGCTTACTGGGAAGTAGGCACTGTCAACCTTGACCCCACATGGACCGATTAGCTTTTTTAATGCTGCTAATTCATATGCCTGGCATCAGATCTCCTCCTGGAAATAAGCCAATCAGTTAAAGCAGCAGAGGCAAGTGACACACAAACGCTTTGTTTAACAGAGAAAATTCATTCAACACATTTTCACACACTTAAGCTTGGCCATGGAAAAGCAGGGACTGGAACACTTTAGTTCCTGCAAAGCACAATAGAAAGTGTGCCATAATTCACCAGGCTCCAGAGAGGAGTTTTGGTCAGAGGACCAGTATCCAACAGTAATGTTTGATTTATGCAGAGCTATTCATTATACATCCGTAGAAGAGTTACCTAGCTTCCAGGAGACATTCCTTAAATTGACAGCATTAACAGAAGTTTCCAGGGCTCCTTCTGAAGAGCCCTCTGAATGCCAAGTAGAGTAGGACTACAGCAATTTGCAAACTCAACAACATACTTCTATGTGTCTAACAGACAAATTACAACTTAAGAACAGCAGAGAGCAAGTTACTGAAGGCTTCAGTTGAGGAGTCTCCAGTGACCAAATCACCAGCTTCCTCTGGTAAATCCCCAAAACCCTGCAGGGGTTGCAAAATCACACCACAGCCTTGCCTTGGTCTGCAGGTGCCTATCCTGGGTGCTGTTCACCACCCTGCCACCAGGCAAGGCCTCTTCCTCAGCAGCCCCAGTAGTGAGGGCTGGGAGAGCAGGGGGAAGGTCTGGACGGAAAGGGGGATACATGCACACACAGCCCACACTGTATTCAGAGCAGAAGGGTTTAAGAGAATGAGAAGCACTTCTATCATTGGAGCAGGAAAGAAAAGAGGCTGCAAGTTTATTTCAAAATACTTTCCATTTTGGATCCCCTTTCCACATCCTGATCATTAGATCCATTCATTGGTCCATTCACTTATGTGAGCAGTCATGCTCAGAGTGACAGTCTGTGTCCGACTCTGCAAGCTTCACATCTCCCTTATCAAAAAGATGTACTATAGTGAGACATTATCTCCTTGGCTCTCTACCAGCCAGTGAGTTTGGAAGAAAAGGCAGAAGATCTGTGAGTGGCATAGCTCTGTGGGACACCATGACATCCACATAGATGACAGCTTCATTCCTGCTTTTTCCAAGGAATCCAAAATGACAGATGTACATACTTTTACTATGGTAGCATCTACCAGCAAAAATCTTTCCAAACACTGTTCCAGACTATGAAAAAGAGCCAAGTCTATAAATCATATTATTAACATTTATTCTGAGCTGACTTTTTACTGAACTAACCTACCACATAAGCAGACTTCCACAAGTTCTGATGTAAGAGCAGTGCTAAGCTGTTCTGATACAGGATGAAGACTCGAGACTGCCAGCTCTTCTGGGACAGCCTTCAGCACTGCTGTGCTGATAAGACTGCAACTTTAACTTGGAGTTTCCTGAATTCAAAGCTTTCAACACCAACATTCATGAAAAATGAGGTACGCATACAATAATAAAGACATCATAGTAATAAGAGCGTGCTTGCAAGTTTAACATTTCCCTGTGGTTATATGTACATGGATATAAATTGCATATAGATCTATGTGACGCACTAACAAAATTTATAATACAGACTGGAAGATTTAAAAAGACATCACTAAGAAGTAAACATGAAGAGAAGAACATCATGCAAAGCAGCAGCATTGTTGTTGCTTCTATATTGACCATAGTAACAACGCAAAACCATCCACCTCCCCACCCCAAAAAAAAGCCACCAAAAAAAAAAACCCAACAGTGTAACTCCAGCTGTATTGGTTGGAGATTATTGTAATCTGCAGTGCAATGAAGACTTGCTGCTGTAAGAACTGTGTTCTGCAGCTGGTCGCTATGTTTTAAGAAGGATACGGGTCCACCAAAGAAACATGAAGATTTTAAGAGATCTAAAACATGTGACCTCAGAGCTAGAAGAGATGAGAAACGTCTCAGTGCCTGGGAACTGAGGCATTAAGCGCTGCCTCTGAAAATGAAGGGTCAAATTGCAGCTGGAATCCCCATGAGGAGCATTCGCAAAACCTCTGTAAGGGGCACTTCCTATTGAACATCATTATTTTCTCAGGATATATCAGTAGACCTCTATTCCATACAACACTGTTAGATTTTTTTATTACTTTTTTTTAAGTCAATGCAAAGTATGCAGGAAGGTTTTTCTTTTTTTCTAACAGATGCAAAAAGATGTTTCCTTCTCAGTTACTTGATTCCCTGTTATCTACTGGTAACAAGATCCACAGATAAACAGGTAGCTCTGACCAGATGGCTTGAACCATCAATACAAGAGATGGAGAAGCTTCACTTACCATCTGGAGCATACCCTTTAGGAAAGGACTGCCTACAAAGACCCTAAGACAAAACCAGTGATATATCCAGCATACTAACACAGGGATGGATTAAAGCTCACCTCTGATTACCTGAAGAATGACAAATACAAAAGGCACTGACAACACTTGAAAGTATCTCTCTTTGAATTCTTTGATGCAAGACTTCATCCAAAGCTCTTTGTTGCTCTTCAAGCTGAGACCTTTGTAGCACACTGTACCCACCTTTTGTAAGCTACTCCCACTCTAGAGGGAGCGGAGGAGGCAGCAAATCATTGCTCCTTCCCATTTGTGGTGAAGATAAAAAAAAACTTCACAGTCCAGCAAAGCTGAGCAGAAGGGTCCTGGGCTCCCTTGGCTACATGGCTCAGGCCTCAGGACTCCCTGCTGCAGCCCACACAAAGCACACTGCCTGGGCTTTAGAGCATATGGTTTACATCAAGCCACTGTTTCAGCTCCTGGAGAACTATGGCAACTGCTTGACTCAGCAGACATGTCTAGGAGTATAAAACATGAAACCCATTCCAGTACCAGGCCTACTGAAAATTTCCAGGTGCAGAGCATGAGATGGAGATGGATATAGCACAGACTATAAAATCAGGCATGATACATAGAGCTGAGACCCATCTACAGTAAAATCTTCAATTGTGAAGAGAAAATGGAGTAACATTTAGAGAACAGTGTATGTCATAAAAACTTTAATTATTCTCAACTCCCTTATAAACAAGAAATGGAAAAAGCTGAACATTTGGCAGAACCATTTCAGAAGTGTTCTTAAAACCAGTTACTTCAAAAGCATTACCAGAAAGCGGCATTTAAATCCACCACTCAAGTCCTTTCTTTGTCTAGATCCATCTCCTCCACCTGCTGTTTAACTCACATTGGTGTTATTCTGTTTCCCATGCTTGAACCTTTCTTTCTAAGGTTGACTATGGATTCTCTTCAATGCATCTTTAACAGTTGTAATATTATTAACTTTCTTACATTTGAAGTTCCTCACTTGGCAAAAGTAATCTTTATTTCTAGTAAATCATTCTCTTTGATGTGGTTCAACCAGTCAGCCAGAATTGCCATCAGAATGACTAAGGTAAGAATTCCTTTTCCCATATAGAACAGAGCCACAAATTCAACATCAGCTGTTCTTTACGAGTCTGGTGAACCATCCCAAGGGAGGAGTACAAATCTAAGAGGTGTTAGTATCAACAAAATTAGGTTTGTGGCCTTCACATTTTTGATGGCAATTAAATTTCAAATCTGTAATAGCCAAGTGAGTTTCAATTGTATGTGCAAGTATCCTTTCAATCTTTGTTTACTGGCTTAGTTACACTTTCTCAGGCTTTAAAAGAGAAGCAGGTAAGGAGTTTCTGGACTCTGTGGTACTCCAAGTTTGACTCAACATTCCTTGACCTGAGGGAGGGAACCTCTCCTTATCACACCTGATTAAAAGAAAAGCTGGCAATGGACCTGATAAAGCCATCAATTCCACCTGATTCACCCAAGCACATCCTTTCACTTTCCTATCCTTCCAAAGGAAGGAATTTGGTGCTTCTCTTCTGCCAGGCACCTGAGGTTTCGCAGTGCTGACCCCACGCTGCTCCTCAGGACTCCTGGCTGCTTCAGCTGGGGGTTCTGATGACTCTCAGACCCAACCAGATGGGCATGGAATTCACACTTCTAGGCTTCAGTGTACATCCAACTGCAGAAAGAGCACAAATATCAACTTACAGGCTCGGTTTCTGAGATAAATTAGAGCCTAAAGGTTCTCTAAGTGGTGAGGTCTGAATTTAATCAGACAGCAATCAGAAACATGTCAGAAGCAAAGAAAAAAGATAATAGAATTTGTTTTCCTCTAGATAATCCTTTCACAAGATGTCTCCTAGCTCTAGTCAGAAATTCACTGACAGCTGAGAGACCTGCTGGGGAAAATCAGAACATGAATCAACATCAAGCTCCTCGTGGTATGGCAGGACACTGTCTGGAACAAAAAGAGCTGCTTCAATGCTTGTGTCATTCTACACTGTGGACATGACTCTAGCCTTCACATTATTAACACATCTGATCCATGGTGGCTTTTATATTCACATTCCTCTGTTACTCAGATCTGAGAGTAAGTTAACTTCAGTATCTAGTCCTCTCAGCCTGTTCCCATAGGGAAGGTGCTCCAGCCCTCTGATTATCTTCATGGCCCTCCTCTGGACACACTCCAGCAGCTCCATGCCCTTCTTGTGTTGGGGGCCTCTACTCCAGGTGGAATTCCATGAGAGCAGGGGGACAGAATCACCTCCCTTGACCTGCTGGTAAAGCTTCTTTTGATGCAACCTGGTTGGTCTTCTGGGCTGCAAGTGCACATTTCTGGCTCATATTGAGCCTTTCATCAACTGACATCCCCAAATCCTTCTCCTCAGAGCTGCTCTCAAGCCATTCTCTATCTAGCCTGTATTTATGCCTGGGATTGCCCTGACTCAGCTCTGGTGAGGCTGTATCTCGAGTACTGTGTTCAGTTTTAAGCTCCTCACTACAAGAAAGACTAGATGATCTTGTAGGTCCTCTCCAACCTTGTGGTTCTATGATTCTAAGATGCAGAACCTTACACTTGACCTTGATGAACTTTATGAAGCTGGCACAGGCCCACCTCTCAAGCCCATTCAGGTCCCTCTAGATGGCATCCCTTCCCTCTAGCATGTCAACTGCACCACTCAGCTTGGTATCATCTGCAGACCTGCTGAGGGTGCACTCAATCCCACTGTCCATGTTGCCTACAAAGATGTTAAATAGCTCTGGTCCCAGGACCAGTCTCTGAGGAATGCCTCTCGTCACCAGTCTCCACTACATTAAGTCACTATTCTCTCAGTCTGTACACATACCTGGGATTGCTTCAACCCAAGTGCAACACCTTGCACTTGCCCTTGTTAAACCTCATTAGATTCCCCAGAACCCAAATTTCTTTTCTGTTGTGTCAACTGCATCACTCAGCTTGGTGTAATCAGCAAACCTGCTGAGGATATGCTCCACCCCACTATGTCATTAATAAAGATTACAAGGAGCACTGGCCCCAAGACGGACCCAGGGGGACACCACTCATGACCAGCCTCCATCTGGATATAGAGCTGTTAACAACTCTGTGGCTACAACCATCAAAAACCTAAAAAAACTCTGCCAAGAAATCAAATTTTGCCACAGAGCTAACAGTCCTATTACACAGATGCTCTCCCCAGCACTGATGCCTGCACAATGCTGTTCTGCCCAATCTGCACCTTAGTCTGGGCATCATTTCATCACAGCCTGTCCACAAGTCTTTATCCCTGTCTTCAGGTGAGTCAGGCTCTTCCCCTGGAGTTGGCCTCCAAAAATACCTGCAGGCCAGGTAACAAAAGAGAGAGCTTATTGTTTCTAGGCTGTCATGCATTCCCCCCACATCCCAGCAGTTAGCTTTGAAGTGGGTTGGCAGGGGACAGAGCTTGAGCATGTATTTTCATGAGCCAAACCCCGTCCTGCTGCCTGCAGCCATGGCCATCGATCTCCAAGCAGGAAAACACACCCATGAAAATTGCATTGCTCATTAAGAGGCCAACTAAACCATAGAAGCATCTTTGTGTTGAGCACCTGGGTCATTTCTCATGAACTTAAATCTCCATTCCATTGCTCTGCTTTCACATTAGCGCAATTTCATTAAAATCACTGGCACATTACAGAGGCAGTGGAATGAAGAACATGGCCCTGCTCCTTCAAAGGCTGAAGGAAACATCATATATAATTATCTTGATGCGAGATATGGACAAGGCTTATAGAAACTCACTGCAGGCAGTACAGTCCTCTGCCTACACCAGCTTTCACTCCATCCCCACCATGCAGTGGTTACTCACACACATAAAGCACAAGGCTTTATACTCTTAGTTCACATTACTCATTTTCTATGCCTAGTTTCATTCAGTGAAATACACCCATTCAAACATCTAATCTCCTTCCAAACTTTCCTCAGCTCTTGGCTTCTGGGATGTTTTATGGCAGATCCACAAAGCAGGAGACAAATGCTGCTCCTCTTGGTACTGGTTTGGGATGCCATGTTAAGTGGGAATCAGCACCTCTCTGCCACATTCACCTAATGGCATAAAGCCATTATCCAAAGCCTTTGAAGAAAGAGTTCATCTTAGGTACCTTAACACCCATAACTGGATTACCTTAGTCACTTGTGGAAACAATACCAAGTGCAAACTAAGCTGTAACTAGCCAAAAACTCATAGCTTTAACTGTAAGTCAGGTACCTAAGCCACAATTTTGACCACCCTCCTTCCCCCCAAAAAAGGTCAGAGATGCACTTCTGAAGCAAAGACTAGATTGGGACCCAAAGTCTTGTCAATTGTCTCATTTCCTTATGTACATCACAGACTTCACCAAAACTGCCCTCCCTAAGAGCTCTGGAGAACTCGCATATGGAAGGGCTGGTTTACTCCTCTCCCTAAAGCCACCTCAATACATGCTAAACCTGCTTGCTCCCTTACCCTGTAAAGTAGCATAAATTTTTTAATCTACCAGAGATTCACATGTTTATGTAAAGTTTTTCCATTCCATCTCTAGTTGAAGTGCACGTCTAACTTTCCACTAGAAACTGCCAAAAATTCCTCAGGCTCGCAAAGTCAGAAAGTAGGAATTCAAGCTTCATCGTGCACTGAAGGAAAATAAGTTAAAACTCTCCATATATTTTTCATATTGCAAACCTTTCATAAATCAGAAAAGTTTGAGTTTCCCAAAGCACAGGTTTGCTAAGAACAAAACACTGCCTCTGCGCTAATCTCTACTCTTTCATTAGAAGCTTTTAGAGGTTACGTTTCTTCAAAAAGATTAGAAAAAGTACATTCTAAAATAACACAATCAAAGTTGCCTCTTCCTATTCACAAAGGAAATGAAAATAAAAAGCCTTAAAACATTATTTAATGACCTGTAATATACAACTGCTCACAATTCACATCTTGAATTGGCTTGAACCGGCTCTGATTCTTCTAAATAACTTTATTACACGTCATTTATTGTGAAAGATCTTTCAAAAAATAGATATGCAGGTATGTACCCTGAAACAGGAAGCTGACTGTGCATAGTCCAAGTCTCCAAAAGTTCAAAACTCATAGATACTGGGAAAAAAGGCAGAATAATTTTACCATTGTCTTTCTGAACTCTACTCTAGCTTGGTCTCAGAGAAGAAATGGATAAGCACAGATTTTCCTTAGTGATTAACAGTCTTCCTGTTTTGTTTCATTTTCAGAAAAAAAACACTATTAGCGAGATCCAAAGTAACATCTTCATGCGAAGCCCAGGGTTGTACTTCACATTTCTCTATATCCAGCCCTATAATATCTGAGCACATACAATCAAGGCAAATGGCAACAGCTCCCTGCAGTCACATCAGTTTATGCACTGTGGTCTGCCAACTATTAGCAGGGGTGGATCAGCAAAGATTTTACCCAATTAAAACCCTTGAAGAGCAGCTGAATTTAGTGAAAAGACACACATCTCTGCAGGTCTGTGAAAGAGAATCCATTGACATCTCCCTTGGTTTAGCCTAGAGATATCTACAACTCTATACACAGATTCCTACAAAGCTATTTGTTGACTGGTACATTATCAATCTGCACAGCCTGCGGCCTGTGGCACCCATGTCTGAGCAGCCAATGTGGGAGATTTGGTAGGAGTAGAAGGAAAGGAGTTACTGATGCTACGAAGAAGAAAATAGAGGTACAGGACAGAAGATACATTTTTTGTTTTCCTTCACATAAATGCCCTTCATAAAAATCTTCTTTTGTATTTGCTTTTGTAATTGGAAAGTCCTCTCCATTCATTGCAGTAATCACCACCAACAGGTCTGCCAGCCAGCATCAGCTGTTTTCTATTTCCAGGACACAGAGCTGTGACAGCATCACTGCATCCTAAGCACCGAAATGCTGTGGCTGTATAACAACATCCAGCAAGATTTTGCCTACAGCACAATTTCCTACCATTGTCCTCAGTAAAACAGTCGCTGGCCACGCTGATTGGAAGGGAAGTAGGACAGAAGTTGGCTTTTAGGATACTACAGCAGCCTTCCCATGGGGGGGTTTGAGACTTTCCAAAGGCGCAGGGAGTTTTAAATATTCCAAAAGATAATTAATCATAGAGCTCTACACGATTTTTTTATATCTGGTTTCAGATTATATCTACTCAGTCATAGTAAGACTGTGTCTTCTTTCATGTACCAGCATTAACTTCAGGGAATCTACTAACAGAGTAACTATCAATATGCATGAGCAAATGTAGCAGAATCTGCTCTTTGCTCCCTGTTTTTGTTTGTGAACTTTGACTATGGTCTTCAAGGAGTACTACAGTAATTGTTGGTTAAATGAAATCACCCTGAGGCAGGACAATCCAAGCCATAATTCTGGGAAAGGAAAACTGAACAAGAGGAGTAAGGAAGAAGGAAAAGAACAACTGAGGTTAGAAAACACAGAAAAAAATAAAATGGTAATTAATAGCTGGTCTTACTCCAGTGTCAAGCTAGAAAACAAAAATCCCTGCCTAGGCCCCAGCTGAGGACTCACAATCATCTTGAACTGCAGAAAGGAAGAAGTATTTCACTGCGCTCTGATATGTGAAGAAGCAATGCACTTGCTCATTTGGCACTGTGACTAGGATCAGGTATGGCATTGGCCTGGGACAGGCGCAGCAAGAACACAGCTCTGAGTGGCCAAAACTCCAAATACAGAACAAGCAGCTCAATAGCAAGATACCCATGACCTGGCCCTTTTTCTTCCAAGTGACAGGGACCAGCAACAGGAAGCATGATTTTACTACTACCAGTGTTTTTTTGTTTGTTTGTTTGTTTTTTGTTGTTTTTTTTTTTTTTTAATCACAGTTATTTGTGTCAAAAAGAAAGCATTGGATAAGTGGAATATAAACCCAAGTCAGTGGTGCAGAGCTCTGAAGTAAATCCTCAGCTTGAGAGTCCTAAAAGCTTACTCCTTTGTTACCAGCACAAAGCAGAACCCACTGGAGTGCAAGCGTCATCCATGTGCTTGGTACCACCTGCACACACTAAATGAAAATACCAGGCCCAAGAGATCTTGCTTTAAAAAGCAGTTCTTGAAATCCAGCTTGGATGAGCACAGCCCAAGAGCTGCTCTCTGACCGCTGGTAGATGGCCCTCTGACATCAAGCTGGAACCAGCAAAGTTTAGGGACAAAAAAGTTTCCAAATATCAAAGCGCTCATCAGGTATTGCCTGCTGCTTGTGAGCTGTGAACATCCCTTCATGAGCACTAGCCAGTTCCCAAAATGAGCTCCTGCTGAAAACCATCCCCAAAATTCCATGTCAGGAACATCCACCATCACAGGGCTTTGACTGAACCTGCACAGCATACAAGGTGCTGTTCAATGTAGTTAGAGGCAGCCTGGATCTTTTAAGCTCTGTATGCTCCACACTGAGGAAGCAGCTCTGCAGGGACAGCAGACAGAACCTTACCTCGGGTCCCTCTAACCGAGACTGCACCCTACTGGCAAGGCACCAAAGTTTGCACTGCTCTACACATAGCTTAAGCAACTTGCAACTGTCATCTGGATTTGCCATCTGCTACCATTCAGAAGCCTGAAAACACAGTTTTCACAGCCCGAAATACATAAAGGCTCCTGCAGACAGTTCAAAGTTTTAATATTTGCCCTCTCCATTTTTACAAGGAGTGCTTGGAGAAATAGTACAAGATTAAAAAGAATATAAAAATAAAACCTAAAAAATATTTATACAGCACAAACAGCTTAAGATATACATTCTGGAGGCCCCTCTAAGAACCAAACAGGTCCTTTATGATCGCCAAAAATCTTTGGCTAATTTCACGGAGGCTCTCAGATTTTGACTGGAGTCTGTTTCTGCCACACTCACTGCAGTTCTTAGCAGCATGTTCTGCAAGACAGTGGCCTTAGGAAAAAGTCTTCCTTCTCTCCAAGGACAGCAACAGGTTGAATGGTGGCAATGTGCTGACATGACTCACCACTCTCTTCAGGCATCCTGTCTTTCAGAAACATTATGCTTCTCAGCAGCTACTCTGATGCTTGTCCTCACCAGAACAGGAGGTCCTTCAAATATCTGAGCTCTCTCTCCAGCACTCTTCACTGCACTGACATCCTTACTTCTGGATGCTCAGAAATGAGCCCATGGATTGTGTATGACTGCCTATCAAGATGCTTGTATGCACGCTGCAGTTGTGTTGCCTGACTGCATCAAATAAATAAATAAATAAATAAATAAGATTTTTACCCTTCTTACCAAAAAGTCCTGATGGAATCCCAGCCCAGAGCCATCCTCACACCTGGGATATCTCTGCAGTGGGGGACAAGCACCCCAAAAGAGTCTAAACCCACCTAATCACAGAGCATCTCCAGGAAATGGTAATCTTGAGTCCTGATGGGAAAGAAGAGGCAACACTGCAAAAGCTATCAGAACGCAAATATTAGTACCAATGCCAAACATTTTTTGTTCAAAAATCATCCTTTTTCCTTCTTTGTCTTAAAATGTACACTCAAGAGATCTCCCCTCTCCTTTAGGTAAGCAACAAACAGACAAGTGCCCTGCACTGCTCTCAATAAGGCCATTTCTCCATGGTGCCAGCTCTCAAAGTAAGTGCACTCTTAAGATCCACACAAATCTCCCACTGTCTTGAGACATCAACATGCTTTGCTCTCCATATGCCTTTGGCTCAGGACAACCATAACTATCACACACCCTATTTTAGGATCTGCTTTTCTGCTTCCATCCTATCCTCCCTGATCACAGACTAATAAGACTTCTAAACAAAGCCATCCCAAAACCTCTTTCCATCACACCCAACCAAGCAAGTTAACTGGACTCATTCACACAGTTTCTGCTCATGCAACCTTCTCCTTATATTATCCACCATCACTATGCTCCCCTCCCACTGCTGGTCCTGGAGAAAAACTTGGTTTTTCTTTCACTCCCTCTTGCTCTGACACAAATATGGGTGTTGCTTCCTCCAGTCCAATGGGGAGCATGGAGACCACACTCTCCTGGATGCTCTCTCAGTGCATGGCTGTGCAGACACTGCCATGCCCAAGCCAGCCTTCCTGTGCCAGCACAGCATGGGACAACCCCTTTGTCATCACCCCAGAGAGAGATGTGAGAAATTCAAAGCCATGTCTCCTTTAGCTTTGCTATAGTGGCTATTTAAAAATCTGTTTCCACTTCTCCAGCGTTTCACATTCATTCCCATCTACCTCACACCATCAGCATAGCTGCTCTGATGCTGGTCTGGAAAGGCTGTCACTGAGATGCACACCATGCCCGCTGCATTCCTGACGTGGCACATCCCAAGGCTGCCTCAAGTGATGGCAGCCAGGAGGAGCAAACAGCAAGAGCCCAGAGCTCTGACATGGGCAACACCGCACTGCCAACAAAACACTACATTGCTTTGCACAGCCAACGAGAATATTTGGCTTCCTAAGACTGTTCACACTTTCCAGGTTTTCACTGCTGTGCAGCCACAGAAGAGATTATTTTTCCTGTTGCATTCCATTTTTCTGTTTTTTGGTTTTTTGGTTTTTTTTCTGGGGGAACTGACCCATTTCTTTAAGGGGTGGATGCCATTCAGAACCCCCTTGGTGGACCACCATGGAGTTGAAGATATTCAGGTAGCTCTTCCTCTCTCCTCTGGTACATACATACACCCTGTAACTGAGGAGAGGGCTCTAGCATCACCGAGATATCTAAGATCCTACAACGCTACCAGTGCATAGATCAACAGTAGACCATCTCACTCACAAACCAAACAATTAAAGAGGCCCCTCAGAGCCTTCTCTTCTCAAGGCTGAACAGCTCCAGCTCTCTCAACCTGTCCTCGTAGAGGAGGTGTTCCAAACCTTGGATCATTTTTGTGGCCCTCCTGGGATGTGCTCCAACAGGTCCATGTCTCTCCTGTTCTTAAGGACTCCATATCTGGACACCTCTGGAGTGAGGCCTCCACACAGAACAGAGGAGCAGGATCACCTCCCTTGACCTGCTGGACATATTTCTTTTGATGCAGTCCAGGATATAGTTGGCTTTTTGAGCTGCAAGGGCACATTGCTGGCTCATGTCCAGCTTCCCATCTACCCCTAAGTTCTGTGCTCAATCCTTTCACTCCCCAACTTGTACTGGTAGTGGGGGTTGCCATGCCCCAGGTGCAAGACATTGCACTTGGCTTTGTTGAACATCATGAGTTTCACCTGGGCTCACTCCTCAAGCCTGTCTAGATGCCTCTGAATAGCAGCATTGTGTTGACTGCACTACGTAGCTTGGTGTCACCTGCAAATGTGATGAGGGTGCACTCAATCCCAATGTGTCACTGATAAAGATGTTACATAGCAGTGGTCCTAGGTCTGACCCCTGAGGGACACCATCACTCATCTCCATCCAGACCTTGAGCAATTGACTACCACTCTCTGGATACAAACTTGCAACCGGATCCTTGTCTTTCAGCTGTGCCTAGAACTTCCACTTAAGCAGATATGCATGTGTGCAAGCACAGAGTAAATCACAGCATCGAACAGAGGGAGTCTACATTAGGGACAAAAATCACAATCTGCTTCCTAAGAAGCAGAGGGGATCCTCAGTCCCTGCACTATTGTCCTAGAGGAGAGTTCCAAGTGGAAGAGAACAGAGACTGAGTGTCACTCAGGCACCAGGTTTTTAGAACAGGGAAAGTGGAGCTGAGGAAATAGGAGATATCACCCTGAAAGTTTGTCTCTGACATAAATAGAACCAAGTCTGTGGTCCAGCCCTCCGTCCCTGCAATAAGATCTCAGACACTTAGCAAATACATGTATTAAAAACATATGCAACTCAAAATCACATTAAAGCCTCAGTCCATCTGAGCCAGATGGAGCCTTTCTATCACTGCCATTTGCTCTTTAATGGTTTATATTACATTTGCTTTGGGAGACCAGAAACAACAAGCTGATGGCACAGCTTTGAGAGAAGCTGGTGTAAAGCTTTTCTGATGCTGATCACAGCACAGCAAACACATGACCCAGAGCACCTACTCCTGTGAGTGCTGAGTGCCCTCTGCCAAGTCGCCTTCAAGCTGCTGCGGCCCCTCTGTTCTTGAGCTAAGGGGCCACCTGCAAAGGATCCAGCACTAAAAACCCCACACAATTATGTCACTGAACTCAGCACGGCTTCAAAAGGTGATGAAAGGGAAAGACATTCAGACTATGTGAAAGCACAGCTCAGTTGTTCATGCAGGGCATGATTACCGGTACTGTGATGTATTTCAGTGCAGCTGCCACGTGAAGCAAGACACTATCCAGCAGGAATAGCAGAGTCCAAATCCAGCCCTCCATCTACCTGGATAGAGAAATGGAGCATGCCCTAACAGAACACCCAGATAAATGATGTCGACTATTCAGTTTCTCTTACTCTTGTCTTTTTTTTTTCCTTCTTTTTTGAGACAAACGAATGGGAAAACCAACATTCCAGCTCCAGGAATTCCGTACTTTCTTCCAAACAAGAATTTCAGCCAAAAATATTGCAGCCAACTATACAGTAAACATGACGACAAATACCCATTTGAAGAGTTGCCTCTTACTTTACAGCAGACATATATATTAAGAATAACTGACTCCTCCACTGGAAAAATAATCAGGATAAGGCCAAAAGAATACAGCAGTCGGAAAGATTTGCTGGAACAGAGACTGATGTGAGATGCCCAAAAAGACTTGATGAGTAATGGCAAAATAACTATGCTGGAACGATGAAGTAGGAACACACTCCATAGTCCTCTAAGGGTAATTTGCTCTGTTTGATGAAGAACTGATTTGATGATCAAGTTACTCATTGAATTGGGGTGATGTAAAATGCTTACCTCTCCAGACCCCATTCTAACAGGTTCATATGTAATTTGAATGCACATGTTAGGTTTCCTTCCAGAGCAAGAAGCATGAATTAACTTCCTTATAGCACTATTTCAGTATTTCATCTGTGGTAATCAATACTAATCCATTAGTTTAGGAAAAGCTCTTTACTTGGGATATACAATTTCTGCATGACTAGGGTCATCCCTTCACCTGTCTTCATTTTTCCACTACTCAGGGCTGCTGCCTGCTCCCAGTATAGACCAACTTTGCCATACAAGCCCTGCGCTGAAACGGAGCTATGTACACAAACTGATTGCAGGGGCACTGCAGGTTGCACAGGCTCCTTTACTACAAAGACTTGGAGAACAAGGAAATCCAGGAAAAACAGGGCCAACGAGTATCCTAAAGGCAGGTATCCTACCCTGTGACAGGGTGCTGCCAACAAGCACTGCAGCTGGGAATAAATCAGGACTGGGATCAAAGCTTCATGGAGTTCAGACAGACACTGAGCCAATGCAATACCCCTTGCTGGTGTAAACGCCCCTTTAGTGCAGAGGCAGGCTGTGGAGATGCAGGCTAAGCTGCCAGCCTTCTAGATCCCAAATATTCAAGGGTGTGGAGAAAAGCACAGGAATGTGTGTCCCTGAGACCCAGAGAACAGACAGCAAGCAAAACATCTCAGCCCTTCTCAATTTTAAATCTCGGGCTTTCTAAGCCACTGTCTTGATCTTGGCAGTGCTTATCTTGGCACTGCAGCCTGCGAACATTCAACACAAGCTGAGCCAACAGCACAGAGAAAGTATAGCAGACACATAGACAAAAATGTAAACCTGAGATCAGCAGCTTCACGCTGGTCATGCACAGCAGACAACCTCCCAGGCCACCTCCTGTTGCTTCAGGAGCCCCACTGCTCCTTTCCAGCCCTGAAGACATGAGCCACACTCTCCTCAGGGGAGTAAAAGCACTTTGTGGTATAACATGTCCGCAAAACAGTTGCTGCTTCACAGCACTGGAAGCAGAAGAGATGAGTGGGACTTTCAGGGAGGGAACTGCACCAGTGCCAGCTTAAAGGGCACAGCACCTGGTAGCAGCACATCTGCATGCCACTTCAGCCACACTCCTGTCCCCACTAATAGCAAGAGCTGGATGACACTGGGACCAGCTGTCAGCCAGAGAAGCTACTGCCCCAGAACACCAGGAATGGAGCCTGCTAAGAATACTGCCCTGCTTCAGTGACGTGAAGACAGCAGAGCACCTACAGGCAGCTCCACATCACCTGGAGCAGACAATAAATCCAGCCTCAGGAGCTCAGAAGCCATGTTTACCACTTCAGTGCCCTACATGAGAAATGCCAGTGTCAGGCAATGCACATATATGAGAGGGAGTTGTCTATAAGAATGCACACTCAGTACACTGGGTCATACAGACAGGATCCCATTCCTTCTGCAGACACAGGCAGTGTACAGCATGTATTTTTTTGTGCCATGATCTACTCCTTCTCTGTAGCCCAACTTCTGCAAGTATTTCCTTAACCACACATCAAGACAGCCACGATCCTTGTGCAGTCTGCAGGGCTGGAATTACACAGTTCAGCAACACAAGGGCTTTCATACCTCTGCACACCCAGAGGCTGATACAGAGCTACGCAGTTAAGACCATAACAGCATCATCCTCAATAGCTAAGAAGATACATTGCATAGACTCAAATGAAGTAGAAAGTTCCCTTGGGAGCCCCACAGCTCTGTGTGCGTGTGTCACACAGTCTGGACAAGGAGGGAGCACGAGAGCTGCTTCTGCTGTCAGTAAGACTCTCAGTCTGAGTTCAGCTTCGTAAGGTTCCTCCCAGTTTTCTCTCGCTGTCCGACACAGACGGTGCTTCAGAGTTCTTTGTATGAGAGCAACTAAGGAGGGGTTGTTCCCACAGGAGGTCAGCTTTCCATCCGCCTATCAGTAAGAGCCGGCCACCCTTCCACACACGGGACTCGGCAGCAGGCAGCGAGGGCTCTCCCTGGGCAGTGCACAGCCGCATCTCCCGCAGCCCGGCTCTGCCACAACGTCCCTCTCTGTCGCCTCCTTGGCCCGAGGGGCTGCCCGAATTCGATTGCGGCGCCAGCGCAAGGCCAGAGCTCATAGGGGAAAGCCTTTTCTTTCTTTCCAGACAAAAACGCAGGGCTTCTTCCCTCCCTTTGCCACGGTCCCCCCTCGCTGAGCTCAGACAGCCTCCTCGCCCCCCGGGCACGACTCAAGGCTCCCAAACGTGGAGAGAATTTGGGACCAGTTCCCAGCAGGGAAGCACCAAAGCGAGGAAAGGGGAACAGGGATGGATTTACTTCCACAATCTTCAGCCTTCCCTAGAACCACTTCAGTCGTTGCAGTCGGACGAAGAGAAGGCAGCGTTCGGCAGCTGGCTGCCTCCCCTCCCGGGCTGTGACACTTCTCGCAGACATCGCCCGTGTCCCAGCACACCAACTCCCCACTCCATCCCCTTCTCCTCACGTTCAGGAGTCCCAGGGACGGCACACCGGGCTCCCATCAGGGACCCTTCCCTTGGCTCGGGTCAGACAGAGCTCTCCGGCCCCCTGCAGCCGCACAGAGCTGGGACGGGGAAGGGAGCAGGGCCGAGGAGCAGCGTCCGTCCCCGCTCCGCCCCGGGAACCCAGCGGCTAGAGCCTGGTGACGGATTGCCCCTCAGGACCCCTGCACCCGCTTCGGGCACGGGATGAGGGGCTCCGCGTGGCCGACGGTGCCGGCAGAGCCGCAGCGCTGTGCGCACCCCCGGGGGAAGGCTGGAGGGGAGCCGCAGCGCGCACCTCCGGAGCGCAGCCAGTCACACAGGGTCGCGGCAGCGCTCCCATCCGCGCTCACTGCCCGAAGCTGCGACCCACGGGGCCGAGGGAACGCACCGCGTTTCCTTCGCCTCTCCTCCCGGAGGGTTCGTTCAGCGCGGGGCTGCTCACCTGCAGCACCGTCGCGCAGTTACGGAACTGCGAGAACGCGACCTGGCTGAGGAGCGAGAGAGGCGCGGGGCGGCGACAGGTGCGGCTCCGTGCGGGGCACTGACTCGCCCGTGCCTGGGCCGCCCCCGGATGCTGCCTACCTGTGGCGGCGGGGAGCAGCGCGGCGAGCAGCAGCAACATCGGCAGCAGCGCGGCCCGGGGATGCGGCGGGGCCGCGGGGGGCGCAGCCATGGGGCCGGGGAGCGGCGGGGCGCGGAGCTGCCGCCCGCCCGGCGTCCGTCTCCGCGGGGCTGCCCCACTCCTTCCTGCGCGCCCCGCCGTCTCCTCCTCCCGGGCTGCCGGGACACTGCAGCGGGGCGGCCTCACGGAGGCGGGCTTCTGCCCTCCGCCCCCCGCCGGCACTAGCCCCAGCCCCGGCCCTCGGTCCGTCCCGTCCCGCCCTGGTGAGTGCGGGCTGCCCAACCCCTTCTTCTCCCATCCGCAGGTTGGTGCTCATCCCTCCCGCCTGCGCCTAGAGGAGATCAGTAGTGCCGTGGCACTCGTAATAGGTCGTCTACAGGGGGGAACTAAGGAAGAAAAGAAAAAAAGCAACCAGAACAAAAATGGTTGAGAGGGATGCGGGCA
Organism: Excalfactoria chinensis; assembly: GCF_039878825.1. Taxonomy (NCBI): domain Eukaryota; kingdom Metazoa; phylum Chordata; class Aves; order Galliformes; family Phasianidae; genus Excalfactoria; species Excalfactoria chinensis. The sequence goes on along the minus strand of NC_092827.1, from coordinate 62,002,029 downwards.
TCACCGTCCTTGTCTGCTAAGCACAAATCAAAGCAAACAAAACCAAACTCCCAATTTCGCACCTGCTCCTGTGCAGCCACCCGCCCCGAGTGCCGCTGCTACTGCAGCGTGTGCGAGACAGGCGTAGAGGCGGCTGCGGGGACCACGCTGCCAAACCGCACCCTGCTGTTTGGGGTACTGCTCCAGGGCCCCGCTCTGCTTGCTGCTCAGTACCGAGCTGCTCGCAGCCCTTGCCCACGGCAGCGCCGCGGCGCAGTGTGTGCTGCCGACAGAAGAGCTCGGTTTCCCTCAAGCCCCAGGTGCCAGAAATTAAGTACAGGCAGCAGCCTGTGGTTCTATGGCAGAGCACTGCGGGCTGCATGCCCTGCTGATGCTGCTCTGCTGTACTGGGAGTGATGCCCACTCATCCTTGCTGGGTTTGGGGGCACCCCCCAAGGAACCGTACCAGTTTGCTTCCCAGCAAAGTGACTCCTGCGCCCTGATGCGACCATGGCAAAGTGGGGGCTGTAGCTGAAAAGTAAACTAGAGTCCCAAACGGTGTGGCAGTGTAGGCATAGCAGTACTGACCAGACAAGGGATCTGCTCCCAGCCCTCAGCTGTGGGGGTCTTCAGAAAAACACCTTTCAACACTCCTGGAGTATTTCCTCCAGAACCTCACTGCTGCAACATAGAAGAGACTCTTAGAAGCAAAGCTGCCTGCCAAAGAGGAAAGGAGCCTCCAGATGCCAGGGTTCAGGTAGCTGGAGGTAAGGTGCAAGTACCGACTCCCATCCAGATTCCAGAGTCTGGGATCTCAGCACTGGAAAAGACCAAATCCTGCCTGAGACCTGCATCAAAAACGTTTGTTTGTGAAGAAGGTGTTGTTGGACAAGTCAGTCATCTGGGAGTTGCACCTGCTGGATTGCTGCACAGAGATGAGCGTTTGCTTTGCTTTGATTTGTGCTTAGCAGACAAGGACTGTGATACCCACACCCCTCTCTCCCATTTTCCTTTTGGTTGGGTTTTTCTTTTCTCCTTATTTCCACCAGCAGAGGACTCACTATGAATGTCATGGCCTCACAGATCTATGGGTATGGGTGGCATGGATGGGCAGATACTTGCCCTCAGAAGCAAAAGTAATGCTCGGTAGCTGGCAAGGCAGGCGTACAGCCTCAGCACTTCCTCAAGCACCTACATACCCACTGAAAGGCTTTGTATTTCTCTCCCATCTTTCTTCATCGTCTGCCCAGTGCAAGTGCATCCAGCACAGACAGAGGGCTGAGGCATGGAGCAGCACAACCACCCACCCCCAAAGGAAGTGCCCTTCCAGCCCGCCTGCATGTGCCGTGCACCAGAGAAGTCTTTTTCTTAAAAGGCAGAATTGCACTGAGATGGTGAATAACTCCTGCATCAAGCAGGGTGACACGTTTTGATGAGTAGGGACTTGTTCCTATGTGACACTATGGTAATGTGGAATTTGTTTTTCTGCAGTAAAAGCATTTGCTGTAATTAGCCATTAGCCCAACGGACATCTGCGTAAGTTCTAGGATTAACATATAGCTCCAACCAAGACAAGGGATATTTGGGATTGCTGATTCTTCCGCTCTTCTTTATGCAAACATTTCTCTTCCAAGCTATGTACAGCCAGGAAAATTATCAATGAAAGCTCCAGAGCAGCGAAGATGCAGCACTGAGAGTCTGCTTTCTGGATTTATGAAAAGCTCAGTGGAGCAGACCCTTTGCTGGCAGAGTTTGGTTTCTAGCAGAGCTTCTTGTCTCATCTCCTTTGATCCCCTTTTGCGCTCCGCTAATTATGAGGTAATGAAACAGCTTTGTGCAACTGGCAAACAAATTTCTTCACTGCTGACTTCCAGAATGTTTGTCATCAGCACAAAAGAAAGATATCTGCAGCCTCTGGGGTAAAAGTGGTAATCCCATGGGTTCGCAGAGGTGGGTTTAGAAGCAGAAGACAGAGAGAGGCACATTAAAGAAAAGCTTTAGTGAGTGAAATTGCCCAGATATTTACTGGAAACCTCAAGGGTTCTGGACAGTTTATCTCCTGTGCAAGCCAGAGCATGGACTTGGACACAACCAAACAGGCTTCAGCCCCAGCATTGGTGTGGATATGGAGGTGGAAGTGTGGGCTGTGGGATGGGCAGCTGGCTTCCACACAGTCTGCAGTCTCATCTCTGGATGCAGGTGAGAACACAGAAGCTTTCATGAAATGAAGTAACGTTTCCTTTACTTACACACATGAAAGTATGACTGCTATAATAAAGAAGTTTCTCAACAGTTTTTCTAATGGTTTTCATCACAGCGTTGAGAAAATTGTTTGAAACCTGCAAGAAATGCAAGAATTACCTTACTATTGCACTTCAAGATGAATAGAAAACTGATGTTAATCACTTAATGCTTTTCAGTTGAAGTGTACAGTTCTGTTGGAGGCTAGCAGCTGCAGCAGAGAGAAACAGGATGAAAGAGAGCCAGGTATTGCCTTCCAGCCACATAACACTCCTGTGAGCACCTGGTAACCACCTCCTTCCCTGCAGATTGTCTTCCTTCAGCATCAGTGTACACACAGGTGGTAGAAGCACAGGCAGCTGCACCACATAAAATGCATTTTATGCTCATTTTGAGTTGGAACTATGAAAAAGAAGGCAATGTGGAACACATAAGAATCCATAATATAATAATAATTCATTTGCTGAACTTCGTCTCTTCTGGTGATCAGTGTTTGCGACCAGTTTCTTAACGTGATCCAGAAAGTGTGTCTCTGTAGCTGATCTGAACAAATTCCGATTTACTGCATTGACAAAGAAACTGAAAAATTAGTTATTGCCATAGACCCAGCCCAAACTCCAGTCACGGATCTAAACCAACAACCCTGCCTTCAGTATATTTCCTGAAGTTCATTATATCAGTCTGTTTATTCTAAGGTTCTTTCATTTGGTCCTTTTTCTCTTTTTTATCAACCCGCCAAAGGAGACGTATCTCAGTTACTGCTGCAGCTGCTCCCAAATCTCAGTTCTTCTCCTTCCCCTCCTAGTGCTCTATCTGCACAGAGACTTGTTATCCAACATGATGAGTGTGAGTGGTGGTAAGAGCATGCTGTTCCTCTCTATTAAACAGCTTCTGCTCCTAGAATAAATGATTGGTTTCCTTTGAATGTTTATGGACAGTATGGAGATAGCACTGTATTATTCTAAAATGTGATTTGTCATAACAGTGAGCATAATGTGATGACATGGTTCCCTATTCCTCATTTCTTGGTGATTTTCTTTATGAGATTTTGTTGTTGTAATTCAATGATATAGAGTTGTAATCTTTACTACTTCACCAGACACCTTTCAGCACTACAGTCAGCAGTAAAATACACAAGATCTATTTCTGAAAGTGTTGGCAAAATTTATGCTTATGGCCTTAAGAACGTATTTCTTTTGCTCTGGCAAGGTTTTACAAAACCCAAGTCTAGCTCTGGGGCTGACAGCTCAGTCAAAAACAAGGTGGGTAAATGCAGCAAGCCCTAAAGTTCATCAGACCTGAGCGTTGCTGTTCCCAGCCTGGCGTATGCAATGCTCAGTGGTATAGGGCCTATGCCAGAGTGATGCCTGGAGAAGAATGTTCACACCTTGGGGACTATCAGGAGAAAAGCTAACTGACTTGAAATCCAATGACAGGCACCATGAGAGAGTCAAACTTGGCTAACTGGGCTTAAGGTTATTTCAACTGCTGAAACTCACAGCACAAAGAAGCATTGAGTCCAGTAAGCATCGTCTTGGCAAACTGCAGTCTAACAAAAATGTGTCACCTTGGCCACTCTTACTGTGTGTTCTTCCAAATTAAACACAATGGTAGCTGCTGCTAAAATGGGGAAAGATGCCTTGTACTTCTCCACTGAACCGTCAGCAACAGAAGATCACTTAACTGGAAAGGCACTCCAAGATTCAGGGCTGTGGTTCTAGAATGGCTTTCATATCTCCACAGTGAAGCTGGTGGTGACATTGAGACAACACTCTGAAGAAAAATCTCAAGCAGAGACAGAGTTTAGGGCTCTACACAAAACTCCAACTTGAGCCACTTTGCCAAAATAAACTGGTTTCCATCACAGCACCAAAGGAGCTCCCCCTAAGTCCTACAGAAGGAGCTATGCACTCTGCCAGAAATTAGGAGCACTGAGGACACAGAAGGGGCTGCCCATATTCACCACACTTTCCAGGGCCAGCAACTCAGAGGGAGCCAACCCAGAGACAAGGAGCTCCACTCTTGTGAGGAATGGGCTTTCTCTAGGCTTGGAACTCATGGGGATTGTTCTCTCCATCTCTTCAGGCTCCATATATGTAAGGGTCTGTGTGAAGATCAGTGGTGCTTTGTGAAACTGAAAGGCTCAGAGGATATTTCTCCTAACTCTCATAAATGTCTTCAGGACCCATGTAAATTCGGTTACTTTAGCAAGTTCGTCCAAGCTCATTTTCCCTAACTGTCCCCCTCCACTTCATCAGGGAACAAGTGACAAACCTACCCCTGATAGTCACCCTCTGAGAAACTCATTTTCCTGGAAACTCTGGAGTACAACCCCCCTTTATTTTTACAGCAATACCAGACATGACTTCTCATTCATTACATAGACAGGAAAACTTTTTTTCTAGGTTAAGAGCTCTTCACAAAAATGGAATGTTCTCCTTCCTCCCCTTAAATAAATAAATAAATACAAATGAAAGGAATCCTGACGTTGTATATATTTTCAATTCAAGGTTTCCTAAGGTGCTTCACATCATGCTACATGGTAACCATAAGGGAAAAAAAGGATGATTCAGACTTATTAACCTATACATAGTACAGGCTGAGTATCACTTGTTTTAAAGGAGGATCCTGGCCAAGGCTTCTCACTTTCATGTAGTTTGTGCATGGGACTTAGCCATAGTGCCCCTCATTCTTCACACAATTCAGGCAAATCTTCTGCAGCAGTAAGATGATTGTGCCTTCCTTTATTCTTCAGAAAGAGTCCCCCTGGGCAAACAATAAGAAGCTCCATTGCCTAAATCTTTGTGTCAGCCTAGAGACTGGAAACAATGCTGCTATTGCACAAGCCAACCCCCCAAACATTGACAAGTTGTGTCCGATTCCTTCATGAATGGTCTCTCTGTCACCAGGGCGATGAGGAAGGCCAGATCCCCACCCCCAGCCCTGGCTACCACCCTACAATAGCTGGGTGTTTGACTAGCAAGCACTGCTGGCTTTTAGCAGTTAGAGCTCAGCACCGATTAAGGTTTCCCTGGCCAAGAGGTGCTGTCACCATGGGATCCACAGCTGGGAGGGCAGCACATCCCACAGGCACAGCTGGAGATGCAGGATGGGGCTGGAGAGCACTGCCACAGGCTCTGGCTCTGCCCATGTCACAGGAAGAAGAGGGATGTTTGGCTGGCATGTGAAGTTCCCTGAGCTCAGTGGAGACGGCCCCGCTGTTACTGTCTTTGGAGAAGGATATTCCTAACAAGCAATACCTCCACATGATTTAAGGGCTGGTTTGAAAACAGGACACAGGGTCACCCTGGCAAATCTCTTCTGAAGCGTTTATCTTATTCAGGGTGCTTTATCCTTCAGCTTTGCACGGATTACATTCTTTCTCTGCTTCAGGAATTAGGCACTTTTATTAAGAAACCTGGGCTGGGAGCGTGGACTACACACTATTGGTATCCAGGTACTGTAAAGGGAGTTGAAGTTCAGCCTGGCAACAGGAGCCAGTGATGACACTGCAGTTTCAGAAACTCTTCTCCAGCTGCACGCACTGCCCTTGTCTTTTCCAGCACTGTGGTTTTGTTATATCTCATTTTTCCTTCGCCTAATCAAATTTTCATACTTTTCAGTTTTCATCCCTCTTTCTCAGTTTATACTATATCACTGTATCCTTCTACTTCTTCCTCTCCCCTCTTACATCCTTCTCAGCAACCAGGTCCAATCCTCTGCCCCAGGGAGACAGAAGCTGCTGGACTTTTCTTCTCATTACAGCTGAACGCAGCACCTGCTCTCTCTTCCTCACCCTTTTCCCATAATCACCACTCACTCAATACTTCTTCTGGCCCTATCCTGGCACTGCTGTCCTTTGATGTTCTCTCTTGAGTTTTGACTATCCCTTACCTCATTACCTCCTAACTCACCAACTCTCACCTTCACACTGATGCCCATTTGATTACCTGGCACCTTTGCCCCTTTCCTCTGGTTTGCCCTGCATCTGCATGTTTCACACTCCCTGAAACAGATCTTGTCTTTGCTATGGACTACTTTGCTGTTGGTCTGCTTGGCTGAGATGATGACATCTGCTTTATCACTGCCTCCTGTGTCTGGCAGGTCAGTAAAAGATTTCACTAGTTCCCCTCACTCCTTTACATGAAATGAGTGCTTCTACCTCTGGATAAAACTGCTTCTGTGTCTCAGTTTTCTACACTTTCTGCAGTACCTCTAAAATCTTCCTTAACTAACATCATTTCACAGCCCTCTTCCTTCCCAGTTTTGTTTGCTCCCTTCAGAACGCTTCTCTAAATCATTTTCTCTCCATTTCTAACCTTTTACTCCCCAGTACCTACTAGCTCCATCTCATCAAACAGTAGCTCCTCTTTTCACCTTTCAGACTCTTCCCTAGGTGACCATTTTTAGTCTCTTTCATCCCTGAGCCTTTGACATTTCCTTGCTTTCTGTCATATAAAACTTCTGCATGTGAAAATTTGCTGTGAAGAGCTGTTCCTTGTGTAAGCCTCATCTTCTGAAGAAGGAACTCAGCTCTCTGGTTTCTCACCTTGTCTAAGAAGAATGACTCCTCTTCCTTCCCACCTCCAGCACCAGCTTGGGAAACAGAATTGTACTATGGCCAGTGAAGTGAAACTGGCTTGATAACAACAGCCAAGTCATCCTCACCTTGATGGAGAACACCTATGCAGATGGATGGAGATGGGATTTAAGTAATCCCCACAGCATTTATACTTCCAGGTAATCTAAAATACTTCTGCATGCATCCAAGTTTAAAAATAAAAAGATCGCATCATGGTTGATTCTTAGCAGTTTCTGGTGCCCAGCTATTGTATGTCTTTCTCTTTTCTGCCTGTAGGCACTTCTTGGCAGGGCTCATCTCATTTCTTCTGCTGTACAACAGCCAGAAGAACACAACCTCACTCTCAGCAGGGCTCTGGCAGCACCAGAACTGGGTGGCAGTGCTCCATCCAAACAGCACTGCAAAGGCAATTGGCATAAATTTTCTGGGAGGAGGAGAAGAGACTGCCTGAAGGGAAACTGTTGTTGCAAGAGGGATGCAAAACTCAATATTTCCTCATACTTGGGATGTTTGGCACAGAAGTTATGAAAATAAAGGACTATCAACTCTCTTCTAAGGAAATAGGTACAAAGATAATTTTGACGCAAGTTCTTCTCATAAACCCATTTCCCCCATGAGAATGCTGGCAATTAAATGCATTTTAAAAGCAAAGAAAAATGCTTAATTTCTCCTCTACTGCCAGACAGGAACACTGCATCACAGATTTGTCTCAAGAACTTCCTGAGCAAGTTCATTGGTGTGTTAACTTCAGTCTCAGTTGTGGGTTACTTTGCTAAGTGCCAGTACTGCTAGGAGTTTATTGATTGCTGAAAAACAGAGCAGTGTTTTAAATATCCAATGGAATTTCACATTTAAACAACTACACACTAATTGTAACTGAGATAAGACTGTGGTCGACCAGAACTTTTGAAACAAAATGTACAGAAAATGATTGCTCTTTTGTTTTTCATGAGAAGATGCTGAAGCATCGATTCTGATTCAATATATTGGATTTCTGGCATTTGCTGTCTTAAGTGAGTGGTTGATGAATGATGAAAGTTGGAAAAACTATATCTTTACTAATCAATGTTGCCAGTAGCTAGGTGGTTAACAAAAGGAGTTAAAAAGTAAGGTGAAAGCATGGAGAAAGCTCCTTCTTGCACAGACTGGTGCTGTGCAGTAATCCTAGTAACACAGGTCACCGTAGATATGCTCACCTATCCTCTGTTGCTCCGTGACAGCCCCACAGTGAACTGATTCACATTCAATACCTGAGACACTTACCCCTGAGGCACTGTGGGATCTGGATCCATGCTATCCAACATACTTTCCACTGCTGCAGTGTGACTGAAGTTGATGAGTTAATGCCTTGGTACAGGAGCTCTTCCCACTGCTAGTCAGCAGTGAACACCAGACAGGGCCTTCTCAGAGTTCATGTGACACCAAGATTCATGCAAAATATAACAGTTGGCCATGTGGGGATCAGGCCAACCAGTTCCTGATCCACAGATCCACTGTGTGCCCAGTGCCTGCTAACACTGGTGCACAAACATGAGGCAAACCTTCTCTCTTTCCATTCATTAGTTTCCCAGAAAACCTGAAGAAAATTGGTAGCATCTCCTGCAACACAATTGTCTGTGCTCTTGCTACAAAGATTCTGGACTTCAGTATATCCTAGGTGATAATATTTTTGCTTAAAAAGATCGTGCTGAGATTAGACAAGCTGGGACTATTTAAGATTCCTGAGTTTAATGGTTCAGTGAAATGATGATCCAGAAGGATTTCCTCTGTAAAACAGCGTGGAGAGAAGACAGATTTCAAGCCCTCTTATCCAAAGGACTTAGTAAAAAGTATTTAAATTCTAGTACACTTAAAAGACATTAAGCCCCACCTTCTGGTGCATAGCTAAATAGCAGGATGAGATATGGCTCTAGGTTAAATAAAATAAGGGAATTTTTACAAGACAATAGGATTCAAGTAGTAAAATGCCTTGAGTAAATACACTGATTTCCACCAAAATGTCAACAAGAAGGCTTTAAAAAACGTCACAGTGCTTTACTTCAAGAGGTTTTAATGTCTTACATTCCATGTTCATCACTTGGTATAAACTGTCATGCTTTAAAACAAACTTTATGTTTCAACTATTTTAAACAAAACAATTTGAAATGCCCTGCTGCACAAAACTTCTCAGTATGTTGTCTTTCTATTTTGTTAAAGTGAATAAAAATACACATTGAAATGTTAGAAGTTTCTCCAAGGACAGTGAATGCTTCCCAGTCGACACTCCATAGCCCTAAGTCTCACGTTGCTCACTGCCAACCACTTCTATCTTCTATATACTGCAACAGATGCAGTCCCAGCAGATGTTACTGATGTGGTGTTTCCTGGCTTATCAGCAAACAAACAGTAAACATCGGTGAGGTGATCTTACTCCACAGGTCCCAGAAAGGGGCTGTGCATATGTACTGGGAAGAAAGCTTGTGAAAGCAGGAACTGTGCAGCTCTTTTTCACATTATAGCAAATGAATATTTTAAAGAAGGATTGGAGTCTGAAAGTAGACATTAATATGACAGGGTTTTCCTCTAGGTGCATAGAACAACAAAGGAGAAATCACAATGGGAGAGTAGCCTTCCCAGTGGGTACAGCAATCTTAATGTGTTATATTAGCTGGTTGGAAAACCAGGGTAAAAAACAGCATGACAAGAGCTATGGTTGCTTAAGAGTTCTTGTGTTCTGCTGTCTGCAGTGCTGATCCCTGTCCTTTTCAAGTTTGGCTTTTGGCACATGCTTGCTCCTGGCACATCCAACAAGTTGCTGCAGTGCTCTTAAAGAAGGTGAGAGGGGTTGTTTGTAGGCTCTTCACATCCACAGAACATCCACACAGTGTGAAATGACAAACAAAGCTGCATCCTTGGGAACAGCATGTTTTCGTGAGCCACAATTTATAGTATCTAGAAAACAGATTTTCAAGGCAAACCAGTTTTCCTTCAGTTAGCAAATGAAATATGAATATCTGAGGTGTGCCAAGATGATGCTTGGAAGAAGTAGCACTTAAAAATACATTATCCAACTGTTGGCCCAGTCTGTGTATAATGTACATGAATATACACACAGTGTCAGTTCATCATGAGGTTTTTTTTTTCCCACTGCTTCTCCAAGGCCAAAAGCTCTGTTTTTGTTTTTATTTTATGCTGTGAGAGAGAAAATAATGAAATTTAGACTGATACAAAGAGCAATTTGGATGGGTTTTTTTTTGGGGGGGGGGAGGGAAGTAGGAGAAGGGCTGAATCCAGTCACCCTGCAGGACACTGGGCCTGTCTTCCATTGCAGCATACAAACTGCACGGCCTGGTGCCATGGGAATGGGCTTTGCCCTCACCACTCCTCTCCTTCTCCCAGCCACAGCAGACCCATGTTGAGGGGAAATATTTCCTTCTGGCTGACCAGCCTCAATGGTTTTCATACTGACATCTTCTAACTGCTCCAGTCTCAGGAGAAGGCCACCTTTCCCTGTGAAACCATGCTTTCCTTGGTGGAGAAGATGGGAGGCTTGGGCAAATGAGTCACGACTCTGGGAGGATCTGACAGATGGTCCTGCCATCTTGGGATTTGCATTTAGCTCTGTGGGACTGGGGGGCTGACTGGAGGATTTGAGATGATTTCCAGGGACACCACAAACACAAAAAGCAATTAGAGCTGCACATTGTTCATCAAGTGACTATGAAGGAAAATTCAGCTCTGGAGAGTCTCCAGCCTGATTCTGTGATTCTTGTGCATGTGTATCTCAAAACATATACATGGAATTCATCTGGAACTGCAGTCTTCCCCAGATTATTCCTCTGGGCATCTGATACAAAACAGTTGCTCGCTGACAGCTCAAAGTAGAGCAATTAGTCATAGGCTAACAGGCTTGGCCAAAGCGAGTTTGTTTTGTTTTTCTTCTTTCTCTTCTAACATCATTGAAAGACGGAAACAGAGGTATCAGCACCAGGAGCTGTTGCTAGGCTGAGACATCAAGCAGTAGCATAACACTACTAATGCCTGGAATGCTATGCTAACTGACTGCTAACAGAAAAAAAAATGAGATGAAAAACACAGGCAAAAGACAGTGTAAGAGAGGGGATTACATGAAAATTGTCCCTAGGCAAAGCAGGAAGAAGGAAATGTGGAGAAAAAACAGTCAATCATTTGACTTATCTCATGCACCCAATAGTACCTCATTGGGAGGCAAATCAGAGAGGGCTCAATGGCAGGGGAAAGAAATAGGCCAGAAAAAGCTGCAGTTACCCTCTGAAGTGTGAAGTTCTTCCCAACTGCAAAAATTCACAAGGTTTCCAGGTGCCACAGACTGGAGCTCAGCAGCAGGATACGAGACTTCATGAGCAGAGATGAGAGGCCAGATAAAGGCCTAACCCAAACTGATGATGAGGACTTGAAACCCACTCTAGAATTCAGTGGGAAGTTCCAGGTGAGATGCTGAAAGCTGGATAAGATCTGGGTCCAGATGCCCAATAGACTGAACACCCAATTGCTTTGCTCAGGTTGGGAAGTCCTAGGCTGAAAGAAGCAGAGTGTTGCAGGGCCAGCCTGTGGCTCTGCATTGCCCCATGTCTTAACTTTCCTCCAAGTCAGTCATCCTAGTCATTGACAGGACTAGGGGCAATGGGCTGAAACTCCAGCATAGGAAGTTCCGCACGAATGTGCGCAAGAACTTCTTTACAGTGAGGGTGACGGAGCACTGGAACAGGCTGCCCAGGGAGGTGGTGGAGTCTCCTTCTCTGGAGATATTCAAGACTCGCCTGGACGCCTACCTGTGCGACGTGGTGTAGGGAGCCTGCTTTGGCAGGGGGGTTGGACTCGATGATCTCTAGAGGTCCCTTCCAACCCCTATAATTCTGTGATTCTGTGATTCTGTGATCCTGTGCTGCTGCTGGGATATAACAGGCCTCATTGTTTTCTGTGGCTTGCTTGATGAGCATATGGATTATTTCTTTCTCTTAAAGCCTCTTCATAAACAACTGGTCAGAATACTGGGAATGCAATCACAAAGCAGAGTCTGGAGGGAGCTGTCTGCCAAAGGGCTCACTCTAACTCTCCCAGGTCATCCCAGGACAGCTGGAGTTAGCTCTGCGACACAACAAGTTAAATTGCTCACAGATTCGTCTGTACATAGCTGCTTCAGAACCAATCACTCAGAAGGAAAACATTTTAACAAGCAATGAAAAGTAGGATATGACTCCTTAAACAACGGGCTTTAGTGCCACTTGCACGAAGGCCTGCTGCATCCACTCAGCAATGCCACCAAGCCCTGATGCAGGTGTAAGCCACTTTCCCAGCCTGTGGACAGACCTGTCACACTCTCAGGGCAGCTGACAAAGGTCCAGCTCCACAGGTCGAGCCAGTGATGTCTCATAGTTTGTTTTTCGTAAGTCTGATGCTTTACAGACTTAACAGGGAGGTGGTGGAGTCACCAACCCTGGGGGTGTTCAAGGAATGTTTGGATGTTGTGTTGACGGACATGGTTTAGTGGGACCTATTGGTAACAGCTGAATGGCTGGACTGGATGATCTTTTAGGTCTTTTCCAACCTTGGTGATTCTGAGATTCTGTAACAGAAGGAAACAATAGTAAAGAAACGTTTCCCTCTAGTTATTACAGCTTTTACTACTCTATAGATTGAATAAGAGCCTATTCTCAAACACTGACTAATGTGAAAACTTTTTGCAAAATCAAGAGGCAAAATGGACCTGATGCTATGTCCTTGATCTTTTTCTCCTTGTTTGAATGCTTCATGCTCTACTCATTCTTCAAAATGTAGTTCAGAGAGCCACAGCCTGAATGTTTCACTTGCCACATTGTCTTGGCAGGAACGTGGCCAGCACCAGCAGATGAACGTGCTACAGAAACAAGATACTTCAGAAAACTGGAGCTTGAGATCTGTTATCTGCTCATACCCTTATAACTGAGTTAGCTCTCAGAATAATTTCAGCAAGGAAGAATCACAGAATCACAAAGGTTGGAGAAGACCTCCAAGATCATCTAGTTCAACTGTCCACCTACTACCCATAATTCCCCACTAAACCATATCCCTAGTAGCTGATACATGCTGGGAAAATCGTTAGAGTGAAAATATTAGGGCAACTTTCCCTTTGGGAAAAAAAAAAAAAAAAAAAAAAAAAAAAAAAAAAAAAAAAAAAAAAAACAAGCAAACAAAAATACCACCAAAACCCACAGGATTTTTTAACTGATATTACAAGAACCATACTTAGATTTTACTTACTTAAGCACCAGATGCTGCAAGGTTTGGCTGCCTGTGCCACCTGAGGCCTGCCTGTGGCATGCATGAGCACTGCAATCACAGTTATTAAACTATTAAGCAGCACTCTGGTTTTCCAGGCCTTACACATGTTTGCTTAGCGATGCATGCATCCAACTGCACAGCAGTCAGCAGGCTGTTACCTCAACATTTCCACACAGTCTGTAACAACTTCTGGCTCAAAATGAAACATGATCTGTTTTCTTCCTTTTAGCAAAAGTCGCTTTCAAATGGTTTTGCTTCCAGTTGGTTAATCTCAGCCTGTTGACAGCAGCTCACGTGGTTCAGCTCTGCCAACATCATGCGCAGTCAGGCTTTAAAGCCTGCTTAAATGCCACCTCCTGACTTTGTGTGATGTTTACAAACTGTTATCACCCATGAATGTTTATTTAAATGATCCTAGAAAAACAAATGTGAGTCATATGCTGAATACAACTAAGGAGAACGAAGTGAGAGAAGTGATCCAAGTTGGACCATGTGCAGGAAATAACTCACTAGTGCAATTGTAACACTGCAAGTGTTAACTAAGGCACTGCCGTCATTCCAATCAATCAGAAAAGAAAACAAGTACTAAAAACTATAGAGCTGTAGACCTGCACTAGGTTTTCCATACTGCTCTACTTACCTATTTGGAATAAAAGGTAGGATATATGTTCTGAACCTTAGGACTGTCCCATAGGAAAAAGCACAGTATTTCTGCTTACTGGTAAGTTTTAGCCATTTTTTTAAGTACCCATCTATTTCTTTCAGAGGAACTTTGCGAGATAACACGCAATTCTATTTATTTCAAGTAATAGCGTGCCCTTATTTGAACAGCACTGTCATTTGCTGCCCTCTGGTGTCATAAAAAAAAGAAAAATCACTTCCATTAGAAATCAGGAACACGGAAATTGAGTAAACTGTCAAGATTTCTTAATTTCCATAATAACTCAGTAATCCTCACATTTCTACCTGGTGTATAAGGCAGGCACGTAACCAAGAGAACAGTAATAAACAGAATTAAAAATGAAGGTAGCAGTGCACCTCTATTTCAGTGTTCTTTGTATCGAGTATATCCTGCTTATAAGTAAAATGAGCCCTCTCAGCTCAAAGCTTTGCATCCTTCTTCTGTAAGAGTCAAGCCTGATTCTCCTTCTCTTGAATGATCCATTATTAAAGCACTGTGAGCAGGCCTTTCTACTTACACCTGCCATCCTCAGCTCTCACTTTATTCAGAAATCTTACCTAAGTCATTTTCATATTGTATTCTTGGCTAAATAGTTATTAAATCCACATATAATGGCATATATATCTCATAGACATATATACATCTCATAGACATATATATTATATGTGGTATTTAATAACTACTTAGCCAAGAATCTATACATATGAGAATATAATCTATGAGATATATTTATCTATTAGAATTTTTAATTCAAAAAAGCAATAAGAATAATATGTATACATTCTACTCCAACCTATAAAGATGGGATAGTTGGCAGAACAAGAACAGGTGAAATTCCTTCGTGCCAAACACAGCGCACATCTGCATTGGAAACAAGTTACATCTCTCACACTTCACTTTATCTGAGATTAAACTACATAAATTTAGGAACATGAGATGGAGATCACAGTGGAAAGCCAAATTAAAAGCATACTGCTTGGACAGAGGAACAGAATGCAAAACATTAAGCCATTTAGCACATAATTGCTATCCTTCATCTTTAAATCAGGGTTGAGGTAAAAAAACAAGTGCATCCCAATAGGCTTGCCAGTTACCTCTATTCCTTACAGTTTTACGGTATCAGAATGGAGAAGAGTTCATTGCCTTCACTGAATGGTTTTGAAAATGCTTTGAGACTTAAAGTGTTATGTTAAAAACATACTCTTCAGTTTCTCCCAGTTGTATCCAAGTCTGACTGGAACCCTTATGAATACTAACCTCCCCTTCAGGTTTCTGCAGTTCCTAGTTAAGTATTTGTAATGTCTCACAATCAGAACTTCATACGGCCTCTTATATATAGGCTTTTTCCAACTGCTCTAAGAGAAGCATGTGCTTAATTGAGATCCCAATGTAAGCATACACGCAGCAGAACCAGCAAGCAGGTTAACTCACCGTGTAACTCAGACCTCTCCCTGAAAGCAGCTTGGCTTATATCAGAGAGATGGCCTTGAGGAAGGAGGCGTTCAGCTGCGCCCATGTGCCCTACACTCACTTGCACACATTGTTTACAATGGCTTGTAAACAGCAGTAGTCCCCACAGATCTAGCAGGTTACATTTGATTCATCTTTTCCCTCATTGTAGTACACACAACAACAAAAAGCTATTTCTGAGTTCTTCAGACTGATATTATGGCTTGAATGTGACCTCAGGAGTGCATGCACTTGTTCTCACTGCAGCATTTCCAACAGCTTAGATTATAAGGCTTGGTAAAAAGAATGAGGCGTTTATTGCTCAGAAGTTCTGAGGTCACCAACTTCAAAAACGCCATTGGTAAACTTGCACACAACCTTAGCCATGATTTACTTTGACATTTTCTATTAGAAATTAAAGCTTATTTTTATTACAATAAGAGAAAGCCAAACCCAACATCCGTTTTGTTTGCGGTCTGAATATAACTAAAGTGAAAGTCACCTTATAGGGATTTCTAGGCATTTTACTTCAAAGCAGTAATAACTAACTCCTTTTTTGCCTCCACACCACTCCTATTTATAGTGCCTAACCCCCACATTCATACTCGCTTGTGCAGTCGATCGTGGAAACATTTTTAATCACTGGATGGCTACAAACACAAGTGAAAAAAGAAACTACGCTGGAATAGACACAATAAAGACTTGGAAAATGCAAAATACAGGGAAAAGGAAAACGAGGCATAAAGCAGTCCATGAAGTCACTCTGGAGTTTCAGAGCCCTTAAGCAATTGACTTGTATTTTACTCACAGATCACTCCATTCAAGAAATGCTAGTAACAAATCAAACCCTTTCAGTGCCAACAGGCTTTTTCCTCTCCCTTCCAACAATGCCAGCAAGTGAGCACCAGTCAGTGGGGCTGGGAAGGTGCTATCATGCTATCTGTTAAACATCCGGACAGCTGCACTGAAAAAATTAATATGCCAGTATTCCCTTTAGAACCGAGAGTTTTTATCAGCAGATTACCACACAACGCGTTAGAAACGGCCAGATTTTATTTCCCATTAAAAACAAAGAAAAAACAAAGGGCAAACAGCTGTGCAGCTAAGAAACGAAAGCGTCCAAGAGACGGCGTTAGACAGAGCTTCCTTCTCCCTGCAGCTCCCTTCGGTGGACACGAGGGACGGGCCGACTCCCACCATCTCCCCGCGGCGTGCGGAGTCACAGCAGGGCCGGAGCCGGCGGGCAGGTGACAGCATGGCGCCGCGTTAGGATTCGTCGGGCTTGTCGGCGGGCGGCCCGCAGGGCTGCAGCATCTTCTCCATGAGGTTGAAGCGGACGCGCGCCTTGCTCTCGTTCTCGGCGATGGCGAAGTAGTTGAGCAGGTCGAAATGGCCCATGTAGGAGCAGTACGAGTCGCGGTGCTGGTTCACCAGCCACTCCCACTTGGTGGTATCGGCGTGGCCCGTCCCGATGTACTTGGACTGGAGGTGCTCCAACTGGCTGTGGATGGTGTAGCGGTCCGTCATGGCGCCACCCCGTCAAGTCAAATGGAGGCCGGAGGTGACGACACCGGACGACGGGAGTCTCTTCCGCTCCCGTAGATAGAGAGCGGTAGGGATTTCGCCGACTATCCCGGATGGGGGGGGGCATAGCGCGCGTGCGCGCCTGTAAAGGCATGCCGGGAGGTGT
The DNA here is from genome assembly GCF_039878825.1 of Excalfactoria chinensis. Lineage (NCBI taxonomy): Eukaryota > Metazoa > Chordata > Aves > Galliformes > Phasianidae > Excalfactoria > Excalfactoria chinensis. The sequence goes on along the minus strand of NC_092827.1, from coordinate 61,985,127 downwards.
AGTGCTGGGCTGTGTGCCTTGGGATGGAGCTGTGTGCCTTGGGATGGAGCTGAGTGCCTTGGGATGGAGCTGTGTGCCTTGGGATGGAGCTGTGTGCCTTGGGATGGAGCTGAGTGCCTTGGGATGGAGCTGAGTGCCTTGGGATGGAGCTGAGTGCCTTGGGATGGAGCTGAGTGCCTTGGGATGGAGCTGAGTGCCTTGGGATGGAGCTGAGTGCCTTGGGATGGAGCTGAGTGCCTTGGGATGGAGCTGAGTGCCTTATGCTGGCGACTTCGGGGGGTCCTACATGGGCTGGGAGGGACCCAGAGCCCAGCTAGTACCCTGGCTGCAGAGCAATGCGACAGACTGAAACAACTGTCCCATTAGGGGGGACCCTCCGAGCCTGCTGTCAGTCTCCCTGAGATTAATAAGTATTAATACAATATGAAATGAGTAACAATATGAAATGACTGCAGGCCAATGTCTGCGCTGCTCGTTATTCTGAAAGGTGTGCTTGAGGACCTGCTATTCCCAAGCCAGACACAAGGCTGAGTCTCCCCGAAGCCAACGCCGAAGCCTCGAGTTAATTCCTAAAAGAAAAACACAGTTTAAGCATTATAAATGCTGCTGAATTCACCCATCTGAGGATCACGTGAGTATTTGGTAACACATCTGGCCATAAGTTACCTAGATATTATCTTAATGTCCATGTAGGTAATGTAGATATTAGGGAAAAGTTCTTCAAAAGAACGGTAAGGCAATAGCAGAGGCAGCCCAGGGAGATGGTGGGGTCACCGTCCATGGAGGTGTCCAAGAACCATGTGAATGTGGCACTAAGGGACATAGTGATACAGTAGGGATGGGCTGATGGATGGACTTGACCTTAGTGGTCTTTTCCAACCTTAATGATTCTGTAACTCTATAATAAGGCCTTGGGAACAAAACCAGAACATTTCCATTTATCAGGAAATGCCAGAAAGCAAAATTAATGGAGCATCTCCTAAAGCTCATGTTTCCCTGCTCCTGCCACTGTCTCTGCATAGATTACATCTTATGTTGCTTTTAAACAAGTGACACAGGAAGTCTGACTCTGAAGGAAGAGAGCTCTAACAAAAATAGCTGCAAGGTGCTAATGCTGTCATTAGCCCTTTGCTTAGAGCCCTTTGCACTTCTGTGATAACTTCATTGCAGGACCTTTTCATTGAGAAATGCTAAAAAAGTGCACTGAATTGGAGGGTCCCCTCAAAAGAGATATTTTGGTAAGGGTAATTCAGCTACAGTTAGCTGTGTAAAGCTACTATAGGTCCCATCCTGTTTCTTTTATGAGAAGCAGAGCTCTTACTTTTCCCCAGGCAAACTTTGCAGCTGAGTAGGCACAAGGGCTACGTTTAAGCCAGGATCAAATGTTACCATTGGAAACGATTTTTCTTTTTCTTTTGTTGATGCGGGTAATATTTCATGTGGATATTAGACATGTGAGCAGATAGATATAAAAAATTGTAAATTATAATTTGTATCACCTATCAAACCTGGTCAAAGTTGGGACTGAAATACATTCTATTATTCATCAAATAAGTAGTCTTTCTTCTCTAGCTCTCTTCAAGAGAGCTGTTTAAAAATTCATGTTAAATTTAATAAGTGTGGAACAATACATGCTTTCACATGGGAGTGCTGACTTTAATTACTTGCTTTTAAATAGGAAAGACACGTAGCCAGCAATTTTCTGAGAGGATGCTTCAAGCTATTTCTTTCCTTGTAAGTGCTGTTTAGTCCTAAGAAACCCACAGAAATCTAATCCAGATGATTCAAGGCCTCTTCTTCATAAATGAGCATCTTATGAAGCCAAGGCCTTGCAAGGCAGTGTCAAAACAATATAGTATCCTAAACTATCTATACCTTTTATTGCAATGAACTAAAAGAGGCCTGTAATTTTTGTTTTGCTTTGTTTTTGTGAGGATCTGTAGAGTCATTATCAAGGCTTACTTAGCAGGAAGCAGCTTTATACAGCTGGACAGAGCAATTGCATTCTATAGTTGCTTCCAGAGACAGCAAGGGGGGAAGAAAAATAGAAGAGTAAAACACCGCTCCTGCAGAAAAAGGCAGAGGTATCCTACATCCCACTTCTGGAACTCTGAAAAAGCTGTCTGTGATTTATGTATTTTAAAACTCTGGGCCAGAGACTATCAGGAAGGAAACTCATCATTGTAACAAAGAATAAGTGAGGTACATTCTCAGAGGCTAGCCTGCGTTGGATGAGAGAGGGTGCAAGTTGGTTTTATTTTCCTGAAGAAAAAATAATGTTAAACATGAAGTCACATTAAGCACTTGAGGTACTACCATCAGGAGATTGAGCAATTCAGATATTCAGCAGGACTTCAGAGAGGTAATCTAAGAAAATGATGTTTCAGAAATCTACTCCAAGCTACCTAGTATTAGCAGCCTCTTGTTTCATCTCAGAATTGTTTGTATACAACTCTGGTTTATAGCTTGGAATCATAGATTCGTAGAATGGCCTGGGTTGAAAAGGACCACAATGATCATGTAGTTTCAACCCCCCTGCTATGTGCAGGGTTGCCAACCACCAGACCAGGCTGCCCAGAGCCACATCCAGCCTGGCCTTGAATGCCTTCAGAGATGGGACATCCACAATTTCCTTGGGCAACCTGTTCCAGTGTGTCACCACCCTCTGTGTGAAAAACTTCCTCCTAAGATCTAACCTAAACCTCTTTTGTTTCAGGTTAAATCTTTTTCGCCTTGTCTTATCGCTATCTGTAATGTCTTCTTTCTCACTACAGGCTCAACCTTCCAACCTTAGTCGTACAAGTGGTGCAGTTTAACATGGTGAGCAACTGAGAGACTGCATATGTAGTTATTGAGAGTAGGGCGAACAGAGATGACCTCCATAAGGGAAAAGCCAAAAAGGTTTATTTTACTAGAATAAACATCATTGAGATGCTTGAGAACCAACTGTTCTGTGGTGAAGAGATGTACTATGTGCTGACATATAGAAAGATGTGAAAAAATGTACTTAAAATATGGGAAAGCCTTCATTTCTTTTTAAAATTGTGTCTTTTTAAAGAGTGGGACTGTATGAAGGACACTACCGTTTGATAGATATTCAGAGACAACACAAAGCACTGACCTTTGTGTTGCTTTCAAATTGTCACCTCAAGAACTCTAAGTTAGGAGATGTATTGATTAAAAGAATCCATTTTTGGAATAGAAAGATGCCTGAGAGCTTATCCATCTCTTGCATGAGTTTGTAAAATCAGCAGCTGCGTTAAACAAAACAAACCTTAGAATTCTAGTTTAAAAAATAATCCTGGAAGCGAAGCTTAAAGCTGAATTTTTCAGTAAGCTTGAAAGTGGGAAAGATTAAGACACTGAAATCAGATATCTAGAACTCTGGGAAAATATGCACAAACAAATGTCTCTATGTGCTGGCTTTGATCAAAAACAACTCTGTGAATACAAGACAAGCTAACCAGAACCGGGACAAAAAAAAGATAGGTAAAATTATTAGTCAACAGGCAAGTAACAAGTATTTATAAGCAATTCTCCAAATTCAGTGTTCACCCAAAAAGAGGTGTATATGCATATGTATATGTGCAGTTTGATGTGGAGTTAGTTATTACTGAGTTCTAACGTGCTTGTGTGGTTGGCATTTCTGAATAATTCAGCATTTGAAGAGATCTGAAAGTTTTCTTACTGAATACTATTAAATATAATTATCAAAATATTTTGCGTTTGTCTGACCACTGTAATAGCGTTAATAAATATTTAAAGAATTCTAAGCAACAATTGGTCAAAGCCGAGTTTGAAACGGCCTGGAATCCAGGAGCTGGTCGTGAGTGGAGTGGCCGCTGGGTGTCAGAGCTGCACCTACTCAGTACTCATTGCACGGGAGCTGTGAGTTTTTGCTGCAAAATCAAAAGGAATAGAGTGGATGAGGCAGATGCACCAATAGAGGGTGGTAGTGACTGTCCCCTTCAAGGTATAAGCGGGTTTTCACATTTCCTTTAGACTCTTTGAATGAAAGACGTAGCTGCCCCTCCAAAAAGGGGAAAGGATTACTTAAAATGATAACTGCAATAAATGCCCAGATGGGTGATGAAATGAAGGATGTCGTTTTCTTCACTGTATTCATTTATTCTACAAGTACAATAGAGCAAAAGAATTGTTCGAAGTTGTGGTAGCCTAGAATGAATGAAGATCTGTTGTGATAGAAATTAAATAAGGGCAATGAATTAATGTATTTATGTGGGAAATGACATTTCTTCTGAAATTTGTTGCTTCTACTGTAACGGGATTCTTAAATCCCTACTTACAGAGCTCACGTTACAAATTAGCAATATTAGGCTGCAGAAATTGCCTGTCATGGGTTGCATGCTCTTTTTGTGTGTGTGTGTGTGTGTGTATCTTTTACCTTGGATTTCCTGTGTCAACACATACACCATGAACTCCTTTCTGTAGTGCATGCAGTTTGTCAAGTGTTGTCGTTGCCTACAAACATAAACAGCCTCAGGAAATGCTGCTTTTGGCCCTGAAACAGGTGGAAGATCTTTTTGCTGTTTTTTTTCTCAGAGGTCCTGTGAAAAACCTTTTTCATAAGCACGTATCTTTCTTCACATTGTCTTGCGTAAGCTCCTCTAATTTATTCCCCTCGGTGTCATAACTGTGGCTCTGCTCCAGTGCAAGAATAACACCTTAATTCTGTGACCACTAGCAGGCTTTGGGAGCGATCCTGAGGTGGGGGAAATGCAGTCACTGGAAGCACTGTTGAATTTTAAACATTCACCTCTAGACCAAACACTAGAAAATGTGTTTTGCTATTGCTTTGAAAGCATGAATTTACAGTGTGGGTATACCCAGATATCTGAAAGCTGCTTTTAGGGTTGTGCTGCTGATTCTTAGCCAAGAAGAAGAACAGGAAATAAGCAATAGGAAAAGAAGCAATACTGTGTATCCTGCCATTCAAGCGCACACTTCAAACCGCGCGTCAGTGTTCTAGAGAAGAATATCATATTTTAAATCAGCCTGCAACATTTCTCTCTCATGTCAGATACTAAATTCACTGCTGGAAAATCATCCTGTTCTGAGGTTCAGGAGAAGTAGCATTTAGTACTGGGTAGCAACACGCTCAGTCTTTGATATGGTGTGTCTGGAGCTGGGGCAGGAGGCTTTTGTACTGAGTAGTTTGAACCTGTTGGAAATTAAATGTAGGAATGAAAATCCTAAACTTCTTTTAGTGTCAGTTTCAGAACTTTTAGATTATTTTTGTTTTGTTTTCATTTCATTGTATCCTTATGCAAAACTCCCTGAAGTATTTCTGAAATAGTATGTTCTAAAGCACATTGATGATGCAATCTAAAAGTCTTGATAATGTGACCTGGCACTGCACAAGACCCTTCACTATCAAACTGAGCAGGTGTGTGACCCGCTTTGGGTCCCTTGCCTGGGAGCAGCTTATAGAATGCAGAGGGTCTGGCTAGAAGCTTCAGCACTGCATTGCTTGCTTGTGAATGTTAGCATATCACTGTGCTCCTTCTGCATATGTCTGAGTAACAGCTCTGTGCCTTAGGTCTGCTCTACATTTCGATTAGCTGAATTCAGAAGTTAAAAGCCATTTCCTAATGCGGTGTAGGGGCACTGTAAAAGTAAAGTCACAGTAGTGGTCAGGTGGGACTCTGAAATTCCACAAGCTGAGAAATGAGGAGCATTGCTACCAGGAGCACATCCAGACTCCAGGACAGTCAGTGATCATTTGCTATCTTAGAGGGAAGATTTGTTTTCCAAAGCCATTACTTGAGAAGATAAAAAATGCCTCCACTAATATGAGCCTCCTTCAATCTGAATATAGAGCTTGTAGTGTGTCGGGTGAATTGCAATTGCTTGTGTCCACGTGTGTTTTTGTAGTGGGGAAGGATTGTTCTTTTCATGCATTTGGAAATAAAATGAATTGATAATAGTAAATGCAACAAAACTAGAAAAGACTGCAAGACTATCCAAGATGCAGCTGTACTCAGACCAAATTTTTCTCTGCCTTTGCTTCATTCACTCCACATAAATCGTCACAGCTCATGCAATTAATAATTGTGTCCAATAAGGTATGCAAGAGTAGGAGTGTTGAAAGACAAATCTTTAAATAAGCCTTAGAGAAGATACCAGAAATTCATATGAGCTTAAATTAGAAGAAATTGATTTGACCATTGAGTAGCTCTGTGTATCATGTTACTATCTTCTTCCAATGTGCAGGGTAGAGACAAGGACACAGGAGGTAATTTTCCTCTTCTGAGTTTGACTCTTGATGCTGATTAGCGCAGCTCTCATTTTTTTATTTACCATGTAAGTATCATGTTCTAAACACACTGATTTCTTCAGGACAGTACTTAAAAGTGTTCTCTGTGAAGAAGTCTGTCTGTAACTAGGTTTGTTTTTCCTCTTCCAGCCCCCCCCTGCACACATGCACACATTTCACCTCTCTGTCTGCAGTAAGCATGGAGGACATCGGTGTCATAAAACTTCCCTTGACAGAACTCCAGCATGTGTGCAAGGGTAAAGTTCATCTGCTAATGCACAGCTGAAAAATAACAGCAGGAGAAGCGAGGAGACAGTGGCATCAGGGAGTCATCCACTAATCTGTCTGATGCTGGCAGAGGGTATTGTAGTAGTTCATGCTAAGAGATGCCAGTCTGTGGGTTGCTCATGCAGCAAACAGCAAAGTAGATGGGGGAGGGGAAGCAGTGGCTGTTGGGGAGATTAATGCTATTACAGAAAGAAGAATTTAACCGTTCCTTCCTTATATCTCTAGGAAGAGGCAAGCCAGAAACTGTCAGCTAACCACTTGTTTCTCAACTTCCTCCCATGAAAGAAGATATGGACATGACCCTCTTGCATTTAGTACAAAAGAATAGCTTCAGTCGCCACTAATAACACAATGTAATATATCTCACTTTCAGCTTTGTCGAAATATCGTTTTTAATTAAATTTAGGGCATATAGAACAGATTTTTTTACTGTGAAAAAATGCACGTGTTCCAAGAACATAAGATAAATGGCTTCCTGCTCACAGGTTTATTTCCTGGGAATATCTTGTTTGTCAGGAGCTGAACAGTTTGGAATGTACCAGAGCCTGAGAATATAAAGAAAGTAAATTCAGATTGTTAAGTCTTGGCAAGAAATAAGCCACTGAAAGGAAGAGAGTTATAATCAAGATTGGGCAAGATTCATAATGCATGATGATAGCCATCACACCCATACATTTTGGCGTGCGATTTAAGAGCATGAGAGAGAACTGTTGATTTTGGAAAGCAAACATATGCAAGGAGTGCAGCAGAAAGATTTTATCTGTTTTAGATGTAGCCATTCCCCACACCTCAGCATCATGCAGACTGAGAAACCTTGAACTGGACAGAATCCAAACAACCGCTGAACAAAGTACTGTCAAAACCAGGCCCTCAGAAATCACCCGAACCTGGAAACTTTTAAGTGAGCTTTTAGAACTGTTGGGGATTATGCTGATGTTTTTGGGGCTTTTTTTGTTTGTTTATTTGCTTCCTTGCTTTGTTTTGTCGTTGTTTTGTTTTGTTGCATTTTTAGATTCTGTATTTCACCTAGTTTGCATTTGCTTTTCTCTGTGTTAGAAAATGTTTATTTACATGATATTTGAAAGTACTTATTTTTAGAGAATTAAAGCCATACTTTTCATGTATTCAAGTGACTGCAGGAACAGAAGCTCTAAGAAAAGCAATGGTCATTGTGAAAGCTGTCTGCACTGGGGGTATGACCTGGGACTCAACAGGACATGCATCAGTCATATAGAGGACTGCTGATACAGCAGTCATGAAGAACAGGCATTCTGACACTCACATACTGCAGGTACTCCATCCACCTGTGTAATGAAGCTCATTTTTTGATGTCTTGGAAAAGCCTCTTGTGTGAAATTACAATGTTGGCAACCATAAATCTCTGATCCCTTTTCCCTGTCTCCTTCAGCCTCACATAGCTTGACTATGAACTCCTCTTGAGTAAGACATTCTCACAGTGTTTGCACAGTAATTCACCCATTGGGGCCTCATTCACAGCCTTGTTGTGGGATTATTATAACAACTAATGTAGCTGCTGGTGAAGTTTGCCTCTGGGCATGAGTGTAAAGATACTTCTTTTTTGAACAAGAGTAATGACATATATATTCCTTACAGGAAGAGAGGGGGAAGTGCAGTCTACCCACTTTGTTCTTTGCCTTCATCTCTGAATAAAGCCTAACTTTCTCTTCACTAGGCATTAAGGATCAGATATTTCAAGTGTGAAGATGATTGGCAACAATCATTCATACCTGACACCTCAGAAGGATCAAATGTGAGGGGTAAGAATATATAGGTAAGGTTGTTAACTTAGATGTGCCAATAAAAAAGTCCTCTCTCCAAGATGAGGATGGAGGAGCAATTCTCATGCCAATGTGTGTATGTGTTTGTGACTGCCTTTAACTGGCATGATAACTCAATCCATGTGACAATAAAACATAGGAAAGTATTTCCAACCCTTGGGAAAAAAAAAGGTAAAGATAATGAAGTAATCCATTCTAGACTACAATAGCAATTACAACAAGTTTCCAGTTGATTTTTATGAACAAGGGATGAGCATACAGCAGTAGCAACAGAAAACGCTATGGGAAAGAAAATCTAATCTCTTTTAGTACAGGGCTGTAAGCACCACTCAGTGTAATCCCATGACAGCTTTTTGTTCCCTCACGTAGTTAGTTTCTTGTGTGAAGATGAGCTGAACATTATTCTATTTTAAAATGTATTTATTCTATCTCACATAGGTAAGGACATGCAGAATAAAGGCTAAATTTATCACACTTCAACTGACTGCTGCAGGATGGATTGGTCTCCTCAGTGGAGAAGAGCCGTGGGGATGCTGAGTCATAGACTTGCCTGCATAATTAGAAGGGTGAAACAAGTTTGTTGAGTGACTCAATTTGCAATTTGATACCAGACTCATTCCCACATGCACATGCACCTGTATTTTGGAATAGCGAGGGCAGGTAATTACAGTTTGAATCATTTCAGTGGCACCCATGGAATTTCTCCTTCAGAAACACTCTTCTGCTCAATTTCTGTTCCATAATCCCTGGTGTCCAGCTGAGCACTTACTACGAAACCCCAGGGAAATACATCTGTGTTTTCCTTTACATCTAAAACCAATCAACAATAGTTTTCTCGCTGATCCTCAAGTAGAGCTTAGAGTGGTAACTTAGGTTTAGAAAAGATGAATCTGTGCATGTGTAATATTCAGAATCAGTAGCATAGAAATCATAAGCCAAACATTTTCTTGCAGACAAAGGTATTTATTTCTACTGCTTTGAGAAAGGAGAAAAAGTTGACCTTCCAGCTCAGACCTGGTGCTTAAGAGGAATTAGAAAGCACTCTGCATTGAGAGATTGTCCAGTGCTCTGTCAGCCAAAGAAACAGAAACATGTAACTGTGCCTAAAGAGAAAGCAAACTATACATCTAGAGAAAAAATAGAGTTAAGGACAGTCATCTACTTTACGGATGTCATTGTTTCCTTTATAAAACATATTAGGAAGTGTAATAGTCTTTCATCTGGGATCTTTATTGTGTCCTACAAGCACTAACTCTTGACAGCTGTGCTAAGAAAGAAAACTAGAACAATGAACAGGCTAGAAGCTGACGTAATCTGCAGTGACACTGCCTGCCAGGTGTGCCATGGCAGCAGGGCAGGGCTATTGCAGGCCTGCAAGTGCTCAGCATCCCACTGCAGCCCACTGCTCCTGGCCCATCTTCCCCTGACTCGGTACACTGCATCTAGGTGAGACTCATTTCTGACTGTGGCGGTTCATTTGGGGTAAATTAGCCTTTTGGAAAATTTCATTTTCAGTTAAGTTTCTGTTTCCTCCCACGTTCTTGCGCGGAGTCTGCTGAGCCCACACTCATGCTGACACATTTCTCACCCTGCTTACACTGCAAGCTGAGCTCTGAGATCCACATGTTGACTTGCAAGAAGAGTCCCAGGTTCAATGCCACTGAATTCTATCACCTATATAGCAAATCTGATAATTGTCGCTGTCTTACTCAAATCAAAAGAAAACTCTGTTGGGGTGGGCCGAGGAGTGGGGTGCCTCTGAGTATGCTTTCAAAGTGCTTCTACCAGTGTGCTCCACATAAATGACACCTTGCACGTGTAGCCTCTTTGCAGAGGACCGTCTCAAGACAAAAGTTGCCTCATTTAACCCATTTCTTAGTTTCTTCCTGAAAGTCGGTTAACAGCTTATGAAAGAAACAAACGCGAGGCTTAGAAAGGCCTTTGACAGCATCTCTTTTCTAAGGAATGAAGGCACTCTGGTATAAAACATTTATGATGCATGGGGGGAAGTAAAGGTCATGGATTGCTACCCCATCTCTGGGTGTGAGCCCATCCTTCTCAAGGTTTGGGGCATCCTGGATCAGCCCCCAGGAAGGTGGGACTGTCACAAGTCTGGTCGTAATTTTCCACGTGCAAGTACCTGAATTCCAGGTGATAGTTTGGGCTTGTCTCTAGGATCTGGAAGGCATTTCACTAAAAATATATGTTGGAAGTGCCAAAGCCAGCTGCTAGAGCATCTGAATAATTAATTTCAGTTTGCTTTCTGGTTCTTGTCTTAAGGGCTTTGACTAGAGGACATGCACAATCTCTTCACTCACCTGGACACGATTGCTGTATTTTTATTTTCCTTTATATCAGTATAAGTGCAGGCAACAGCCTATCCTCCATCCCACATTTCCTGTATTTTTTTATATTGAGCCTGACTCTGTCCCCTGTGATGGTCAAATTTCCATTGACTTCATTCAAAGAGGAATTAAGCAAATAATTTTTACTGGCACAGGCTTACTGTTAAGTAACACACGGTATTTTCTATGCCAACAGCACAGTATTCTTATCTGAGAAGTTATTTAAGAGAGAGGAGTAGAAAGATGACTGTATGGAGGCATAAGCCTGATGAGAAGAATACTTCTACAAGAAAGAAGGCAAAGATGTGAAAAGACATGTACTCTTGTTGTAGAAGGAGAAGTCTAGCACTCGGGGGGATTTGGATGCAACTTCCAGTTAGATTAAGGCTTTCTATACTCCTGCAGGCATTCTGACGCTTTCTGTGATTTCTTTCCCATCTATAATATATGGGTAACCGTATACATAGAAGTATTTTTAAAGTAATTGCTTGCAAATTGCTGTAGAGAGCCTGAAGTGGAACATGGTTAAAAAATGCAATGCGATATTTGTTATCACATTAATTGAAAATCTAGTTTAGTCCATCAGCTTAATTTGTCACCAATGTCACATGTATGGCAAGGCTTCTAAGATTATTTAGCAATCACCTTGCAAGTGAAAGTGTTACATTCAAGAACTGGCATGTCTATCTCCTTTCATCTTCAGAGAATAAGGATCTGAAAATTCCCACGTAGTACAGGTTTGAAGGCTGATAGGCATATCACTCTGTGTGTCAGATAAACTGGAGAGCACTTGTTTGCACCTGTTCAATCTATCTTTATGACTTGTAATGTATGGCAAACACTTGTTAAGCTTTTAAGCTGCCTGTTAATATTCTTTGACCAAGACACAGACGGTTCTGCTCGTGGATACACCTCAGCCATTCTGCAACATATGCAACTAGGCCACCATTTTATGTCTTGTCCTGATAGACAGAGTATAGGTTGCTCCACCCAGACACCTGAATGAAAGAAAGCTATGAACTGCTAAACTGCAGATGTGTATGATCAGAATGACAGACCTCTGGAAAATAAGCTCAATAGATTGGTAACTGAGATCAAAATGAAATGTGTATGTGTTGCAGTGAGAATGCTAAGGACCAATGGCCTTGCTGCACCAGCTCACTAGCCTGCCCGAGCCAACATTCACACAGTAACAGGTACTAGTTTTGAAGTCTAGCTGTAAGTTATTAAATGTATCTGCACTAGGCTGTAAGTCAAAACTCTTGTGATTCTTTGCTGGATTTCTTACATTCATTGAGATCCCCTTCATACTGGGAGTCCCCAGACTGTTGACTGTCACATGAAAGGAGGAGTGAGTGAGCAAGATCACTTCCTAAACTTGCAGCAGACTCTCTGGGTCATGTAGCACCATAGCAGTAGGGCAGGTTATTTATCTACTGGCTCTTTCCCAAGAGTAAGCAAAATGTAAGACAGCAAAAAGACCATTACTAAAGCAGAGTCGTGGAGGTAAGGAAATGATCTGAAGAAAACTGTATATTCAGAGGTATCTGGAGATGGAAATGTAGGGAATTTGTCTTCTCTGTGCATCTTATGGCTCTCCATATCTTCTGCTAGAGGATTTAAAGCAGGGGGCTGCACAGCACCAATTGGGCAGGCGGCCTGGCTGCCTGGAGAAATGAAAGGGGAGAAAAAGCCTCTGTAAAGAAGGATTATCTTCCATGTAATTAATTTAACTGTCAGTATACCTGCAGATATGGCAAGATTTCAAATATCACTTGGAAAATTTTCTTGTCATTTGAAAGAAACATTTGTCATCACGAATTGATGTGTCTATCTCCTGTCGTCTTTACGTAGTGCACATATAAAACTTGATATGCAGGTATTTGGTGTGTTATTTGGAATAGAAATGCAGAATAGATTTGCTTTTCTGCATGCACACAGAGTACTGACTATTGGTGAACTTTAAATAAATTTGCTGTTAGATATTTCAGGAGATTAATTGTGTTTATCTGATGCTGAATGCTTTTGTTAAGTTATACTTCATTTTAGGTCCACACCAAATTAGTATTACAGCAGTTGTAGATGATGTACGGTTAATACTAAACGTGAACAGTATTGTCAATTATTGTTTATGGAGGATCTTCTCTCGCTTTCTTTCACTTACTGTGATGTAAAAGATTTATTCTCTGAGATGGAAAACCTATTTAACATCCTTCTTATCAATACACGTCTAGCACTGCCATTATTATATATCAGCTTTGCCATAAAGCCAATGGTCATGTGTATATTCCTTTTCAGTGTACTTCTTCTGTTAGAAATGTGTCTGTTGACCTCAGCCAAGGAGGAGAGTTTATTTTATGAGGCATTATACAAATGCGTATTAGATTATATATCTTCTCAGAACTAATTTTCTTTCAGTAAAAAAGTCCCACAGCCAGGACAGGTTGCTCACTGAAGGTGAAAGTGCAAATAAGGGGTAAGAATGGAATATGTATGCACAGCACAGTCCTCTTCTGCTGCAGCAGCACACAACCTATAAAGGGATGCTACTTGTAAGGCACATATATCAGTATATAACATGCTTTTCAGATCATATAATTCTCTAGACAGACACAATGGAGTATGGGCTCTGTGCTCTGGTTTTGATTCATCTGCTGGGACTTCTCCACACATTTGCTCACTCAGCTGTGAACTGAGCCAACAAAAAGGCCAGTGTCCAATGCTTTCAAAGATCTGGGAGTTAAAGGAAGTATTTAACAGTGCCAATGTCCAGATCTATCCTGATGCGGAAGTGCACAGTCAATTAACTGGAAACTAATAGTTGCTTTCTAAGAATCTGTAACCATATGCTTTGGCTGCTGCAGAACCTCTCATACATGCAATGCTTTCTGAGCTCAGAGCCAGGTGAGAGGCCAGCAGGAGCTGGCAGCCACACAAGACCCCAGCAGATTTGGTCAGGTTTCATCTTTCTGTGAGCTAACAGCAAGGCAGATATATCTATCAAAAAAGAGACATTCACAAAAACAAACAAACAAACAAATTAATTAATTAATAAAAGCTGTTATTAAGCTGCCCTTTTGCCATACCCACCTTCCTGTGTAGATGCTGCATCAATAAACAGAGATATTCCTTGACTGGAGTACAGGAATCTACAGGCTTCAGTGGCATTTGTATCATAGTATTTATAGCTGGTTGGTGCCCACAGTATCTGTTGTCTTTGCATTTCTTAACTGTAAGACTTGAAGGCTGATAACAACGGCATCCTGGAAACCTGAAATATTTGCAACAGTCTACAGACAGGTTTGAAAGATAAAATATATGCCTTCACTTTCCTCACATAGGCTTTGCAGGTTCTCTGACAAATACCTCTCTACCTTGATACACATCATTAATTTTTAACTTTTCCCAGCTAAAACACTCTCCTGTTAAGTATAACTGTAAAAATGACTTTTGTTTCATTCCATGGAAATCTGTCATGCTATTGCTCTGTCACATATAACTTGTCTGTTGACTCTCCACTGGGTGATACCTCTAGATAGCAAATTGTGCTATGAAATGTATTGCCCTTGGGCTGTATATCCCAAGCTAGAGTGGATTCCAAATGATTCTTTCTTTGCCTTCAGCTCACTAAAAAGCATTTTTTCATCTTAGATGTTGCAAATATCACTACCATGCTAATCTTGGATAGGTGTACTGCAGAGCACTTAGATCTAGCCACAAAGCCATTTGTGCAGCATACTTTCAGTGCCTGCATGGTGAAAGGAATATGAATATCTTGCTTGTTGAAAAGCACTGGCAGCATGAACCCATGCTGTGATCCAGGCTGTGTAAAACCAAGCAGTTCTAGCACAGAGATGTTCTATTTAATTGAAACTTGTTGGTTAAAAGAAAACAGCCTGTTTTCTCTGACTAACTAATTATTTGAAAAGGATGCTGTACACAAACTGGATGAGTTCTCATTTTCTGATGGCTCTCTTTGTGAATAGTAGAACTGTGTCCAGTTCTGGGCTCCCTAGTACGAAAAAGACAGGGATCTTTTGGAAGGAGTCCAGCGGAGGGCCACAAAGATGGTGAAGGGCCTGGAGCATCTCCCCTATGAAGAAAGGCTAAGTGAACTGGGTCTGTTTAGCCTTGAGAAAAGAAGACTGAGAGGGGACTTGATCCAGGCCTATAAATATCTGAGGTGGGGGGGGGGGGGGAGGGGGGCAATGTGGCGAGGCCAGACTCTTTTCAGCAGTGTGTGGAGACAGGACAAGGGGAAACAGACAGAAACTGGAGCACAGGAAGTTCTGCACAAATGTGTGAAAGAACTTTTTTACTGTGACGGAGCACTGGAACGGGCTGCCCAGGGCGTTGTGGAGCCTCCTTCTCTAGGGATATTCAAGACCTGCCTGGATGCCTACCTGTGTGATGTGGTGTAGGGAACCTGCTTTGGCAGGGGGGTTGGACTCGATGACCTCTGGAGGTCCCTTCCAACCCCTACGATTCTGTGAATGTCTGTTTAGCCTCAGCCACACTCTTACCAGCCTTCCCATCCAAGATTTTCAGTCAGTCATGCCTCAAAGACTTCCTGTCCTCTGCTCTGCCAGGTAACAGAGTGCTCCCTCTGTTGCTGAACCTGCTGCTAATCCAAGGGTGTGTAAGTGTAAAGATACCTCACTCCCCAGTGGTAACAGGTGTTGGAACATGTTTTATGGAACGCACAAGCAGGATTAGGAAATACTTTTTATTAGGCCAATGGCTGTGATAGGATCCTTGCCATGCTGACTATGTAGGACTATACCCTTGCGTTCAAAAGCCATGACAGCAACATAGACAGCCAATAGTTTACCTGAAAACAAACCAAGCATTCAGCTCATCAGTTTTGCTCCATCAGTTTCAGTTAACTATTTTTTTATGTCCACCACAAGAAAATACTTTAAGTCTGCTCATTTATCAATTAGTAGCTTGGTAATTAAGATGCCATCACCTCTGGAGTCAACACAAGAGCCAGGGCTATTCCTCTTCTATCCAATCTGGCATTTAATACAATCTTAACTAGATTTGCAGCTCCTTAAGCACTTGTGTATGCATAATGAACCTTCACATCCACACATGAGAGCCAAGCTGTGGTTCACAAGGAATTCAGGGGTGTTAAGCTGAAGGCTGGCTCTACATGCCTTGCTGCCATAACTGGAGAAGAATGTTAACTGCTTTCCTAAAGGGCAGATAGTTTAGCCCTGTCATGGGGCATCCTCCACCTCTGAGCATGCTTCTGTTTGCACAGCTTTCAGCAGCCCCTCCTTTTCTATCATCCTTCTTTATTCCCAGACAAGGAAAGAAAAGAGGAGCTAAAAGGAAAAGAGCTGCAGGGCTCAATGCTGCTCTTTGCTATCCCTTGCAAACCCAAACAACACCATGATCTTCAGCAAAGAATTAAGCTGGATTTAGCTAGCTGGTGAGAGCCTTGACTTCTGAATTCTTGTGAGCAGCCCATTCCTCATGCAAGTGAGCAGGATCTCACTGCATCACTAACGTTTAGTGAAGAAGTTGTTCTGTGAAGTCCCCTGCTTTTGCCAGAGGCTGCAAGGACTGTGAAAGGCATTGCTTGAGGTGGGAGTGTTGCAGCTGGAGACTCTCCAGTGAAGGCATATAATAAGAGGATTTCCTAGCATCAGTCTCAGCCTTCCTGCACTCATCTTGGAAACTCATAACTCATTTGATTTCAAGACTGCTTAACAATCCATGAGGCTGAAAAGAGAAAGTTTGACATTAATATCAAGTTATGTGTTCGGGACCATGAAGCAGTAATTCAATTAATCCAGAGTGTGCAGGTTTTCATCAGACCTAATTCTAGCTTAAAAGAGGCTCATCCAGAAAAGCAAACATAAATTTTAGGTGTCTAAGAATGGTTTCTGTGATGGAGAACTGAACTGTCAGCAATGTGCTCTATTTTCAGCTAAAAAAATGTCACAAGTATCCGTTATTAATCAACAATATTAACTCCATAGCAAGTAGCAAGACTACTTGTCCCCAGAGATACTGTCTGTTGTGCTGCCCAACCCCTATTTAAGAAACGATGGGTATCACTACAGTATATACAGTCAGTTCTGCCTTTAGCTGTGCAAACAGAGTATTTCCTTTCACACAACTTTCACAGAATGTCTCTCATCTAATGAGAGATGGTATAAAGTGGAAAAAAAACCCAAACCCCACTTTGTTACTTCTGCAGCTTTGCAAATAATGCTTCTCAGGACTTGAATAAGGCTGAAAACTCTCAGTCTTACTTATGGGTAAATCACTTTGTCTAATCACTTTCATTATTTCAAAAATGACAGAAATGAGCATAACAAGCGTTCGTAATAATAACGTTCCTAAGAAATGAGCATTAAAAGTTTTCCATCTCGTGACACAGACAATCTTTACATAAGGCATAACTGGTTTTGTAGGATCCAGTAATACAGTGTGGTCAAATACTTCAGGGGCCTTGTTGACCAGTGGTCATTTTTTAGTTACTTATTGATGCAGCCTAATTAACTAGCTATTTCTTGAGTGTTGCAGCTTTGACTAAGTTAAATGACAGAATTTACAGAAACTTTACTTGCCATTTCCCTTCTCAGAGAATTAGTAGTAATTTAACTATAATATTATCTTGCCACTAGTCAAATACTAGAGATATTTATAACTAAAGCCTCTACTAAAGCAGATGATACTCACTGTTCATCCCTTTGGTCTTCTGTACCCTCCTCACAAACTGTATGGAAGATCCCATATGTTTCTGTATGAACATTATCTTCCTGAACAGCTTGCCAGGCCCATCACGGATCCAATAGCATTGCTTTTGCTGGAACACTACAGCTTGATTTACCACTGCTGTTCTGCTATGGCCTTAAATTGCACCACGGGAGGTTCAGGTACAGGTTGGAGTGCACTCTTGGGTGTTTTGCCTTTTCCCTCAGGCAGACACAGCTGCTCTGCCAGACACAATTTAAACTGGTTATTCACCATAAAACCTCAAGTATTTACCTACTGCTGAGGTGTTTGTGCTGAAATATCAGTAGCACAGCAAACAAGAGTTGGGAAGCCCTGCATGCCTTTGTGACAGGCAAAAGACACGGCGGGAGTGCACAGATGCAGTGTGAAAGAGGTCTGGGGGCATCAAGGGAACTGAGAACGGCTTTGGAAAGCATAGATGTTCTTCCAGCCATTACTTGGTATCATCACCATCAACAACAAAAAGTCAACACCCAAGAACGGGCTAAGCGCAACCCTCTAAGTGCAGACCATCTCCTTTCACACGCTGAACGGAAGCGGGGATTTGAGCTGTGTAGTAGCCAGTCCGGCACGGTATTTCCGCGCCCACATCCGAAGCCAGCAAGAAGTTGCTGCCGGAGCCCACGGAAGGCACTGCCAAGCAGAGCCGCCCCGCGTTCGCCCACGTTTCCCGTACAAATCCGCCCCACGACGGGCGGGGGCGGGCGCTGCTATGCAAATCACCGCCTGCGGCAGCCAATGGGCGGTGAGCCGAGCCACGGGGCGGGGCGTTCCGCCGGGACCGGCACTGGCCTCGACGGCGCGGGCTGTCTGACAGTGAGTGCGGCTGGAAGGAGCTGTGTGTGGGGCTGCAGGTGAGTGCTGCGCGGGCCGGGGCCGGGGCCGGGGCCGGGGCCGGGGCCGGGGCCGGGGCCGGGGCCGGGGCCGGGGCCGGGGCCGGGGCCGGGGCCGGGGCCGGGGCCGGGGCCGGGGCCGGGGCCGGGGCCGGGGCCGGGGCCGGGGCCGGGGCCGGGGCCGGGGCCTTCCGCGCTGTCGAGCTGGGTTCTCGCTGTTGCCGTCGGCGCCAAGTGCCGGTGTCTCGCTCAGCATCGGGCCCGTGGGGTGTGAGGAGCGCTCTGCAGTTTGCCTTTGCCCGAGTGTAAAGGAAACGGCCCCGTGTGTGCCGAGAGTGAAGCGTGAGCTCGGCAGCAGAGAGTGGGTTGGAGACCGGAGGTGTTTGGTTCCGTCTGTGGCTGTGGTCGCCAAAAAAAATGGTTCTCAAAACCCAGGTCCTGTCTCAGCTCTGCAGCCTGCTTCGCCCGTCCTCCTGCCTCGTGGGCTGAAGGTGCTTGGCGTCATACGCGAGAGGTAACAGCTTGTGGTATTCCCCTTTTCCTTGGGCATCCTCGTGGGCAGGTCTGTGAACAAGGCAGGAGCTAGTGCTCTTAGATGGCTTCCTATTAAACTGGCATTAGTTTCTTGTCCTGCTGAGGAGCGTTACTGCTGTGTGTGTCTGAGATAGCGGCGGGAGCCAGTACTGAGGAAGGAAATGACTGGGAGAGTATCGCTGGCCTGCAGCGCTCAGTGGTGCTTCTTGTTGCTTCTTGTTGCTCTGCTTCAGGTGGTATTTTTGGAACCTTTTGTTTTCCTTTAAGCTGCTAGGGATCCAAATGGAAACGCGTGGCTTTTTAAGACGAGAATGCAATTTGGAGGACGCTGGCTTACTGTTAATGGTGCTCCTTGTTGTTTAAGCATTTTTCTATGGGAGTGGTGAGACTACAAGAGGAGCACAACTTCAGTCAAAAGAAAACACAAAAGGTTTAACAGCCTGAAGGAAAACTGGGTGAAACTCATCCTTACAAAAGGATGCTTTAGATGCTCAGCACTTCTGAAGACCTTTTTCTTACCTGGTGTTTCTCACTGCCTGCCTTGTATGACCACCGCTCTGAAACTGATGTTGCATGCTGAGCCATGAGACGCGTGCATATGGTGTTTTGGCTGAGGCTAAAACCACAAGTTAACCTCCTTTGTCGTAAGAGATCTTTATCCAGAAAATAGGCATGATAAAGAAAATCTCTCAACACATTTAAATGCCGCTGTGTACTGTCCTACAGCCTTGTAGGTTTGGGGTGGTGCAGGGTTAGGCTCTGTATCTGATGCCTTGTGTTGTACTGTGCACTCTGTTTTTGGACGTGGAAGCAAGAGAGAGCCTTCTGTGAGGAAAGACACGATGCTAACATAACTAACCTAGATCTGCTCCAAAGGAGAGATGCTCAGTGATAATAGAAAGAGACCTTCTGGGTGGTAGGAACAACCAGGACTTCCATGGCTGCGAGGGAGCTGGGATACCATAGGCATGGAGAGATTTTAAGGCATGGCCCCATCCATTCTGGGGCAGCAGAGCAGTGCCCCCCAAAATAGGCCTGCAGGGTGTTCTGTGTAGCCTGTTGGTGACCCCTGAGGAAGAGGGCTCCATGGTGTTCCAGTGGAGAACTGATCCTATTTTATCCTATCACAGCTTGTTCAGTGTAATTTACATATAGGTCAAATGGATGGCATTGGAAATAAATAACCATTTCTTTTTATGAACTCCTGTGCATTAGAGTGTAGTGTCTTTATGCCCCATCCTTTGAGGCACTGAAGGCCCCACTGCCTGGTAGGTGGCAGCCCTACCTATGGCTGGGGGTTGCAACTGAATGGGCTTTAATGTTCCTTCCAACCCAAACCATTCTGTGATTTCTCTCTGATCTTGTGTGAAGAACAAGCTTATGTCCCTCTCCTCTTTCTTCAGGCTCCTGCTTTCTTAACCATTTGGAGACTGTTGAGTATACTGTGGCTTTCCTAGCTTGGTAATGGGTGCTGGATGCAATATTCCAACCAAGGCCTTACCAAGTAGGGTACAATTGGTGCTTCCCATGCTACTGCTTATATAAATTATGTGTGGGTTTTTGTTTTCTTTTTATTTATTTTATTTATTTATTTATTTTTGCAGTGGTTTTATACTGTGAACTTGCATTTTAGCTTGTAATCTACTATAACCCCACTGATGCTTTCCTGCTTTTAACCCAGGTATCCCCTATTTGCTGTCTGTGCAAATATTTTGTTCTAAAAGCGCCATACTCTGAATTTCCTTTTACTTTCTGGTAGCACTGCTGTCAATTGCCAGGCTCATCCTGTATCCTGTTTGTATTCCCCTCTGCCACCAAATGCTTGCGTCTGCCCCCTTCAAGTTCAGTGTTGTCTGAAGGCTGTGAAGGCTCGCATCTGGCTCCATTATCCAGGTTGCTAATTGAGGTTACAGGTAACCTCCTAGACTGACAGAATGCCATCATAATGTTGGCATATTTGAAAACAGTTACGACAGGAGATAACTACCAGACATGAAGGTGCTTGACTGAATACAGTCTCCCTTATATTTCACCTGGCCTATCAATGCCTTTGATTCCTCACTCATCCTTGCGGGGCAGAAGTGATAGGACACAGTGCAGAAATCTGCGAGGCAATGCTAATTTAACCCGATAAATTTACCTCAGCCCCAGGAGCTGGCTCACCGCATTGATGCAGCCTTGCAGAGAAGCCATTTCTGGGTGCACAGCTCCAGGCCTGCCCCTGACCATGCCCATGCTCTGTGGCCATGCCACGCTGCTGGCAGGGAGGCTTCTGGGGAGCCAGCAGTGTGGTTCAGCTTCTGCTTTTTTTGCTCTGCTGTTTTGATAGCTTCTGCTGATTGTGTCACCATCCTGCTATCTCATCTAGCCTTCTGCACACAGTGCTCAGCGCATCTCATTTAGGCCTTGTTTCTGTAGTTAATCATGGTCTCACCGGACCTGATGTCGTGAGGCTGATCATGTGTGCAGCTTCTTCTCTATCTGCTGGGCAGTAAACAGGGAAGTCTTAACTGATGCGGAGTAAGATTATTCTTGATTAATTTGTATCAACAAAGGCTGGGGAGAGATTTCTTGAGTACTGGTGCCACTGTACCCCCAGTTACATCTGTTCCTTGTCTCAGTGTCCCTGGTGCTTTGAAGAGGCCTGAGAACACCCATAGGCACTGTGTGGTGACTGCTGTACCATTGGTCAGCATGTCCTGGAGCTGGGATTTCACCTGCGCGCGTGTGTGTGAGGGTTGCTTCCTGGCTGAACCTCTTTGGTTCTGTTAGAGGTTTTGCAGGAGGACCCAGAACTCAGCCTCCTGTACTGGTCCACGAGAACAAACACCAATAAGACACCTCATGTTAAAACACAAAGGGATTTTTTCCTATAAGTTGAATACTTGATATCAGATTGTATAACCATAAGCTCTAAATGTATGTATACTCAAAAAAGAAGAAAAAAAAAAAAAAAAAAGCAGTTGTGCTAATTTACAAGTGCTCGTAGAACACTGTGCTTCTGACTTATAATCACATGCAGCCTCATATTTCCACGCAGATGCTAGGATAATGTCTTAATTGTGCCTAAATACCACCTGGTAGTAGCAATGGTAGTTATGTGCAGCCTGTACCCAGTTGTTCTGCTGGGCAGACCTGTGTCAGGCTTGTTGAGGTGATTCACCAGAGCAGGATCCACCTGCAGCACTCAGTGATGGCATCACATTTCCATGTGCCATGATTCATCACGCTTCTCAGCTGCAGTAATTGCCAGAAATGCATGGATGGCCATCTCACTGTTTATGTTTCTGTATGACTATTGGCAAAGCTTATGGAGGTATAATCCATACTCCCTCGTCCCCATCCTGTTTTAACTGAAGACTTGAGCTTTGTTTATCACAGGAAGACAGAACATGCTGCAGTAGTTTGCCTGCAATATACCACATGAGAAGGACTTAAAGGAGAGCAACAGTGGCATTGTTTTCTCTCTGTGATTAAATACATTCTCATAGACATGCAACTGCTTGTAGTAGCACTCCCTTTTCAGAGAGCTGGATGTGTTCACAGCTCATAGGTGTAAGGGTTCCAGCAGTTCTACAGTGTTCCAGAACCTGAAGCTGATAACCATAGTGTTTCTAGAGTCCTGGGGTGGGGGGGGGGAGAAAAAGAGGCAAAAAATTGGGGTGTACATTAAACTTGCCTGTTTTCATTCCTTCATATATGATGGCTGTTAGAGGGAGTTAGCAGTTTTGGAGATCAAACAGTGCATGTGAAGACTACCATTTTTTAATGGGCCATATCATGAAGACAGAACTTTTTTGTCTGCAGTGCTGGTTTAGCCCCCCCTATAATGAGACATAAACAAAGCTGGTTACAGTTTTATAGTAATGGTACTTGTGAGGAAGATGCCCTGAGAAGATGCTGAGAATCCATCTTATTGTCTGCGCAGGACAAGAGACTTGTCAGTGGTGATCCACAGCTCCACAGCAGAAGTGTAGACAGTCCAATAAATAGTAACACCAGGTATACGTTCAACAGGCTGTCCTCTCTGATGCATGGATAAGGTTCAACTACCATGTAAACTGTGTAGTAGCAAGGTAAAACTCCAGATTTTTTTTAATTATTATTACTTTTTTTTTGCCAGCTTCTTCATAAATATCTGAAAAATTATATGCATATTATGTGCGCAGCAACTTCCCTTTTTGGTGTCTGGAAAACCTGATAACCAGTCTCTGGGAAATACTAAAATAGTTAATTCTGCTGAATACTTCTGGGCAGTAGGAGAAACGTTCTAGGTCCCTGGATTTATAATATGCTCTGGTGCCAAAACTGAGTTACTTAGTGCCGAATACTGTAGAGGAAACCTGGGTGAGTCAAAGAAGCTCAAAATCTATCAGCAGTCAAGCAATTATGCCTCATTACCTTGAGTTAGAGGAAACAACCTATTTGAATGTTAATTTTTTCCCCCCTATGCCTTTCTAACTAGCCTTTGCGGTATGAAAGAAAGCAAGGGAGACATGGAGATTCAGATACCTGCATAAATAGTCTGTGGAGAATGAGTTCTCCCCGTTTCTTTGAATATAGCAGTTTGTAATAAATAACTTCATGTGATGTGAACAGAAGTCAGCACTCCATGTAAGATTTGAAGAAAAACCTGCCCTGAGACACCTGCATTTTCATGTACTCTCACATATGTGACTGGAAGTAGGATGAGAGTATTCTGCAGTGCACAGGTGTTGGCTGCAATACAAAGTAGCTGTGTCCAATATTCTCTGGATAAATTTTCAACTTTGTGATGGATTTCTGTGTGTGTGTGTGTGTGTGTGTGTGTATATATATATATACACATGCAACTGCTTGTAGTATATACATATAACACAGTATATACACATGTAGTGTATATAAATAACACAGAACACAGGCTAATATATATATATATATAATATGTATATATATATATTTTAGCCTGTGTTCTGTGTTATTTTCAATCCTGAACACATTTGGTACATTTTTAAAACGTTACCAAATACAAGAAACTCCAGAGAAAACGATAACTTCCTTTCAGCGAGGCTACAAAAAGATTTCAACATGCTGACCTCTATTGTGTTTGTTAAGATTGGAGAAGAATACACAGATGTGATCTTAAAACAGCTCCAGAAGGCATGGTGTCCTAATTGCTAGATGATGATTTTTTTTTTATGGTCTTTTTTCAAGCTCTCACAGACAAGGAGTGAGAAAAAGAAGCTATTCCGTCAGTGATGGGTATGATGTAGAGGTCAGGGAATTTGGTCGTGAAATACGGTTTGCATTATGCTCTGATTCAATTTGAAGTTAGTTTTTGTTTTGTTTTGTATAGAGGAAATCCTCTTGCAAACATGTTGTCTGAGTTACTAAGCTATTGCTGGAGAACAGATACCAGAGAAAATGATTGAATCTGCTCCAAAACAGAAATGTAATTGTTAAATCTGACAATCTAACTCTGAAAAGAAAGTCTTTGGTTGTATTTACTATAAATTACTCAGTTTTGTGTAGCAGTGGCACATTATTTGACTCGCAATTGAGTATATTATATGCCAGCAGTCCATATGAGTTTCTGTTTATACTGTATGGTCCTCAAAAAGTATGGAAGGTCGCTGGAATGTGCTGATACACAGCTGGCCAATAAGTAATTCTGCCTAGGAGCAGATTGTTTCCCAGTTGTTCACCACTTGTTTCTTGGGTCACATCTGTGGTGCGTCATGCAAGCAATAGCATGTGGCATTCAGGGGTAGGATACCAGGCCAGTTGAGCTATGGGCACTCATACTGAAGCACGTAGTGACTTTTACCTTCCAAGGGACTGAAGAACCATTTCTGCAGGCAGAAATATATGTTGTATATATATTTCTGTTTTAAATGTCTTGTTTTGAAGTATCTGTTCCTCAAGTAGGCCACTTCAACTGAAGTAAGACTCTCATCTTGTAAGGCCTTACCCAAGGTTGAAACAATTACTGACTCGACTTTTGTTAACCTGCAAGCTGCTTTTAGCTAGCAGGTGCCTTCTGGGAATGATGTAGAAAGAAAAAAATACTCTCTGGCTTCCTTCCCAGCTGCTTGTGATGCAAATGTGGATGCTGTGCTGAACCTGCTGGTTTATTTCACTGCTTGTCACCAAACCCAGTGATGTGGATATACAGATGTAAACGCTGAGACAAATAAAGGTGTGCATCTTGTTTGCTTTTGTATACTACTTTCTAGCCTTTCTTACTTCTACTTAGAAGCAAAACATTAGCACAGTAGTGAAGATACATGCTAGTAGTTCTGCTGTACATAACTTGCTCTTAACAGCCAACACTTGTTACTACAAGTAGCTTATTTTATCAGGCATTTTATGTTAGCAGTAATTCAGGATTTCTGGTCTGAACATGGGGCTTTTGGGAAGCAGTTTTGTGCAGCTAGAGGTGATTTCCTTTTCTGTCTGAAATCCCGTGTCATGCACTGTTATTGCGACAGAATAGCTGGCAAATTTCTTACTCAACATGGGAAAGTTAGTCATAGTGATTAACACCAAGAAGCAGCGTGCTAACATGAAGAGGTGAATGCTAAGCATATCCCCCACTGACTGTGCTTGGTGAGTATTTGGCTTCAAAGCAGTGACCTTTACAGTCATTACCTGGCCTGTATTTCCTGTGTGCATGTGTTTGGGTGTACACACCATGACAGGTTGCAGAAGGAACTTTATTTTTACTTTATCTACCCCAAAAATACAACAGGAAGGTACGTGTTGCAGTTTGAATATGCATGGTATTTTGAAATAAAATCAAACCAGCAAGCAGCTAATCTATTAAAACACGTATTTGTACAATGAAGATATTTTTATACTCGGGGCTGTTATTCCAGGGTGCAGAGTAGCTGGTCCTTGATGCAATAATTGTGTTAAACATATCTGAAATAATACTATGCTACTTGCACAAGTTTTATTTCTCATTCAAATTATCAGACTTAAGGCTGTGTAATAGAACATAATTACACTGGAGGGAACTTCTGGAGGTCGTCTAATCCAGCCACCTTCAAACCACACATGGGTAGATCAGGTTGCTGAAGGCCTCAGCCAGGATGCAGATTCCAAAACTTCTTTGGGAACCCATAGCAATATTTGTGAGTTTGGGGGTTTTTTTTGGTGTCACCTCTTTTCTTTCCTCTATTTTCTGGTTCCCACTTTAGTCTGTTGCCCTCAGTGTACACCTCACATTTAGTTGGTGCTGGCAGCAGTAGGATCTCCCTTGAGCTTTCTGTTTTCCAGGCTGAACAATCCCAGCTCTCCTGGACTCTCCTCACACAGCAGGGGCTCCAGCACTGCAGACCAACTTGATGGCCTCTGTGGGACTCACTCCACAGTGTCCATATGTCTTGCACTGCCGCAGATACAACACTCCCAATACAGACTCTCAGGTGTCAGATGGGAGGGATCGCTCCTCAGCCTCTTCTGCAGCTCCTGCCCACAATGCTGTTGATGTGCCACAAGGGTGCAGAGCTGATTTATGTTCATGTTGATGCCCACCAGAACCCCAAAGTTCTCTTTGCAAAGATGCTTTCTAGCCAGAAAGGCTCAGCTTCTCCTGCTGCATGGGGCTCTATATAATAAGTGAAGAGATTGCTGACAAATTGTGATGTACTATATATCACGTGTTAACATGTCTGTTTTAATTAGAAACAGTGCTATCAACATGTAAGTAAATGCAACTAAACTGTCCTGAGTAACAACAACATCTGATAAAGGAGGTCAACTTTTCCAAATACTGATCTGTTAAGTTCCCATTTTTCAAATGGCTGGTCCCCTCTGCTTTGCCCCATTGTTGTTTATTTGTTTGTTTCAGCTTTTTGCCATTTCTGTCACTGATACTATCAAAGGGATGCTTGGAAATTACTAGCCTCTCTTGAGGCTTCCATTTGTTTGAAATGGGGAAAGACTTCTGTAATGCCACTGTGTTTGAGTTTGCTGTTTTCCTTACGAGAATCTCCTAAAATTTCACCTACCTGTGAATCCATCAGAATAGCAGTTTGCAAATGTTCCAAATGAGTTCACTGTTTTGTCAGAAGACTGGAGCTTAAACGGTTGGCTTTTGGGCTGTGAGGGCATATTGATGTTCATGTCCAGCTTGCCATCTATCAGTACCCCCAAGTCCTTAAGGATGGCCTTGCTCCATCCTTACATCCCCCAAGACCTTATACTTGGATTTGTTGAACCTCAAGAGGTTCACCTAACTCACTATTGAAGCCTGTCTAGGTCTCTTTGAATGGCATCCCATTCAGTGATGTCAACTGCACCATACACGTTGGCACTAATCACAGTCTTGTGGAGGGTGCACTTGAACGCACTGTCTGTGTCATCAATGAAGATGTTAACAAGTGTCAGTACCAGTACTGACCCCTGAGGGACACTGCTCATCACTGATCTCCATTGGACATTGAGTCATTTAACACCATTCTGAGGACTATCTTGGAACCAGCTTTCTTCTTGCTTTCCATATTGACCATCAAGTTGTGGTTCAGTCATGCTAGTCATGCTAGTCTCTTGCCTTTCTTTCCTGACTTCCTACACTTGGGGGTGGAGACCTCTTGTGCTCTAGGGAAAGCTTCCTTAAAGATCTTCTATCTCTGCTCAGCTCCCTTGTCCTTGAGGACAGGTTTCCAGGGGATTCTGTTGACTTAATTCCCTGAAGATCTGGACTGTGGGCTTTAAGAGCTAAGCATTAAGAAACTAGGAATCCTCAGGCTGAAGACTGTCTACAGAATGTTAATTTGATCCCTCTGTTCATATTTAGAATTGGATTCTACTGGATCACGGAGATTGTAAGAGATGTGGCACGTGTCTTTGGAGATGGACTTCTAGTGAGTGGCCTAGATCCATGTATTCGTTCACCGATGTCCAGCTTGTTACTTTGGGATCTTACTTGGTCAAGTGCCTGAGACCAGCAGCAGTGGCCAAAGTCAGGAGCTGACTTCTGAATTTACAAGGTATGGAGCAGTGGTCTTCAAGTGTCTTTAAGTTGGCATTGTAACTCATCAAGAGTGATGCTGTTGTCCATAGCCACTCTGTGCTGAAATCTGTGTCTGTGGATTGGGCTGTTAGAGCTGCCCTTCCCCAAAGGACTCTTGAGTATAGAGAACATTCTGGGGGTATCACGGGAGAAAACCCTGAGGAAGTGACCTGTATTAACACAGTAAATGAGATATCTGACCATGAGCTGAATTATGAATATTCAATTTTATGTTGTAGAACATTTTTTTTCTCAGCACATATAGACTGTAGACAGACTTGGTGGAAGTGATGGGATGTAGGCCAGTGTTTAATCCCAAGATCATTCTGTGTATAGGCAACATTACAGTGCAATCTGAGGCAATACTTGGGAGGTCCTTGCTCTTATGTTGGTGCTCAACTTTTTAACTTTTCATGTGTGTTGTATTAAACAAACAAAACAAAAACAAAACACCAGTACTTTACAGAGATGCTGAAGAATTAATATCCATGTAAATTTATTAGTAATCTTCATGCTATGAATTACTGTATTTCTGCTTCTCCATTTGTTCTTATTTTTGTTTTATCTAACACTTAAAAATAGTGGTGAATAAGAAAGACAAATTACAAAGTGCATCCTTGTAAAGGAATGAAGTATAGACCTATTCCTATCAAGTTATCAGCTTTATTGTATAACTGTACTTATTCAGTGTAGTTCTCTGTTTAAATGTAAACTTTCCTCAGTCTTAGAATTCTTGCTTAAGTTTTGAACAGACAAAAAACTGATATTATTCATACCAAACTCATGATTTGTGTGCATACTTGAGAGCATCTCTGGATCAAAATGATTGGTAGATGCCTACATCCTTTGAAGTCTGCAAGAACACAGTGTAGAGGCTAATAGATCAAACCATTCTTATTTTTCCACAGAAGCTCATCACCTTTATTAAGTGCACACAAATATCCCGCACACACACAAGTAACTATTGCTAAGCCACTTGTCAGACTTATTGCTGTGGGGATTTCATTAGGAAGTCCACTAAAATTTACTTTTCCTCAAGCCGGAGGACTATTCCTTCAAACACAGCAGTGATGTGAGCCTGCACACACACAATACGCAGAAGCAGGATTGCATCTGCATAAGACAGATCATTGCATTAAGGTGTAGGTTATTGTTTCCAAACATAGATGTTAAACACCAAATGAATAAATCACTAAGCACAACACTTGACAGTCAAAGGATCGGGCTAAAAGTGGGAGGATTTTAGACTCCCTTTCCACCATGCTGTCTAGAGAACATTCCAATAACCATTTCCGAACACAGAGGGTAGATAATCTAGCTATGGTTCCTGTAGGTAATCTTGGCCATGCAGTTTTCAAGTCAAGTAAACTGGTTGTTAAAGCTGCCATTTGTGATTTTGTTTTCCTTGTAGGTGGGGACTTTTCATCTCAGTGCTATGGCATGAGGTGTAGGTCTTGATTTTGTTATTGCTGTGGGAGGTGGTGGAAAACCTTTGATATCTGAAAGCTTTCCCTGTGTAATTTAATTGCATCTATGTGGGTTCTGGTTTAAATTCAAACAATGGTTATGTAGGTAGATTCCTGACTGAATGCTCATTTTTCATCATATTGGACTACATTTTTTTCGTTTGTTTATGTTGCTTGGAACAGAATTAGTTTAGGCTGAAAAAGCTTTTTTGTACCAGTGTAAACAAGATTATAATCAGGATGCTTCTTGAGATGAGCATATACTCTCATTGAGCTGAAGAGGCTTTGTCTGTAATGGAATTTTCCTTCTCTTCCCCAACATCTTTAACATATTTAACAATCCCATGAAACTGGCTATAAAATTGATCTTAAGTCACATTAAGACATTAAGTCTTAATTCACATTGGAGTTAGGCCTGTTATCTTGAGTATGTTCACATGGTGGGACTTTACTTAATTTTAGAGTATCTGGTAAACCTATGAAGGGATGTGTCCAGAGCAGGTAATTTGTTTGTAAATGCTCATGAAGGTGTTCTAAGTCCTAGAAAAACAAAGATGATGCCTCTAGACACAGAGATTTGGCAACGTCATGCTTGTTATTAGTTCTTAATTTGGTTCTCTTTCTTATTAATTTAAATGATGTCATAGAAGATACTTTTTTTTATGGGAAACTTTCAGCTTCCTGCTTGCTGCAATACTTAGTATAGGGTTCTCACCAAAGTTTTCAGTCTTATTTTCTGCAAAGATTTTAGCTCTAGAATTTCAAGTGAATAACATACTTGCAGGAGATTTATGTGTTGTTACCACTTAACCGGTCTACACAGATTACTCATTCTGCATCTGTTTTAGTGAAATTTATAGTTAAGTAAGTCTGAGGCAAAAAGAACAGATCCTGACCTGTAACAACAGTGTTACTTTATTCTTTCTGTAAGATGTTTCCATTATATAAAATTAAATGAGACTTAATTAGTTGATTTTACTTAGAAAATTGAGCTATTGCTGTGTTGTTGGTTTTTTTTTAATGCTTGGTGCACTATGATTAACAATAGCATATGAAGACCATAAACTTGCTTATTTCTTTTCTTCTTCCTTTTTTAAAATATATATATATATTATATATATATATATAGCTTTCCTTTCCCAACAATGTTGGTTAAAGCTGTATACTTTTCTGAGAGACTTCTGCTCTCCTTCCAGGAAAAGCAAGTTTAGAACAATAGAGGATCTGCAATATTTTGGTTTATCTTTAATGTGTCGTTAGTTAAGAACTTGTAAAGCAATACTTTACTTACTGTAAATTCTTTTTCCTACTTTTCCTGTTTTACAGGCAGGATGAAAGACCGGCTAAATGAGATGCGTGAACTTGCCAGGTTGCACAACCAAGAGTTTTCTTATAGTGAGGATGATGAAAATTCACCCCGTGACATTCTCCTTTATGAGACTGATTATGCCTTGGAAACTCTTCATAAAGACATAGAGAACATCCGGACTGAAAATAACCTCCTAAGGGAGGATGTCAAGCGACTAAAAAAGCAAAACAGCCGCTTCCTTACTTCCATGCGCCGTCTTAGTAGCATTAAACGAGATACTAATGGTATTGCCAAAGACATCAAGGCCCGTGGAGAAAGCATCCACAGGAAACTCCACATAATGAGAGATTTCTGCGAGGATGCAGTAACAAAATATGGGGTTATGTCTGTCATTTCCAGGGTAGCAAAGAACCATTATGTTGACCTCATGCATTCCTTTCAGGAAGCTATGTTTGAATACAATGCAACAGAGATGAACCAACGGGAGAACTGCAAGATCCGAATTCAGCGGCAACTAGAAATCATGGGCAAAGAAGTTTCTAGCAACCAGATTGAGGAGATGATTGAGCAAGGCAGGTGGGATGTTTTCTCTGAGAATCTCTTGTTGGACGTGAAGGGAGCTCGCTCAGCCTTGAATGAGATAGAGACACGTCATAAGGAGTTGGTGAAATTAGAAGGTCGTATTAAGGAGGTTCACGAGCTCTTTCTGCAAGTGGCCCTGCTAGTGGAAGAACAGGCAGACACCTTTGACGTCATTGAGATAAACATGCAAAATGTTGAGGACTATGTAGGAGAATCCAAAGAGCAAATAAAAAAAGCACTAGAATACAGAAGAAAACACCCTCTCATGACAATCCTCTGCTGCTGCATTTCGTTTTGCAGAAGGTGACGATCCTACTGAAGCTATCATGGACCAACTTGAATGTTTGCAAAATCAGATATTCAGTGATTTTTTCTTTAATTACAGCGCCTAAAATTGTGGGCACTGTTGTGCAGTTTGTTTTGTTTGGTAACATGTTCCTAACTGTGCTGAAAAATCGTTCTATTTATGGCCTACTGGAAGTGTTGATAAAACTATTCTCAACTATTTTTAATTGAAATGCACTCTCTTACTGTAACTGGAGGTGTGCAGGGACTCAGAAGATTGCTGTGCAATGATACTTGTTCCAGTCAAAAAAGAGGAATGAAGGATAGGCTAAGAGCCCTAGGGAAAACAAGAAGTTATTTTGTTCTTATGAGTCAAAGTGGTCTGCAGGCAGTGCGTGCTTAATGCCTGTGGTGACAGAATACACCACAGAATCCGGAGGTTGGAATTCTAACTAGTTTGGGACCTGCTTGATGCAAATACTTGAAGAGATTTTTTGCTCTGCTTGTGCGACAAAATGCTGAGCCTGTTACCAGGAGCAGAATGCAAAACTAGCTTCTGTTTCAACTTTATTTCCATCTGTCACTGGTCTTAACAGAAGTAAGCCGTACCTTAAAGCATAACAGGAACCTTTTGCTGTTTGTGTTCAGGTGACTGTTTGTCTCCATGTTGAGTGCCCACAACTGCAACACAGAGGCATCACACTGACTTTTTAAATTGAGCTACTGAAAATCTTGATTTAAATACTGCTAAGCTTTTAGGTTTCAAATACATGTTTCTGCCAATTGACGTATCAGACAGCAAAAGAGATGTGTGCAGATGCCCTCTGTAGAAGCACGCGTAAGAAGACAACAGGTGGGAGGCAAAGAAAGCATTTTAGTCTCCTGTGCTGTCACATACCCACAAGCAGTTTTAGTGGAAGGATTACCCCATCAACAGACTTAATCAATAAGCATTGATTTTAATTTGGAATTTTTATACGTGTTTTTAATAGCATGAAGGATTAAATTTATTAATATTCAGTTTTGCTGGCTTACAAAAGTTAAGGGTTTTCTCTCATCATTAGAAAATCTCTTCTGGGGAAAGAAAAATCCAGGTGTATTCTTCATCTTCTGCACCTGAAGAATAAACAACATTTTTATGTCATTTCAGTGCCCTTTTCAGCCTGAAAAATAATCTTTCCTTTTGTGTAAGAGGAGTTTGCCCATAGTTGGTTTGACAGATGAGGAGGGAATAGAACATTTGCAGCCCTGGAAACCACCGAGCATTGTCAGTGACAGATGTATTCATAAGGTCTGGCAAGTGATTATAGCTGGAAGTTTTCCAACTCTAATATTTCTAGGTGGCTCCCTGTTACACTGTGATCTATTGGTATCCTTTGAATTAATGCAGGACATTTTTTCAGAATTTAGTGACTTTTTTTTTTTTTAAATAATTCTTGTCATATTTATAGCTGTTTTAACAACCATATTTAAGCATTTCAAGTATTTTGTATTGAGGATTTCTGTCTAAATGTGCAGAATCATCTTCCCTTGTCAATCACAATGAAGATTTTCCCTTCTGAACTTTTGCACACTAATTTTATACGTTAAAAAAGACACCCGAACATTTCGTACTGTTTATATTGATACATAACAAAACAACAATAGAAATTCAGCTTCCAAGCTTTTATATCCTTGTGGGAAATGCTTCTGTGCCAGACAGGCTTTTTACACAAAGAGAAGCTAAATAGATGACAGTTTTCAGAAACAGGAAATCCCTTTAGCTGAAGCGCCTGTCTGTGGTAAGATGGAAGCATGAAGAACACTGGTCTTCTAAACTAGAAGATATTTTGATATTAAGTGATGTCTTGATGATATCAGTATTACACTTGAGAGTCTCTCAAACAACCCAGTATTCAAACTTGAAGCGGGAGAAAAAAGAGCGGAGGTTGAGCTGGCACCGTTATTTTACTGCTTTGGTGCTACTCAAGAAGACAGAAGTCATTTATTCCATTGGTATTGACATTCAAGTCAGTGGAACTGCATTTGTAGAGAAATATCCTAAAGAGCCAACAATCAGAACGTGGATGTAAATCAGTGGGAATTAAAATACGTATTTCATTTTGTCCGCATATACTTAGCACTTACCAACGCTTTTGATAAAAAATATGTACCTGCTTTTGATAGAAATATGTACCCGCCGTTTCCTTTTTGCACATGTGTATGTCCACAAAGGCAATAAAATATTTAGTAAGAAAAACTGAAAATGCAGAGTGTTGTGCATTGAGTCAACAGCTCTGAATAGTTGCTCACGTAGTCAAAGTTTTGTTTAAAAGCTTCTGGACTAAACTGTAAATTAGTGAAAGAAGATTAACGTCTAAAAGAATGTCCTCAGGATATTTGTTGCCATGGTAAATCAAGTATATTTTGTATTGAGATGGACTTCTCATAATTTTTCCTATTGAAAACAAGAATGATACATTTCATACATTCTAAGACTATTCTCTGCTGCGAGAAAAAAATACACATTTATTCTGACAGTTCTGAAAGATCTTGATGATTTTGTTATTAGAGATATAAAGCTTATATTCAAATCTTCAGTCTGATTTGGGACACCGAGGAAGAGAGCAAGAGCATGAGGACAAAGGTAATTAGAGTCCTTGACTTGACTTCAGGCTGTTGCTGTGGGGAAGAAAATAAGAATCACTGAAATCAGCGTGGTACTCATAAAACTATCTCTCAGTTGCATTGTGAATTAGAGGCATTTGAAAAGCTACTCGCAGTAACTAAAGAAATAATTATCTTCCTTTCAAACTTGTTCATTGCTTAATACTAAAGGGTTTGTGGTTTTATTTGTTCTGTTGTTGTGTAAGAACTCCATTAACTTGCCCAGTAACAGCCAAACAGGCTTCAGAAAAAAAAACAACCAGAACCAAAAAACCAGCCCACACAGATTACACTGCAGTTGCAAACAATAATGCCACGCAGGATGAGTGGAAGAAGATGATAAAAGCCTTGATACTGTGTCAACTTACTACTAAAAGAAGCTGCAGAATGGGTGACTTTATGCTTGCTAAGGAGAGCTGCCTTCTCAAAGTCAACACAACTCTTATGGAGATGTATAGTATAGTATATCCTGTGGAACTTCTTTCCTTTCCAAGATGTGAAAAACACCATAGCTGGTACTGAGGGGGTTGCAGTAAAAAGTGAGATGGGCTACTACAGCTTTTAGGATTGCTGTGTTTTCTAATTCCTTGAAAACAAAATAGGTTCTCTAGAGTTTTGGGCCATGGCAGATGTTTGAAATAGATCTGAAAAACAGCTACATGTGATTGTGTGTGTATCTCTACAACAGTATCACATGTGATGAAAGCAGGAAATCGTCTTTTCAAAGATACTGTGTGTAGTGATTACAGTTAATCAGAGGTAATGTGATTTTTACATGAAGCCAATGAATCTGTTTCTCTGCTATGTAAGAATGCACTAATGGGTGTATCTTCTTCCATATTTGTATCATAATATATAGTGTTTTCCGAATAGCTGAATTGAAGCTTGTAACTGTCACTGGACGGCTACTGTTCTGCTGTCATACCTTACCATACAGTGCCTACCTTATGAGGGTATTGGGTTTTTTTTTGCCCCTTGGTCAATACCATGCCAGGACCACCCTACCAGTGTACCTAACCGCTGCTTTCTGCAAGTTCCCAATGATCAGGATCATGTAAGTTCCTTGGGTAACACATTCCCAGTCATAATTTTTGTTGTTGTTAGAAAGCTTTTCTTGGCTCTGATTTAAGAATCTTCTAAGTGAAACAGGGTACATTGTGGCCTATTGTTTGTTCTCTTTGTAGAAGCTTCCCTCCACTTTTCAGTTACCTCAAGGATGCCACAGGTCTTGACATAAGGCAAAGAAATGACCTCAGCCTGGCCCAGAAGTTAGCATTTTCAATGCAGCTGCTGTCTGAAGAGCATCTGATCTGCAAAGCAGAATCTGTTCTGACAGAGGGTGCTTCTGGGCGTGCATTAGAGTAACTGGCCACCAAAACACGGCCTGACACATCAAGAGAATCAGGATCCTCTTCCTCTCAACCAAGGAAGGCATACGCAAAGCCCTCACAGAAAAAAACATTTAGACTCTCAGAAATAATTTCACACATGAGCAGGAAAGAAAATAACCTAGATGATGTTTCTTGAAGGTGTTTGCTGAGACACACCACCACACCAAATGTGGAACACCACTAGCAAATAGCACAGCATGGTAAATGTCAGTCAAGGAGTTGTTCTTTCATCAATGGATATCAGCGCATGAATTAGAAGATTAAGGAAAAAGAGGCTGCATGCTTTACATCTGCTCTCCGTGCGTGTCCCATACCCGAGGGTTGGCTCAAACGTGACCAGTTTTGGTGGTGTGGAATGGGGGAGGTCTATTTTCCAGAGGAAAAGTAACCATGGCAAGAGCAGGAGCACGGAGAAGGCTGGATGCAGGGCATATTTCCAACTCTTCTCTGCCCGAGTAGAGCTCAGTCCGGCCGCCTACCCAGTAAGCACCTGGGGGTAGGAATAACTGCTATGTCGCACCGTAGCACCGAATTTTCCCGGGAGCAGCTGCCACCTGCCATCCCAGCAGGCAGCGCCGTCCAGGAAAAGAAGAAACCACGGGCGGGGCGGTGCCGCTCGGGTCGGTTCGGCTGCTGGCCGGCTCCGCGCCCCGCCCGCTCCCCCTGCTTGCGCGGCACCTGGCAGCGTCCCGGCCGCCTCCCTGGTGCCCCCACAGTGGCGCGGGACGACCCGGGCCCCCGTTGAGTGCCGGCGACCTTGCGCTCTCCCCTCAGACGCGGCCCCGCCCCGGCCCCGCGCCTCCAAACCCGACCGTACCTCCCCGTTTTCCCCTTCCGCTCGGGCCCCAGCTCCCGCCGAAGGCACGGCGGAGGGGTGGGGCGGCCGCCCAGTCCCGGCTGGCTGAGGGGCGCAGGCCCGAGGCGGTGACGGGATCCCCTCGGCCCTCCCCGCTCTCCGGTCCCGGTCCACCCGCTTCTCCCGAAGCAGCCGAACGGGGCCGCCCGCGCGCGGCGCGCTGCGCGCTCTGCGCCCTCCGGCGCTGGAAACGAAGGCGGGGGGGGCGCGGCAGCTGCGGCCTGAGGGTCGGCGGGGTGCGGGACCGGGCGGGAGCCAGGCCTTGTATGTAGGAGCGTCTGCGGGCGGTTCCTGTATCTGCACCAGGATGGCCGAGTGGTTAAGGCGTTGGACTTAAGATCCAATGGACGTATGTCCGCGTGGGTTCGAACCCCACTCCTGGTAAATGACCATTTTTTTTCGGGAGCGCCGCGAATTTGTCAGGGAAGACGCGGGCCGAGGCGGAAGCGTGGCCCGGCCGC
This sequence comes from Excalfactoria chinensis, assembly GCF_039878825.1. Taxonomy (NCBI): domain Eukaryota; kingdom Metazoa; phylum Chordata; class Aves; order Galliformes; family Phasianidae; genus Excalfactoria; species Excalfactoria chinensis. The sequence goes on along the minus strand of NC_092827.1, from coordinate 61,948,304 downwards.
AGGCTGCGAGCGGCGGGCTGTGCCGGGCACTCGGCGCCGGCAGGGGCCTGCGGGAGAGGCGCCGAGGCCAGCCGGGCTGAACGCATTGCTGAGGCCTCCCGTAACTTCAGCTTTATTTACTCAGCTTTCGGGACGGCGTTTTGTTTTGACAGGAAAGTATCACTGCATTCCGGGGCGTTGGGGGGGGGGGGGCACAAACGAAGTGCGGACGGACACACAGTGAAGTGTGTTTGTAACAGTGCCCGTGCCAAATTAATACAGGTAAGTACTGGTGTCCACAGCCACCCTGCTACTGTAATTGCAGCTGAAAAGGTGGTTCTGAGCTTTCAGTCCCAATGTATCACCCAGCACAGAGGCTGGCACACTGTCTGTTTGACTGTTTACCTATTTAACTGTTCTGCAATTCTAAATGCAGAACAGCGCCTTCTAGTAAGTCGGATTGTTTTATTAAGTAAACTTTCCTTCCTATTACTCGCTCCTGAACAAAGTAGTAAAAATGGGCCTGTATTTGAATGCATGTTTTACTTTTAACGTTGCGATGGAGTGTGGCTGCCCTTGAAAACCCACATGTTTGCATACCGATGGGGTAACTCTGCCTGTGCCCTTATGTATAGGCCTGCTTGTGCAAACAACAAATGTTCATGTAAATGTCCGGATGCAGCACTGGTGGTGATGAAAAGTCCCCACTATGTCAGCTACAGGATGGGTCGGTGGCCACTGTTCAACATTAAAAGAAAGGAAAAATGAAAAGTAATTGCAAGGCTTTTTTTTTTTTTTTTTTTTTTTTTCACTGACAAAAAAACAACAGTCTTCATGTTAAGGAGATATAGAAAACCCAGAGTTCCAGGCTGCTAATTCCACTATAGGCCCAGTCCTTCCTGTAAGAGATTTCTATTGCAGGGAGCTCCACTTGGTCTTGTGATGAAGCTGTGTTCCTTGCTTTCTGCCATGACTTGCTGGAGCGTGTGCCAATCTGGGGTTCTTCACCATTTCCTACTCTTGTGAAATAACCATAAAATCCACTAGCAACAAATATGTCCCATCCCCATCCTTCACGTTTCCACATAGAAAAGGATAATCTTATTTATTGATCTCTGTTGTAAGTGAAGTGACAGAATGATGTCATGTGAATTTGGCTTTCACCTCTGGAGCTGACTGATTTTCATTTCGGGTTTTTATTTTATGAAGCAAGTAGTTTTCTTTCTTTGTTCTTCATTAGTTTTCTTGTTAAAATTTCATGAATTATGCCTTTGTAATTTGACAGTTTTACGTGTGCTCTGGCATTTAGTTAAAATGGCATTGCTTTCCATTGGACTCCATTCTGTGAATTAGTTGCCTTTCTAGAAAGGTCATAATCTATGGGATCCTTGCGCCATTTTATGAAGAGTATGGGAAATGTATAGTGGCTAATGCTATAAGTGGAATAGGAGAAGAGCAGCATATGAAGCTATTGAGCGCTACTCTACAGAACTAGGTATTTGACCACTGCATATTTGCTGTCAGATGAGGAACCAGTAGATTAAAATGGCTTTTTCACCAGCAGTCATTCATTTGCATGTTCCTCGTTTCATGGTATTTATCTTGAGAACCTCAGCTTTGATTTTAAGCATTCTCTGAAAAAATGCACACTATGTGTCTCTGAATGAGCAGTCAAGTTACTGAAGTTATTTGACATTGAGCTTTTCATACCTCAGTGTTTCCACTGCATAATGTAGGGATAACAAGGATTAACCAACTACAAAATGGTTTGCTCTGAATTATGTTCATTTTTTTGTGAAGAGAGTTCAGATACTTCAGTAATCCAGTCATGTTAGAAAAGCCCGTGAATAGAATACCAGAAAATAACATGAAATAAATAAGGCTTGGAGCCACACTTTGAGCTGTGAAAGTCTTGCGAAGTATGGAAAAACTGGTTAACCAGCAAGCTCAACGTGATGTGTGCTGAACAAAGTGGGATTCTTATAGGGAAACAGCAAGGTGTAATTGAAGTGAAAGTTATTTCTCACTTCATAATCAGGAGACCAAATCAGTGAGAAGGCAACCTGCTGGTGAAGTAGTATTTGAGATTGTTCTGCTTCATAAATGTTGAGCAGCTATCGCTTCCTTCAGTTACGTTTAGGAGTGCATCTTTTGTTACTTTACTTAAACCATTTTCTGTCATTCCAGGTGACCAGTACCTCAAGTTGAGGAAGAGGATATAAGAAAGCTATGAAGTTCTTGATCTGCTCTATAACACTGTATAAAGCGTACTAACGCGCCTTTTTCTGGGATTTTTAATTGCATTAAAATAATCTGAATAAATTGATTTTTTTTTTCCCTGTCGGAGAGGAGCTTTTGTCTGAAGATCACAGAGAACTTACACATGGTAGCAGCGATGATCTTACATGTGTGATTAGAAAAATGCCTTCATCTCCCTAATGATTTTAGGAAGGGAATGCACTCATCAGGTTTCTTCATTTCCCTCAGTTGTTTTTCCTTCACTGTCTGTGCCTGACCATGGCCCCCTTTCTGGGTTGGAATTGCTTCAGGCTGTTTCCTTCTGACCTCATTAGCCTCAGCTTTTTCTGAGTGTTGGCTAAAGTTGTTCATGCAGTTTTTGGCTGGAGAATACTCCCTGAATGTGCGATTTGATGAGTTTCTAACACCTGACTCTTGCTTTCTCATGGATTGTTGCAAACTTGCATAGGAGTGGTGCCACTGGTGGGAAGCGTAGTTTTCATTAGAGAGCTCTGTTTTCTGGCTAAATTCATATTTAATGATTGCCAGGCATATGTTTCGCATGTCCAGTTTTATATCTGTTGCTATTTTCTGTCACACCCCCACTGTTAGCTTTTTATGAGCGCATCAAGAAGCAGATCAGCTGGTCTACCAGTTAGCTGCTGCTGAATGAGGCAGAGATGTTGTCTCTCCCCTGCCTGGGCTGTACTGTAACTTCTCACTGTTTCCCTCAGTCTTCTGTTGTCTGTTTCCCATTGCTTGGATTTAAAATTAACTGCTGACATTGTCTGCAATTCCTTATTTCTTCACAGGAAAGTTCTTAAAATTAGATAATTTCTTGTGTTTTGGGCTCCTAAGCAGGGTCAGTACGTATCAATTAGTTGTTTTTCTTCCTCACAGGATGGCAAGGGCTGGAAGGCCACCCTGGAGCTACTCTAATCCAGCTCCCAGCTTCGAGCAGGTTTGGTTCATGTAGGCTGGCCAGAGTCATGTGCAATTGTGCTTTGAGTATCACTAAGAATTGAGACTTTCTGGGTAAGCTGTGCTAGTGTTTGACCACCCTCATGTTTAAAAACAGAGTACTTTTCCTACATGTTATAAAAAAGTATTGTGTTGGAAGAATTTTCTTATGCTGAAGCTTATTTCAAACTTAAAGATCTTTGATTTGCTTGCTTGTAAGCTTCACATGTATTTTTCTCAGTGCTTAGATTTCTGTTCCTAAACACCTCAAGGTAAAATGAAGGAGCTGCACAAGGCACCACAGGTGCTAGGGCGCACTCTGGATATATGGGTTTGCTGCCAGGTGCATTTTACTCAGAGCTCTGTTGAACGGAAAAAAAAAAAACCAAAACCCTGCAAAGATCTAAGCAGGTGCTTAGCTTTAGGTACTGAAAGCCATTCTTCACGTAATTTTGTTTGCATCAAGACAAGTACATTATTTTGTTGACAAATATGTACGGTCTGCTTCCTGTAAGGAGTGAGTACCCAAGTCTGGCTTTAGCCTATTGAAAGCCTGGTGCCTGTTAGAATGTTACTCACCATAAGACCTTTCTGGTGTCAGAATTCAACTTTGTCATCTGCACTGTTAAGTTACTGTAATCTGGTCTGAGTTCTTTAAAGTGGTGTCACAGCTGTAGTATTAACAAGCTATGCCTGTCCACTGAGTTGAGGGGAAGGTGACGCTGCTGATGGCTCTCACCTTCATCCTGTGCTATTCTCTTTGTTCCTACATTCAGAACACAAATGATTGTCATGCATAAGTACTGACTTCTTTTGTCATAGTATTTTTAATTTCTTTGTGGTTTTGTAGGTTGCTATGAGAATAGCTGATTTATTGATGAAATGTATGCTCAATTTTTATTCAGCTAATTGAATAGCAATGACTTTCACAATGTTTATTTTGATAGCACTGTAACAGTGCAAGATATTTCTATGCTGGTTAACAAATCCTAGGGTGTTCTATGAAAAACATGCCTAACCTGTTGTACTGCATTCATGCTGATGAACTGCCCCAAAAGACACTTGTCACATCAGTAAAGAAGAGATACTGAAAGCAAGTAGATTCAGGGTTATTTCTTTCTTTATTATTACTTTTATTATATCTGCTTGTCCAGCCCTCCCAAACAAAATATGTTTCTACAAAAGCAAAAGAATGATTGGATAGGGTTAGAATGATATTGTATGAATGCACGAGCCAGATTCCTGTGAGAGGAGAAAGTAGTTAATGCCTCCCAGTATATAAAACATAGAAACATCATGCATGTGATAAAGTCAATTTTCTTGACTGGAGTACCTGGAGTACTGACTGGCACCTGCAGTAGAGTGTATTTAGACAGGACAAGGGGAAATGGCCAGAAACTGGAGCATAGGAAGTTCTGCACTAATGTGCACAAGAGCTTCTTTACAGTGAGGGTGACGGAGCACTGGAACAGGCTGCCCAGGGGGGTTGTGGAGTCTCCTTCTCTGGAGATGAATTCAAGACCCGCCTGGACACCTACCTGTGCGACATGGTGTAGGGAGCCTGCTTTGGCAGGGGGGTTGGACTCGATGATCTCTGGAGGTCCCTTCCAACCCCTGCAATTCTATGATTCTGTGAGTAAGGGTGGAATTGAGCATCTCAGCGTTGTAGTCGGCTTCTTTTAGAGCTTTTTATTGTGGTCAGAAAATCTTTTCCTATGCCTGCTTCTATTACTTTTCTTGGTAGGTTGTTTTCAAGAGGGATTTCACTAGTTTCAGAAAGTACCCATTTTAGGTTGAGATCTGTAGAGAATGTGTTAACTGATATTAATGTGCATGTTGGTGGTACCCACATAGAATCATAGAATTACCCAGGTTGGAAAAGACCCTGAAGATCATCAAGTCCAACTGCAGCCTAACCATAGTACCCTAACTCTAAAAACCCTCCGCTAAATCATATCCCTGAGCACCACATCCAGAAGGCTCTTAAACACATCCAGGGATGGCGATTCAACCACCTCCCTGGGGAGCCTATTCCAGTACCTAACTACCCTTTCTGTAAAGAAGTGCTTCCTAATATCCAACCTAAACTTGCCCTGGCACAACTTGAGGCCATTTCCCCTCGTCCTGTCACTTGTCACTAGTGAGAAGAGACTTGCCTCACTCTCACTGTAAGAACATCCCAGAAAAGCAGCCTCTGAAGGTCCTCTTGAGCCAGTTTGAAAATGCCTAGCAGACTTGTCTTTACAACCAAGAATGAGCCTTAATTTTAACCTTAACTATGTTGAAATGCTGATTTATTTTATTTTATTATTAATTTTAAACCAGAAATACTATATTAAGATACTGTTAGATTGGGATGTGCATACTTAGTGATGTGCTTTACATCGTTCCTTTTATCTTCTGTTGGTCATTAATAATGTTGGCATTACTACTTCCCAGGTTGTAAGTATGTTCTGGTATAATTAAAGCATTCAGCTTCCTTTGCAGACAAAACCTCAGAGATAATATCTCTGGAGGGAGACATTTGGAGCTAACCAAGGAGTTACTGACTGCAGGTTATCTGTAAACCAGTATTTCTGGTTGGGTATTTCTGAATCAGCATCCCTGACCACCGCTATATATGCAGGTACCTGCTCTGGTCCGTATGCATAAGTCATTGCTTTGCCTAAAAAAAAACAACCAAAACACTGTCTTTTTTTCAGCAACTTATTTTTGTAGCCATTTGTTCAATTTAAAGGCTTATTTCATTCATATCAATATCCATGTAAAAATATAGCTCAGTTAATTCTTAACTAGATAGCTGACTTCCCACAGGGAGGGACTCGCGTGAGTCACTTTCGAGGATATACTCTATTAGCTCTGTTACTGCAGCCAGTGTTTATGGATATAAATTCAAGAACGCTAATCCTGTGACAGTTAATGTAAGCATATTGTTTATCACTGAAGTTTTGGACAGGCACGGAAGCCTGCTTATATAATGAAAACTGTGGTGTCGGCACAATAGTTATATTCTTAAAATGACTGTGCCTCAACATCACCTCCCTCTATTGATCTTCAAACCAGCACAAAATGAAATTGAAAATGTAAGCAGCTCCAGCAAAATTCCATTATGGCCCTTAAAGAGTATAGGGTTTGGCAGAGTTGCTGTGCAAAAGCAGGATTACAGTGTTTTCCCTATGTCACAGGGATTTTTAAGAGGCATTATAGTATTAGGAGATGCAATGAGACAAATCTATATTAAAAAAAAAGAAACAAGAAATAATGCATAAGCAGTTTTAGCCTCTACAGAAAGAAAGAGTCATAGGTTGTAAGCTCTTTGGAAAGCCCTTCTCCCGTATCACCAGGTCATTTAAATAATGAATTCTTAGGAATTTGTAGAGTTGCAAAGACTAGACTGGCTGTAACTTTGTGCAAGGGAGAAGTGAAATACAACTCTTAATCTTGACTGTTTGAAAAATAAGGGCCCCATTAACATTAACAAGGTTGAGCTGCATGACTTTTGGAAAAAAGCACTTGGATTCTTTCCTTTGTGTTTTACACAGAAGCCCTGATGCATTTCAGGTGACTGTTTGCAGGATAGGTCAGGCTCTGAACATGCAAACAAATTCATCTTCTGTGTCACTTCTCTTTCAGTTCTTGACTTATCCTTTATGATATGTGGTACTAAATCCCAGATTTAGTCTGTGGGTTCAAGCAGTTCCCGAAAGGGATGAAGTGTCTTGCAGGCAGCAGTGCTACCCCTTTCACAGATACAGCCAGTTCTGATACAGAAAGGCCAGAAGAGCTGGTCAGGGGCCAGCAGGCTGGGCGATGTGACTCCTCACTTACATGTCTGTATGGCTCAGTTACTGAACCATTGCACTGTTTCTCTGTTAGGTGGCAGAAGTGTGTTTCTCTCAGGGTTTTGAGGAAGGAAACAAATTCTGTGGCTTAGCTACCATGTCTGAGTTGAGTTCTCTGTGCAGGTTAGTGAGAGAGGTGCAGTTAAAACCTTAATGTGCTTTGTAACAGTTCTGCATTTTCAGTATGGTACTCCTGGCACGGTCAGTGGGATAATTCACTCCTTTGAATGGTGCTTTTGTGCTGATCTACCCTTCTTTTTGCCCAGAGAAGTTGCTGACGGTCCAGCAGTTTTCTGGTCAGTGTGAATGTCCCCAGAAAGCTGGAGGGGTGGCCAGTCAGGTCCTTGGTCATTAGTAGAAATTACCATCCAGCCTTCAGACTTCTCATGGGAGAAGGGAGCAGAGCGTGATTTGCAGTGGGAATCTGATGCCTTCATAATCACCTGTGATCACAATTCAGGGGGTCTGAAGGCTGCCTATATATTAAGAGCATTGGCACAAAGTCTGGGAAACGTGCGTGGCTTCTGGCTATTCTGCATTACACAGAAGCAGAGTGCAGCCCCGGGGCACAGCAAACCAGTCAGACTCCACTAGAAGTGGAACTATTTATGGAAGTTGGCTGTTTTCTCTTGTGACTCAAGGCTGTTGTCTCTTGTTCACCCAGGCTCTGAGCTCTATCACTTTGCAGTTAAATATCTTTCCCAGGTTTTCAGATCAACTGCTTTCCCAGAGGAACGTTTGTTCCTGGCATGTAGCCTTCTTTGATCATATCAAAGACCATCTCACTCACTGAGTGTTGGTGGCTTCTGATAGATGACTGACCACCACCATCATCGGAATGAAGGCACAGTGGTTCAGTTGATCCTGCCTCCTAGTTTCTTCTTCCCATGCTTCCACCGAGGAAGTTTGCCTTCTGTGCAAGCTGAGGCTGGTGGTGGTAGGGTTCATGGAAACAAGTGCATGCACAGCAGGTGTTTTGTTGTGGTTTGTGATGCCTACCTGCATCCAGTTCTCATGCCAAATGCACATGTGACAAAGCTGTCAAGACTGAGTGCTGTTTTTGTGTATATACTCTGTAACTTAGTCAAATGCTGCATTTAGAGAGAGATCTTTTCAGGACTCCTGACTGAATATCCATAGCTGGCATCTTAAAAACAGATACACAGCCATTCGTTTAACTTCATAGTTAATGTATGACATAGCTACTGTAAGAAACACCCTTCTTGCAGGTGTTTCTTTATAAAAAGCTTGATTCCATATGACTTAGTCCTCACACCTGGCCTCACATTTGTATAACTTACTGAGTCATTCAGAGTTGCAACACGCTTATGTGTTCGTTACTGCAAGTGTGCCACAGGTAATGATGTTGAATGCTGAAGTTCTGCTGCTCTCACTTCAGGTCAGAGAGATCAAAGGTCTGGTGTTTTAAGCGATTTGGCACTTCTAGATAAAACACTGTGCATTCCACACACGTCCAGTCTCTAAAGACAAGAAGGGAGGAATAGAGAAATAATCCTGATAGCTTCTTGGAAAGGATTGTCAGAATGTACTGTGCATCGTAGTTGTTTTCATTCTTCTGTTTACCTTTATTTGTGTTTTCTACTTGTTACAAAGCCGCCTTTGGTTTTTATTTTGATTTTTAATTGATGATGTGAGCATTTGATGCGTGCCGTGTGAAGAGTTTGTCATTAAAACAATTGCTTCTCAGCATTCCAGTTGTTCGGGCAGATTCCTATAAACGATTATAGCTTTTGGGACTTCCAACTGATGTTATTTTAACATATGGTAACAGTATTCGATAATTTCCTCTGGGAATCCCACCCACTGTGTTAGCTGCAAACAGCCATATGAAGAATGCTGTTCTCATGTTTTAAACTCTTGTAATGCTGTCCCACCCAGTGTAACCTCAATTTGACAATGACTTCTAATCCATGAAGTAGTGGAGCTGTATGTTTCTGTCTCTCTGATAGATAGTTATTTCTTCCAATTAAGTTAGCACAGAGATTCCTCAGTTTTACTCTTGATAAAAATACAATCATGTTAAAAAATAAAAACAAAAAAGGCAAGTGTTCATCTGTTTCATTAAAGAAATGCACCGAGTTGTCTTGAAGAGGGGGGGGGGGAAGTAGTATAGAATTTTCTTAGTTCAATGGAATAAAATACAGGGTATGACAGGATACATTTTCCTAGTGAAATAGAAAATTGGCTTACGTTAGGTAAAACATTAATGGCAGTTTCATTAAAATGAAATCTTAATGCCGCAGTTCTATCTAACGCTGTAATTTAAGACTAGAAATCTTTCTAGAAACTCAGCTCATCCTGCCATAATGCAGGACTGTTTTAAAACAGAAGCAATTTCATCATGGCATGTGCACGGTTTGCCAAATTCAGAAGTGTCCCAGGTTATCCCAGCATGGATAATGTAAGAGTTTTTTTATTTGATGAGAATCTTGGGACGATTTCTTCTGTAATGCTTTTCACCCCATTTCCATACTGTTATTACTAGCATTTTGTACCAGGTGCTGTTCTGTCATGGAAGAAACTGCTTCTTGCTTTTCTTTGGTGCATGAAAACTTGTCTGCTTTTTCTCAGTGCCTTAGTTGGTCCAATAAAATCTATTTCCAATCTCTTTGAATCTCGTTATACTTTTCAGGTTGGATATTAGGAAAAATTTCTTCTCAGAAAGGGTACAGAGGTTTTGGAACAGGCTGCCCAGGGAGGTGGTGGAGTCACCATCCCTGGAGGTGTCCAGAAATGCATAGATGTGGCACTGAGAGATGTGGCCATGGTGGTGATGGGCTGATGGTTGGACTGGATGATCTTTAACGTCTTTGTCAACCTTAATGATTCTGTGATCCTTTGATTCTACTTCTTCCATGGTGCAGTTTAATGGTTGAGTGGGTTTAAATGGAGGCCAGAAGGGGTAATGCTTTATCCTTCTCTGCCCTTAGCAACACTCTCCCGCTGCTGCTCTCAGTGCTGAAGCAGTTTCCTTTGGAGTCAGCTGAACAGCTGTGCTGGAGAAGCAGACCCAGTAGAAACACGCAGGTGAGAAGAGAGGGAGCATCTATTTGGCTGGCAGCTGCTGTCTGGCTCAGCCGTGTCATGGAGCTGCTTCTCTGGATGCCTGCCTGGCCTTGCAAGTTGCCAGCTCATTGTCTCTACAAATCCAAAGCAATCAAGCTGTTGAGGAGCAATGTGGATTACAAAGGCCATGAAAGGTGAAGATAAAGCTTCCACAGTCAAGGGAGTCAGGGCAGTGAAGTTTTCAGGGAAGGTTAAATAATTCAGAAAGCAGACTCTCTTGAGGATGCCTTGCAACATATGTTTTGTGGAAAAAAAATTACTCCCCTGAAGCTCCCTTGCAATCTGTAGCCCTCCCCAGACTAAACCTCAGAGCCTTCCTGTAAATAAGGAAGGAGCAGGCACTGAAGGCCATCGAGGCCTCTGTAAAAAGCTTATTTGTGCTAGTGTGAGAGGGATGGAGCTGTGGGTGCCAGCAGGAACACCACTGCCAGCTGGTTTGGTTTTCCAGTGCCCCACAGCTGTGAGAGAACAGCTAAGTTACTGGGGGTGTCTGACACACACAGAGCCTGATGTCTTTTTTGGGGCTCTCTCCCAGATTGCTTTCTGCCTGTACTGGTGCAGGAAGGTTTCCAGGTGAAACACTTGATGGAAAATAACTGCTAAGGAAGAAAAAGTAGGGCTTAACACTCACAACAGCCTTAATAGGGGGCTGGGGCCAAACCTGGTAAAGCCGAGGCTTGGAGTGGTGCCATCCCACTGAGCCTGTGCTGTGTGAGGGACACACAGGTGCTTCTGCTGCTGTCATGCTGCAGGGTGGTGATGCAGGGATCCTCAATGGTTGTTCCTTTCTTGCTGCACCGAGCAATGATGAGAAGAAAATCTGAACTCAGCCAAGCTGATCGTGGAACACTGGGAAGGGAGGCCCTGGGAGGGAAATGCAGAGAGCCACTGAATCACTTCACCGCCCACTGAAATACTCTGCAGATAAAGTTGTGTTGTTTAATCATAAAGCTCATGCTGAAATGATGTAATCCTGAATGTACATGGGGGGGGGAGCACTCAAAAATTACTACCTTAATTACTGGCGACAGCTTTGGCTGAGTTTGAAAGTGTATCCTAAAGGCGAAAAGCAATCCTTGGCTTTACAGGTTTTCTACATCAGCTCCAGGACTCGTAGGCTTCCTCAATGATTGCTGAACAGGTTTTGTTTTCCTACATTTTTTCATCTTCTAATTTGGTAAGGATCCTTTCCCATTGCTAGTGCTCCCGTGCTCTGTTTATTTATCATTATTTGTTGCTGTACCTAAAAAAAAAAAGCCCCAACCATCCAGGCTTAGATTTTTCGTGGGAAAAAGATGTGGAGTAGGGAAACGGAGGGAAGCCTGTTGTATGATTTGTGGCATTTAATAACATTACAAACAAGGGCAACAGCTATTTAAAAAGAAAAGAACCATTCAGTTGGTTTACTTGTATCAAAGATAGCGGAGGCCAAAGCAGCTCTTACCCACTTCGTTGTGAGGCTCAGGGTTTTCCACCCATGGTGTTTGTCCCCCTGCTGCATGCTTTATCTTCTGTTGGCCTCGGTGGAGGATTTTATAACACGCTGCCTATTTCGCTCTATTGCCCTGAGATGTCAGCATGCTTTTGCACATGGGATATTTTATAAAGAAATGGTTAGTTTTCACAAATCATTTGTTCTTTGAAGCGGGCAGAATATTTTAATGGCATATAAATTCAGAGTCGTCAGCTTCAGAAGTTGGGTTTGTAGTTTTGACCTGCTGTAGTTAGAATTTGTGTCCAGGCAGGTACATAGAGGACACACGGCAGGAGCCTGGCTTACCAGCAGCTGTAACAGAGACCCAGGATATACCAGGAGGCGAGGAGCTGCTGATGAATCTAGTTGGCTCTATCTGCTGGCCTCTGAAGGCCATTCCTGCTCCTGTAGGGCTTGGCAGACACTGCTGGAGGCAATCTCACTTAAAGCACCTCTGCACCAAGTGTTGTCAGTGGAGCAGGCTCTGGCCACCTCATAGCATCCATCCTGGGGCCTACCGTGACAATCCTAACTGGGAATTTTAATAGTTCTCTCTGTGTTGCATTAACACATAATTGAGGCTGCATTGGTTGTTTTTGGCAAAGAAGACCCTTTTGGCCTCAGCGCTGCATGGAAAAGGCATCCAGGCATTTGCTTCTCTTTTTAAGAGCAGGACGTGTACAGGAGCAGTCACACACCTCATTCCACACTCAAAATAGCATAGCTCTTTCTATGGAAAAGTAAATTCCCAGTTCCTGAGGGAAGAAACACTGCTGAATAGCACTGTGTGGACTTCAGTACCGTGCACACTACATGATAGATTACTACAGTGAAGGTGAGCTTTAAGGGACAGTAAGAACAAGGTGGGGCTGAACTCTCAGGGATCCCTGCTGAGAACTGGGCTGCTGCAATTGGTAACCCCAGTGAAATTCTCCTGCAGACATTTGCATCCAGAACACACCATAGACTCCCTTAAACTGTTACTCTTTTGTCCTTCTGCACCTCCCTGCTTCACACCCCCTTGTCACGACCATTTCTGTTCTGTGCTGGCAGAGCACTGCCAGCTGGTGGTTGCTACTTCGGGGCAAGGGCAGATGATTTTATATTTCATAACAAATGTTTCAGAAGATTTGCTTAAGTTGTTTTTTTCCCCCCTCAGCTGTCTTCACTAATTGTACACATTCACAGCCTCGTATTTCAGACTAGATTTAAACTCTGAAGCTCCCAGGCTTTGATGCATTTGTATTTTAAACGTGCATTTGTGCCAACAGTAGCTAAATCTGCTTGATGACAGGGGCAGAGTTTTGCTCCTGCCCCAGCTTAGACACGCTTTCTCCGGTTGAGGGACTTTGCTGCTCCTTGTTTATATTTTCTCTCTCGCTATGGCAGCTCGTCCTGGCGGAGCCCTTTGGTACTACTGTGCTATAAATAATCTGCCTCTGGTGTACCTGGTAAATGTTTTTAAGATTAGTCTGTAAGTGCTTCAAGTGTAAGTGCATGCTTGGGTATTATGTTACAGTTATGTTATAATGGCACGGTATAGTGGACGCTGTAAGAAAAATCTTGGTCTAATGTGCTTGGAAAATTCTTTATATATACCAGTAGGACTTCTTATTTTCTGAGATACAAGTTTTGAGTTGTTCCCTTCCCAAGCTCTTGGCCTCTGCATGCCACCTCCAGTTAGATACAGCACTGATGCATTAAGGCTTTTTGATGCTCCCTCATTTTCTTTTGACGGTAATTCCAAAAAAGGCATTTTCTGAGTGGGAAAATTGTTTAAATCATCTTTTCATTCAGTTTTGTGGTCTCTCTCTTCGTTTCAGTGATTAGGGACTTGGCAGGGCCGGGCTTCTTTTTTGATTTGGAAGATAGCTTTGGTTTGGAACATCCGAAAATAAACGATGTCCAAAAGTTTCCTCTTTTGTCTGCTGTGATTTCAAAGCAATTTTCATGGCTCCATTCAGGACTGCCTAATAGAAGAAAATGGAACAATAATTACTGCCCACAGAGATTCTAACACAGCAGTTATTTAACTAGGATCTGACAAACATCTCTTAGACGCACTCCCACTCCCTGAAGAACTGCAGAGTTTAAGCCAGGCCCTTCTGATGGTGGTCACTGTCTTTACTCAGGCCAGCTTTTCTTGAAACAAGCATGAAAGTGTGAAGCGGTGCAAAGCAAGGTGACTCAGGCAGCACAGAGATGTGTGCACGCACTTTGTCCAATGCCATGGCCTGTAGAGCACCTGCCAGCTCACGTTTTGAAAATATGATGCCAATAAGTAGTCGTGTGTGCAACTAAAGTGGGGTTTTCTGAAGGGATGTGTTGGTAGATATGGCATATCCTGGTCAGACTTCTCCTTGCTAGAGGCCAAATCTGTGAACATCTGTTCAGGGCTGTGAGAGCAGCTATGCAGCTTCTGGACCGCAGCTGCGGAGATCAATGCCAAGGAATTTCTAGGTTGGCTCTCGTCCACCTTGGTAACCACCCGTGTCCTTGCATGATTCAGGAGGGTAAAAGCCACAGTCTACCAAGTGCAGTCTGTGCAAGGGTTGCTGCTGCTTTTGGTGGGCAGGGCTGTGCCACCATCCTGGTATGGAAGTTAATGAACCATCTTCTGCAGCAGAAAGAGATTTTTATTAACACCTGAGCGATCTCGTGTGTAATATCTTAAATTATTCTTCTGTTTGGGAAACTTCTTAAGGGGGCAAGTACAAAACATCTGCTATGATTATTTACCAGGATACAGCAAAGAAATAGTGACATGTACCGGATTGCCTGGTCTAATGTCGGGCAAAATTAAAAAGTCATGGTCATTTGTGGAAAAGTATATTTGTTGCACTTGCTTTTGCTGTTGTTGTTTAAATCAGTTTGTATTCATTGTATATTGGGAAGATTCACAGAATGCTTTGTATGTTTTGTAAGGAATAAATGTCATCTTCTCCTACTGCCTGCCTTTGAAATAAAAGAGTGCAGAGTGGTGAGTGCTTTCCTTTTGAGAATGTTTCCAGACGGCCTCTCTGACTAATGTATGGTTTAATTGAAAAACTGATGCTGTTACTTATCATAGAATCACAGAATCACCAAGGCTGGAAAAGACCTAAAAGATCATCCAGTCCAACCGTTCACCTATTACCAATAGCTCCCACTAAACCATGTCCCTCAACACAACATCCAATTGTTCCTTGAACACCCCCAGGGTCGGTGACTCCACCGCCTCCCTGGGCAGTCCATTAAAGTGCCTGACCATCCTTTCTGAGAAGTAATATTTCCTAATGTCCAGCCTGAATCTCTCCTGCCACAGCTTGAAACCATTCCCTCCAGTTCCACTATCTGATAAACACTGCTATTGTCAAAGCCATATGCATGTATTCATTTGGCCACTAAACAAACCTGTGCTGGTAGGTAGTACTGCTGTTCAAAGGAGGGTGAAGCATCGCAAAAACAAAACAAAGCAAAACCCCCCAAAACAGGAAACAGTTTGTACCAAGAGTGACTGACTCACTGCTGTCACCTGCCCTTGCAGACTGTGGCAGCACAATGTTGACCAAGGGTTTCTGTCTTTTTGATGATGGTGGTTTTCTGCTCCAGCTTAGAGTTATGTCAGGAGGGTAAATTGATCACTGTAATTGTTCATTAATGCACTCTTGTTTAATGTACTTCTAGGGTTATATTCTTCAGAATGATGATAAATTATGGTGGCTGCAATTAATGTCGCTGCGGTTAAAAGGATGTCAGCATTTCTATTAATACAGGGTAATTTTGGGGGGTTTTATAATGAAGCTATTAAAAATGGCTGAAACTTAGGATACAAAGTTCCAGTGTACTTTATGCGCACAAAATTGCCTGGATTCTGATCTAATCAATAGATGTATCTAATCTAATGAGATGGTAAAAATAGAGTTGAGAGAACCTCTGAAGATTCACGTGCTGACTTATGGATATGGAAGTATAGTCACGCAAACGATGCAGGGGTGACCAGATGGAAACATGGTGGTGAAGGTGACGGGCACTTTGCTTGAAGGGCGCTCTACCCCCAGCCTGGTCTGTTTGTTGGGCTGTAGGCCCACCCCTTTGTTTTCTGTACCAGGAGCTTCCTGACATGAGGTTTGCTCTCTGTGGCAAAAACAGTTCTGAGTTTCATCAAGAAGTGTAAGTGGGTGCTGCTGGATGGGGTGGCTGTAAGGAAGCGAGATGGGGTCATGTCTGCAGCATCTCCCATGCAAGAAAGGAGTTGGTTGCGTTCCTCACTGCAGCTGGAAGCGAGGCAGCAGGGCCAGGCTTGCTGCTGTGGGGCTTAGGGAGGTGGATGGCCAAGGCTGCTCCAAATCCATGTCCCTGGCAGCCCCGGGTAACAGTGGTGAGCAGGAGCAGTGGAAAAAGTGATGGAACAAAAGTACATTAAATATTAACAAGATGAGTGATGTAGAGGAGCTCCGAGGGAGTTTATACGCAAAGGCAGCCAAGCTTCAACTAAAAATAAGCCACCTAATGTTAAAATCAGGTTCCCGACTGAGCAAGTGAAGGTAGGAAATGCTGTGCCCACCTTTAGAAAAAACCAAGTGCTAGGGCTGATTTTCAGTATTTCAGATAATTAGTCGAACAATAAAGAGAATTCTCAGGCACTTAGATTACAGGAAAAGAAAGGAGGAGGAACAAGGTAAGGACGGCTCTCTGGTATACTGACTACTGGGAAAGGTGCTGCCGGAGGAGTCACGGATAGAACCAACCCAAGGACGATTTTCCTCACAGAGGAAACATACAGAGAAATAACTTTTAATTAATGTCTTGTGTTTTGTTTTTTTCCTATAGTTTTTCCTTCCGACGAGAGGTAACGGGAACAGGGAGGGACTTGTTCTGAGCAGCTGGTGTGACACAGAGGCAGCAAGGAGCTGTTATGTCGATTGGGATGCAGGTAGTGTAGGAAGTGTCCGCAGAGCGACAGCGTGCTGAGCCTGGTACTTGGGAGTGATGGCACACCGGGGTATGTGGGGTGGGATATACGGGACAGTCTCCTGACACAGCTATCTGTTTGGTATCTCCCCTCTTCCTAAATATACAGCGGTTTTCTGAAATGATGACAAAACACCAATAAATGAACAGGCGTTATTATTACGATAGCTGTCAGTCCCAGGTAATGAGATACACGGAATTCTTGGCTGTGGCAATCCTATCAGTTATGGGTGTTTTCCAAACATAGAAATGCTGAGAGCAAAGACAAGGAGCCGAGGCAAGGCACACTTCGTCTCGCAACTCTCTTGTTTCCATGCATTATGGAACGAGGTGTTATTTACTCTCAGGTCAGAGTTCAAGGGCTCCACATCTCAGCACATTTCTTCTCGGTTTCTTTTTCTGCATTCCACTTGTCTTTGCCTTCTTAAAGACACACAAGGGCTTCAGAGGCTTTTATTTTCCTATATTTTTTCTTTTTTCCCATCTTTTTTCTTTATTTCCTCGACGGACATTGTGCCTAAAGACCCGAATATAAACATTACAGCACTTGCAACTGAGAAGCCGACAGCCTCGGTAACTAGCTGGGAAAGCTCAGACTTTGATCAGCAGCAGAGCGAGCATTGCTGTGGGAAGAGGCACGTCTGAAGCGCACCGGGAAAATGAGTTCTGCCGCTTCTCCGAGGTAGCGTTCAGCCTCCTCATTCTATTGCCTTTCCGCAGCTCGAAGGAGAAAGTGATGCTTCCTGCCTAAAGAAGAAAAAGGAGACGCCATCAGGGTAAACTGAAACGTCCTTCCAAATAATCTGTAGGTGCTTTCAGAACGAGCTTATCAAAATTAGGGCCCTGGGCTTAGACGCACGGAGAGAGCTCGGCAATGGGACGCGGCAGCTTCCCCCCGCAGCCCGTGGATCGCAGGGTGCCGCTGCCTGGCGCAGCCTCGGCGGGACGCCAGCCGCTCACGCAGGGCCGCGCTCCGGCCGGGACCGCCTGCTTGTATTTCTTTTCTTTATGGGAAACGGGAAGATGTGGCTGAGTGTCACAGCTCAGGCTGAAATACACCTCATCGTCGTTTCACGGAGCCCTTGGGTTGGAAGGGCCTTAAAGCTCACCCGAACGCAGCCCCCTCCCGCGGGCACGGGGCTGCCGCCCACCGGGTGGGGCATCCCAGGCCCCCGTCCGACCCGGCCCTCAACTCTAGGCAGGAGGGCGGCAGACCCCGGCGCCGACTACCGCTCTCCCCGCGCTCCTCCCGAGGCGCGGGGCGGGGCCGGGCGGCGCTCAGGTGCGGCCGGGGAGATGCCGTGGGCGGGGCCGCGCTGACCACGCCGAACCGCGCCCGCCCCGCGGGAGCCCCGGCCTCGGGGCCGCGGGGGCCGGGGGAGGAGCCGCGTCCCGCCCCGCCCCGTCCCGGCCGTGTCCCGCGGCGGCCACCGCCCCGCCCCTCGGAGCGAGCCCTGGGCGCTCTCCCGCAGCCGCCGCGTTGCCCGGCTAACAAAGGGGGCCGGGGGAGGAGCCGCGCGGGCCGGAGGAGGGGCGGCGGCTGGCAGGAAAGTTGTGGCTTCGTCGGCGCCGCGGGACGGGAGGAGCCGCGCGGAGGGAAACGGGGCCGCTCCCGCCACCGTGTCCGAGCGGTGAGCGGCGTTGGGGCGGGACGGGGCCGAGTTCGTTCCCGGCTCCCCGCCGGAGAAGGGGCCTCGCAGCGGGGAGCCGGGACGGGGAGCGCCGGGGCGGGCGGGCCGGCCTCCTACCGGCCGCCCCCGAGTGGGAGCGGGACTTCGGGCCGCCCCCGGCACCCCCTTCCGGGCCGGGTCGCGGCGGGGGTGTGGCGGCCGTGTCACGCCGCCTCTTTGCTCGCCCCCAGGTGCTGAGTCGGGACCCATGGGAGCCTTCCGGCGGGGGGCTTAGCGGCGTCGGCAGCGGAGCCGCAGCGTGGCGGCATGGCCCGCGTCGCCCCGCCCGAGGAGGGGGCCGCCGCGTCGCACGGAGAGTTCGGAGACATCATCAAGTCCCGCTCCGGTAAGCGGCCGCGCGGTCGGCTTCTTTCGACGGGGTCCTGAGCGCGGAGCGTCCCGCAGCTGTCCCGCCGCTGAGTAGCAGGAGTTGTGCGTCTATCTCCCTCCTTTTTATTTTTAGTTATTTATTTATTTATAATCGCTACTCAGGTCTGTTTGTTTGCCATCCACCTACCGCGTTGTAATTACCTCTGCTTTTGTAAATAACCGTGTGCTCTTATGCAACCTGCCGTTGGCAGCTCTTATCCCGCACGGAGCAGCGATGCCGTGCTGCGTGCCGCCGTGGTGCCCGGGCAGTAAACCGGTGCGTTTCCCTCTCCACATAAAGCAGCCGTGTGAGGCTCACGGCTCAGACGCTTCCTCCGGCAGATATGAAGGTTAATGAGGATTGTGCTCTGTTTTGATATGTCTCAGTCTTTCTGAGGCTCTGGTGGGTGCCGGGCGAGGTGAGGGGCCATCCTCAAGTCAGGAGTGGAGACTCAGTAGGTGCAGAAGTGTGTTGCTTACACCTTGGCAGACTGCTGTCTGTGGTTGGCATCTGGGTGCCCACGGCTTTAGCCTCAAAGGCTCTTTTCTTTTAAAGTGCCGAGTGCCACCCGTGTCAGAGGGTTTTATTCCATACGTGTGATTTACACAGCGTGCTTTCTAAAACGAAAAATATCAAAGTTCCATACATTAAAATCCGTAACTCCTCCACTGACTGTGACTCGATCTGTCAGATGGAGCGTGTGTGGATTTGAAACTGGGTGCTTGCATAGACAGTTCCCTGATGTTTCTGTTATGAGAGCTGTGGTGAACGGAGTCTCTCTTAACTTCTGAAAGTGCAGTTTTGGAAAGGAACGCTTGTGTCTTGGAGCTTTGAGTGCTGTAGTGCCTGTATACGTTTTCTTCTGTTATTTTTAAAGCTTTGGATGCAACTTTACGTGGCTGTAGGCAGACCCTGTCAGTGCTCTGGGTTTGGTGGACAGCATGCAGACAGTTTGTGTGCCCGTATATAACGCGTGCTACCCACCTATGGTACGGCCCAGGGAGCTTGGCTGTGTTTGAGGTTTTCCTTGGACGCACAGGTGGTGCAGTGACTGCTGTTGTTTGGGTTTGGGAGGCCAATTGTAATGTCTCGTTAAAACCACTGTAAATTTTCTCTCTCTCAATGAGAAAGTTACTTACGTTCTTAGAGTTGGAAGGGTAAAGGATTTGTGTGCTATGCAAGCAATTGTGAGCAGAGATTGCTTTTATATAGTTGGTCTTTTAAAAAAAGACATGGTACTCTGACTTGGATCTGGGTGCGTGAGCTTGTGAAGGTAATCACTATATAGCACAAATGGATCTGAACCTTTCCCATCGAGTGAATCCATGGGAGGAATTCCCTAATGAAAGGGCTGAAGTTCACTGCAGTACCCATGGCAGCAAATTAAAGGCCAGTTGTCAGGACTGGGGAAGATATTACTGTCTCTGCTTCCATTTTTCTTAGGTACATGGAAAGGAGAGTGTTTTCTCCTTTTAAAGTATCAGTATGAACAGAGTTGTTTATTGCTGGGCTGATTTCTCTGGCATGGGATGGCCTTCACTGCGTGACAGGAGAACAGTAGGAGCATTACCTTGTAACTTGCTGCTATTTGAGATCTCTGGAGTCTGCGTCTGTTTGAGGACACAGGGCGCAGAGTCAGCTAAGATTTATGGTCTCTGCTTTACTTTTGCAATGGAAAATGAGTGGTGTTCCATCCTTGGAGGTATTCAAGAAACAATTAGAGGTGGCAGTGAAGGAGGTGGGTTAGTGGGCATGGTGATGGCTCAGTGGTTGGACTAGGTGATCTTAGAGGTCTTTATCAACCTTACTGATTCTACTGTTCTGTAAGCTCATAATAACCAGTAACGTGGACCACATCTAGCAGTGAATCAACAGAGTGTGCAAATACACATTTAAAGTATCTTGTTATAATTTGGAAGAAGAAGAATCATTCGCAATGGAAGTGTTTTCCAAAGACAGGCCCTTAGCTGGTAACAATATTTATAAATACATGTAAGCTTAAACTTTAGCAACCTATCAGACTCAAAGTATTGTTGCTTTAGTTGTCTTGTTTAGGGGAACTGGGGAGCAACCAAAAAAGTCCTAAAGATGACAGGAATGCGGTGGTGGCTTATTGAAAATGTGAGTGTGGATCTAATGTTGCTCTTGTGAGAATGCAGTTAAGACTTGTGGAGTTCTGCTACTGCCCTGGACTGCGTGGTGCCCATCTGCACCCGTTCTTATGAGAGGAACCGGCTGTGTGACTTCTTTCTTAATGACTTGTCACGGGAAAACTGCCAACAGATCATGAGAAGACTAGAAGAGTGTTGCAGCAAATCATGGTTTTTCTATAGAGCAATCAAAATAAATTAACAGAGGGTTGGGATTTTATGTGTATTACTTGTGCAATCCTCTATATCACAGGATTTCACAGATGGCAGAAGTAATGGTGCAGGTTATCTAATTCATCCTCAGAGGAGTGATAAAATTGTGCTTCTGAACAAAGATCCTTGTATGTTATTATGTTGAGAACACTTTTTCCTTCAGTGTTCCATAAGAAAGCTTGTGGGAGTGCTATATGCTGGAGCTGTTGTAAGTGATAAACGCTTGACGATGCAAAGGAAAAGTGTTGGGTTTATCCAGTGATCTCACTTCTGTAATTTGTGACACTGAGGAAAGAGTAAGACTTTCCTGTTGTCCAGTTAGCCTTTATTTTCTGCCCTGGATGGTCTCAGTGCAGCAGATACAGGCTGGTTTTGATGAGACATCTTCTGCACTTAGAATAGACTGCGGCAGCAACTAAAGCCACCTCTAAAATAACTGTGTTGCTGTGATAATCCAAAGGGAGGATGCCTCATGTTTGCCTCCCTTCCTGTGAGCCAGGGCTGGAGACTCACTGGCTGGGTGGCTTTGCTGGGTTTGTGGGTTAGATATTTAGTATATGCGTAGTCTGTGCTATGCCTGTGCCTCTATATGGCTGCTTGCTGTGGAAAAGCAGTTTTTCTGTTCTGCTATGCTATGAAGTTACACATACAAAGCCAGTTTGTATCTTCGAACAGTGTCTTGTGCAAATAGGTGATCTTCCCTCTTTGCTTTTGGGAAGGAGTGCTGGGGGCTGATTGCCTTGCAGTGGTGAAAGCAGTGCTGTCATCACCGTGCTTGAAGAACAGATGAATCTTCGCTATGATTAATTATGGAAAAAAGAAGAACTTGCTTAAAATCTGTCGTGGTAGTTTGGAATGGCAATATGTAATTAAGCAGTAAGACATGACAGGAAAAACATTGCTGGAAGATTACTGTATACCTCTGGTGCATTTAAAGATATGAGTTCCTGTCTAAAAGGAAAGGAACTTAATTCTCATCTACCTTACATTTTTAATTGCATTTAATACGTTTTGCTGAAAGGCTGCTTGAAGAAACTGTAACTTATTTTTGTAGTTCTTGAGCAACTCTTCTGAGAAGTACTGCTGTTCTGTCCTCACGAAGCGATGCCTGCAGCTGTCCTGTCCTGGGACTGCCCTGCCCTGGGACACTGTGCTCTGCCTCTGCAGACAGTTCCTTCATCTTGGCCCTATGTGGCCATTTCTCGTCTGTCACTTTGGTTTAGTCAGTGTGAACTGGCTGCAAGCATGCCATTCAGATCTGTCTGGTGCATGCAGAAAGGGCACAGCAGCTTTTGCATGGTGTGATCTTTCCAGGGATGTTCATACAGAGCATGTACCGGTGAGGTGATGCGGACAAGTGGTAAATTCACAGGTCCTTATTTCTAGCTGCTAAAATGGAGTTGTCAAAAATAAACCTCAAGGTTGCTTTAGGCTGGCGCCTTTCTGTCAGCTATTGCTGCCTTGTCCTCTGTGGACAGATTAGGTACTGCAATGAAGACAGTTCTAGGGTGATGCTATAGCTGTCATGAAATGGCAAATATATATATATATATCAGACTAGTTTCCTCTAGTCTCTTGATTGGTAGCTAAAGAAATAACATATGCCATACCATGTGCTTGAAGCACGACTTTGCCTTGGAATAGAAAGCAAGGCTCCTTAGGGAAAGAAAAAAACCCAAACCATAAAAGCAGCCCATTGATTTCTGTGTGCTCTGCCAGGAAATGAAGAAATAACCCTGTGCAGGAGCTGCTGCACGGAGCACTCACTGCCTGTTGTAGTTTGAATGCCTCTGAAGGGGTCTAAAGTCACAGTGGGGAGAAGTGGCTGCTGCTGTGCAAGACCCCCATTTTCAAGGATGACATTGGGGGGAGGGGTGGACAGGAAGCAGCAGACCCAGAGACCTGCAGTATTCCTCCACTGCCTCCTCCTCAGCCCTGGAGTCTGATGAAGATGGATGAATCTCAAGAAGTCTAAGGAAAATGATGTGCATATGTGTAAAGAAACAGCCCAAGTTCACAACATTGGTGTCACGTTTAACAAAGATTTAGCCATATCTCCACAGTGGCTTGTCACTTTATTGCCTCTCCTTGGATGTTTCTCTTGACAGAATCATCTCCATGTGATGGCTCTTGTGAGCAGGAAAGAGTAAGGCAGTATTTGTATTTGTGTCTTCAGCACGTGGAAAAAATGGGGGGGATGGACTGGCATATGTGGGGAAAGCATTGAAGGTATACTTGAAGGGAGCCAGTTTTGTTTTGGGGCTGCCAGGTAGCTGTATCTATTAGTGCGTTCAGAGCCTGCGTAACGTGCTGTTTTACAGCATCTTTCTTCTGAAGGAAAATTCTCTGAGAAGCCCACAGCTGTTCACACCAGTCTTGGGAGCAGATGCTTGCTGCCCAAAGTTGGGGAGAACCGTATCTAGTTTGGATGACTTAATAACAGCCTGAAGAATGAATAATAGGGTTTAAACGTGGTGAGGTGGGAGGGAGGAGTTTCATTGTCTGCCTTCTTATTGTGTTGATGAAAGATTAAGTTTTAGCATTCCGTAGTTTGTCAGAAGTCTGCTTTATGTCTTCCTCCCCTCTCTCATGTTTCTGGAACTAAATGAGGAAGCGAGCTGAGCTATAGTTTCCAAAAGTGACAGTATATGTTCAGAAGAAAACTGGGACTTTGAAGGTAGTGACAAAAATAACAGTGAAAGTAAATAGAAGAGCCCTCTGGCATCTTCGGGTTTGCAAGCTATAGTTTTGGGAATGAAGCGAAAGCTGACTGCCCTGTAAATAGATACAGCTGCAAAGATGGTGAAACATCTGTTTTCAAAATAGAAAAGTAAAAAATTGCTGTTTATTAGAATTTGACATTTTGGGCCCTTTTTCTTTGAAGGGACTTTGAATGGACATCTCATGGTCTGTTTGGAGTGAGGAAGTGAGAAGAACAACTTATTCTGTTCATGGTAGCTGAGCTGAGCGTGTTGAGCAGTGGCACAAGAAGGACCCCAACCAGCAAACAAACACTTGCCTTTACCTTCTGCAGTTGCTCAGGGCTGGTGTGCTGTGATATGCCAGGAGGTGGCTGACTGCAGCAGGGAGTGTGCAGGCAGCTGAGGTTCCTCCTGCCTGGCTTGTGTGGAGCCCATGGCAGTCCTAAGGCTGTCTGGGTGTGTTGAGGCTGTGTCTTCCCCCTTACCATCAGCCCTGGGCGGGAACCAAGGGATGCAGTGGGCCCTGTTTATCAGCACTGTTTAGGCCCATCTATAACTTTCTTTTGAAATTTAAATGCAGTACTCCTGTCAAAATGAAGCTTTCTCTGGTGATCTGGCTGCTTTTCTGGAGTGGGTATTTCCCTCTGAGTATGGATGAAGTGGTGAAGCACTATTGAGTTTTCCGCTGGTGGGAGCTGGGGTGGCTCCCTGCTTTGGTGGAAGAGTAACTTGTATCTCAGGAATAGCAGATACACATTATTAGGAAAAGTTGTGGCTAAATGTCAGATTAGATGCATTTTCTTAGCATTAATTCACTGGTTAACTTTAGGGAGTACACAGTCAGAAATTATTGCTAACAAAGATCCCTTCTGGACTTTGTCAGCTTTCCCTCTTGCCTGGTTGAAAACAAAATTAGTATCCAACATCCAAAAACTGTTTCCTAATCCTTTGTAGAAGAATTCAACATCTTTTACGACAGTCACTGGCTCATGTACTTAGCTGTGGAGAAACACGCACTTAAGCAATAAAAAAATATTCTTTAATGGGTCTGTTTAATGCATTTCACAAATAACTTCAGTTAATTCTTTTGTACTCTGCTTTTATTATCTAGCATCAAATGTCATCTTTGCTCCCTTCCCAATTTAGATCGTGGCAGAGGACCAAAGGTGGAATATGCTCCTGCCATATAACGTTACACATTATTGATTGGAGAAGGTGGTGTGATGTGTAAGTTCTGAAGTGCTAGATTTTTTTATTGTTATTGAATGACCACAGTATCCTGAGTGAACAAGGAACACTCGATGAAAAGGAGAAGATTAATTTGAAAATTGTATGGAATCAGGCTTGGTATAGGGCAGAGCCTTTTGGTATCTATGTTACTTTAATTATTATTACATACAATACGATTATATTAAGAGAATAAGCAGAGTAGTATTTAAATGCCAATAGACCAAGACCTTTCTCTTCCCTCTTTTGAGGCTTTAACTTCTGTTACGACTTAATAATGAACAACAGCTAAGATCAGCATAAATAGTTTTCAAAGAGAGTTCATTGCTCTCATTCTTTTCTGGTTTCCACACATACATTTTGTTCTTGGACGAGGCTTCTTGTAAAGCTTCATGGGAATTCATCTTGTTGATGTGGTATCTCTTTCTTGAGAAAAGACTTTTTGGAAGCTCAAAGTCTAGCAGACTTTCTGAGTATAGTTTTGCTCTCAGGGTGTGTAATCCTTCTGTTTTGGATGCTTTTCCCATGTGTTCAGGAATGTTTCTCTTGGACCTGGCTGTAGCGCCCACTTTAGAGCTTTCTGGTTTATTTTACTCTGCTCTTTTGAAATACAATTTTAATCTATTTTTAGGTAATTTAATGCGCTGATCAGAAGGAATAGAATTTATTAAATGTAATCTGAGAGTTGATAGAAGTCACAATACAGATGTGAAATGTTCGCTTTGCCCTTTCTCCCCCCAGAATGCATACTTGTTTTGCGGTCTGTGTAGACTGGTGTGTCTGACGGGGCATCAGGTAAGTGTGGTACCCAGGTAGAGGCAGGCAAGGACACAGCTTGCTCCCGGGGTGCTGAGGACAGGAGCAAACTCTCCAGACAGCTACAAATCCCCTTGGCGTAGGTCGAGAGCACCATCACATCCTCAGCGTTCTGTGCGTCTTCATTCTGACTGATGCCTCAGAAGAGGCGGCGTTTCAGGGAGTTTAGGCTTTAGCTTTTTTCTAACAACTTGAGCTCTACTGTTTGAACACCAAGATAATTGAAGGCAAAAGGACCATTTAGCCACCTAAACAACCCCCAAAAAACTAAGCAAATGTTGTTCTGGATTCATTGGTCATTTGAAATTTTACTAAAGCTGTGAAGCATACCATGGCTTCAGGAAGGTCATGTTGCTGTCTTGTTAAGAGAAATCAAATGTTGAATGTTTTATCAGCGTGGAAGTGAGTTCTGTACTGGACT
Source organism: Excalfactoria chinensis (assembly GCF_039878825.1). Classification (NCBI taxonomy): domain Eukaryota; kingdom Metazoa; phylum Chordata; class Aves; order Galliformes; family Phasianidae; genus Excalfactoria; species Excalfactoria chinensis. The sequence continues at coordinate 61,922,202 of NC_092827.1, read as the reverse complement.
GCACAACCAGCACTTTCTTAATTGAACAAATGAAAGAGAAAGGAAGAACTCAAATGGGGTTGCTCCCACTATCACAAACGTCATACCACTTTGGGTTTGTTTCCTCTTTTGTTTTTGTAGGCAATTGAAATCTTAACTGAAGTTCACTTTTGCCCTACCGTCTGAACATTGACTGAAAGCTCATTTTCAGTTACAGGAAAAGAAGTGTTAAAGGAATGGTGGTTCTTTGCTTTCTGTGACTTTACTGGGATAATTTACAGACGTGCGATGGGTGCTGGGCTCTTAACTTGGTGCTCTGTGCCTTAATAAAGCTCCTGCTTCCCTGATCCTTTTGCCCTTAGGTGAAATGTTGAGTAGAGATGCAGATTTAGCAGCTGTATGCCAGTTCTAAGGAGGCTGTTTCATTTGCCAGGGTACTTCATGCCACTTTTTCTTCTGTTTGTGGATTTTGGGGAAACTGATGGCAACTATTTGCAGCATGTTTCCAAGTGGATGTTTTTCTCAGTACTTTCTGATCTAGAGGAAACCAGATCTGTCAAAACATCCAGGGCTGTTGAGGTGTCAGGGAGGAGTAACTGCTGTGTCACTGGAGGTGTTAACTGCTGCCCTACAGTAGAGCTTCTAAGTGACATCTTTTCAGAACTGGACAAAATGCCCTTTTTTTATGCCAAAAGGATAAGTACACAGTCTGCATCTTTGTTCCATGTTTGTGTGTGTGGCAGGGAGAGCGTGAGGTCTTGCCACAAGGCCTCTGGTCCGATTTCTCAGGATCTTTTTTTGTAGCTCTTCTGAAATGTTTTCATTTAGTCTGTAATAAAGTAAGTGGTTCTAAAACTCAGGAAACTTGATGTTAATGAATTCCGTGTGAATTGTGTGTTTTTGTTTGTGTTTGCTCTAAGAGGGGAAATAACTTCCATAGTGGGTCATGAAGGCTGTTTGTTTTTCCTACTCTATCAGAGCTAAAAAGTAGAAAATAAAAATTCCCGACTGTTCTTGGGGACTTTATCCTCTACCTGTGAACTGCTGGAGGTTTCCTGTCACTGTGTGGTAACAACTTACTCTTCTCACTCAGCAGTATTAAAAACTTAAGTGCAATAGCTACTATCTTTAAACAATGTTTACACGCTGGCGTTATTGTGTGTGTTTGTGAAGAAGATCACAGAATGGCTTGGGTTGGAAGAGGCCTCAAAGATCACAAGTCTCCAACCTTTCTGCCACAGGCAGGGCCACCAACTTCCACATTTAACACTAGATCAGGCTGCCCAGTGCCCCATTCAACCTGGCCTTGAGCACCTCCAAGGATGGAGCATCCACAGCCTCTCTGGGCAGCCTGTTCCAGTGCCTCACCATTCTCATAGTAAAGAATTTCCCCCTGACATCCAACCTACATCTTCCCTCCTTCTTCTTGAAACCATTTCCCCTTGTCCTGTTATCTGCCCTTTTGAAGAGTTGAAAAATAGTCACAACCCACTTTTAAAAAATTAAAGAAAAAATAATAAATGAATCCTACCTGTAATTCTCCAAATTCTTTTCTTTGAAAGATCACTTAATTTGGTGTGACACACACGGTGTGGTTGAGGTGTAACAGAGCTCTTGGCGTGTCGTAAGGTACCATAATTGAGAAGAAAGGAAGCGGGGTTAATCTTTAAACAGTTTTGCTTCCTGTAAGTAAGAAGATGGAATAGTTTGCTGCTGATCTCGTGAAGCAGGTGGTTTTGTGGGGTGATTGCTACCAGATTGTTTGCAGTCAAAATTAAGTCGGAGTTCTGTTCCCTCTCAAAGAAATTAAACTTTATGTGAGAAAAGCGAGGTTCTGTGGTCTGGCCAAGCTGAGTCATAGCAGGACAGTCTTGGTGTCCATGTGTGCCGTCTTTGTGTTGCATGCTAGAAGACAGCTTCCAGAATAAATGGGCTGGATTAGAAGAACATGTGTTGGACAGAAGCAAACTTTTCCCACCTGTCTCCTATGAGCACTGGCAATGAAGCTGGGACACTGATGTCTTTTAATTTTAGGCTCAATGTTACAACTGTGAAGTACAGTAGCCTCCTCTCTGCCTAAGTGTCAAACCTGCCTTTCTGTATGTATGTGTCTGAGCTGGCACAATCTGTATTTGAAAGATGTGTTCTGGAGTAGCTGGAGTTAAGATGTGTTATCCTGAATTTGATGTGATGCAGTCTGTTTTATGCAGGGCAGGTGTTGTGGCACATAAGAGCCAGGAGCCTGAAGGTTCATGTGAAAGGTGATGACAGCAGAGAATAGTCAGCTGAGCTGATTTCCAGCAAGTGCATTTTGTAGTTGTTTGTGGCCCTGATTTATTACCAGTTGTCTCTCCAAATGATTGGTCATGGAATGAATAATATTTAAAAATAGATGTCCTGCTGAATTCCAAGTATGGGAGAGATGGTTTTTGAACATGACATGCAGTTAAAAATAATTACCCCAAACAAATATCTCCAAATGTTGCTTTTTGAAAATCGTAACTTCTGTTCTTCCCAACAGTTGCTCTTTTTCCATGTGTGCTGCTTCCTTTGCATGTATCTTGCTTAGCTCCATGCTTTTCCTTTTGGCTGGAGGAAGGCTACTGTGACTGAGGCCACATCTGCTGCATGGTGTGTGTGAGGAAGACCTAAAGAGCCGGAGAGGCATTTTTCCATACTGTCCTCAACCCTATATGAGTGAAGGGAGGATGGACAGGATAGCACTGGGTTGTGTTGTTCTGGGGTGTGGCCTTGTGACTGCACCCCTGTGGCTGTGTCAGGGCTGTGCCTGGGGGCATCCCTGCTCCTGTGTTTTAGTACCATCTCATCTACTTTGTGGATAGAGAACAGCTCAATGAGTGAGTCTAAAAATCCAGTGAAATAGATGGAGGAAGTCATGATACAGCTTTCATGTTACACTCTGCTGCATTCTCTTCACCTCCCTGATCCAGAAGTCATCTCTGGGAGAAGAAAAAGGATTTACCTGCTGTTCCAGTTAGCCTTCACTGGAGTTATTTCCAATGAAGATGAGTTACTTGCTGAAATGCTGCTATGAATGGTCGTACAGAGAAATTGTGGTGCAGAATGAGCTTAGGGCAGTTATCATTTAGGCCTAGACTAGAAAACCTTTCAGGTCCCTAGTAAGAAATTATGGACCTGATGCTTCCAGAGCCATGAGTAGGGAGGAGTCTTTAGCTATCTACAAAAAAAAAAACAAAACAACACCTGAGTGTTTTAGGGCATCATCCTCATAACTTTAATTGAACAGCTCCTGAAGTTTGCTACCAGTTTATTACAGTACTGTTACAGAAATGCTGGGAGTGTTTTGTCCTGATTGAAGCCTGTGCAGCATCCTTGTTCCTGTGTCATCTCAAGGGCCCCAGCTGTCCGGGGTGATGACAAACATGCAGGTGTTATTTTTTCCAAAATAGTCACAGGTGGGTGGGAGGAGTTTGGGGTGGTGCCCATCTTTCCTGTAATTGCCTCTTAATTAGAGCCCTTGTGCTGACTTGTCACTCTTGAAATGGCAGTCCAAACTTTGAAATGGTTTCCAACCACTGACCATTGCCCTAAGCACCAGGCACGAGTGTAGGGTGAGTGCTAGTCTGTTCTCCTGGTGTTGCACAGTGAGGATGGGCCAGGAATGATGTGTGGGTCTAGAGAGCGCTCAGGGTGTTTCTTACCAAGTCGAGCACAAAATCCAAATATGTTCTGGGGAGAGGTTTTTGCGTGTATTGTTTTGCACTAGAGATGTACTGCTTGATGACTGTGTCTAAGACTTAAAGCCTGAAGAGGATTTAAGAAGCTTGCCTGTGTGCTGAAGCTTACATTGAGACCTCTGTGCTAAAATTTGGTGCTGAAAGTTGCTCATCTGACCTGAAGAGCAGACTTTCAGCAACCCATGATTTCTTTTTCCCAGCAGAAAGGCATTGCAAGCTCATAAATCAAGAGCTAAAAAAAAGGAACATTGGTCTCCCTTCCCCTCCCAAAAATAAAACTACCCAAACAAACCCTTGTGTTGCTGGCATTAGCAACCATCTGGCCACTGTGGTGGTTGGTGGCCGTGAGAGAACTTAGCATTGCCATGATGTCAGCCTTTGTATTGCAGGATGGCTGGCCTGCACGCAGAGATGGTTCTGATAACATTTTTGAACAAAAACCCAATGTAGGGGGAAAAAAAAGGATGTTGTAGTTGCTTGCCCCAGATACACTAACAAGTCTGAAGCTTATATTAGTGTCACACTGCAAATACTGAGAAGTGTAGAAAGGAGAAGACCTCAGGTTTGTACGCAGAGGGGCATTATGTCACCACATAGCTGTAGATCCTTTAGACAAAACATAGTCCATGATTGACCTGAAGAAATGTGGGGGATATGTATGGGGAACTGTGGGGTTCTGGTGCTGCATGGTGCAGAGCTTGTTGGCTTGAGGATGGGAGTTGTAGCACCGAGCTGGCAGGTGTGCTTCTAGTTGGATTGTGCAGGATTATTCTGGTTAAATGCCTGCTGGCATTGATCTGTATGGTGTGATCAGCCACTTGAACAATATGGTGTGCTATAGTTGGTGCAGTTGGTGTCTGATTCTTGGTGACTTGCTTGGTGAGGTTGCTGTTAAATTCCATCAGGGAATGCATGTTAGGGTGCGTTGCATGTCAGTGCAGCTGAGAAGGTCCCAGCCTTGCAGAGGAATGTGTGAGTGGAACGTCTGCTCTAGGGCATGCTCCCATTGCAGCCGCTCCTGGTTATTGCTGATACTTCAGTGTTTCTCTTGAAACTGTTTTTTGCTTGTTCATTTGATGCTACATCCAAAATGAGGGGTTACTGGGTTAGATCAGGGCCAATTAGCATATAATCCTTATTTCTAAGGCAGGATACATTTTCCTCAGGAGAAAACGGGGTAAAAGAGGAACAGTTAATACCTAGTGGATCCTGTTGTTTCTAGCTTTATAAAAACATAGTTCAACCCCAATGTGTGGGTTTTATTTTCTCAGGACAAAGTATTACATGGGACGTGGTTGTTGGCTTGCCTATGGATTGGATGCAATGCCTTTGGAACTGAGAAAGCTAACACGAGAAATGAAGGGTCCTGGAAACCTTAACCTATTTTACACATCAGGTTTGCTCTTGTTCTTCATCTCCTTCCAGTATGAGGTTCAAGAATTTCTGGGCCATTGCATTCATCCTTAAAGGACTCAAGTTTAGGTGATTAAATTTAATTTTGAGATGAAGCCTCTACTTGACAGTGAAGGCTTTTCTGAACTAATACAAATGTGTTGAACAGGAACATGGAGAAGATAGGAGCTATTGCTGATTGTGTCCAGTTCTGGGTCCCTCACTGCAAGAAAGACATTGAGGCCCTGGATGGACCCAAAGAAGGGCTACAAAGCTGGTGAGGGTTCTGGAGCACAGGCCATATGAGGAGAGGCTGAAGGAGCTGGGATTGTTCAGCCTGGAGAAGTGGAGGCTCAGGGGAGACCTTATTGCTCTCTATAACTTCCTGAAGGGAGGTTGTAGTAGCTGGGGGTTGGCCTCTCATGTCATTAGTGATAGGACTAGAGGGAATGGTTTCAAGCTGCAGCAGGAGAGATTCAGGCTGGACATTAGGAAATATTACTTCTCAGAAAGGGTGGTCATGCACTGGAATGGACTGCCCAGGGAGGTGGTGGAGTCACTGACCCTGATGGATGTTGTGTTGAGGGACATGGTTTAGTGGGAGCTATTGGTAAAAGGTGAACGGTTGGACTGGATGATCTTTTAGGTCTTTTCCAGCCTTGGTGATTCTGTGATTCTATGATCGTACCACTGGAGCTGGCTAGGAAAAAGCATGAGTAATTCACTCTGCACAATCTATTTTTGTAGAAGTTTTGGTTTTAACATGATTTTGGCGGAGAAAATGAAATAATGGAGTTTACTGCCAGCTGGGAAGTCCTGGTGCATCCTTTCCTCTGTTGCACTGCCCCCACTGCTGTCAGGGAATGGGAGCGTGAACCATTAGGCAGGTGGTGATGATTAACTGTAATACCCAGGTAGCATCACTAACTGCTGAGAGATGTTTTGCTTATTTATTTGTTTTCCACCCTGCTTCTTGTCACCTTTTGTTACAGGAAAATAACACATTTTGTTATTGTCTCTGATTTTAATTTGTAGTCATGTTCACATATAGTAAAAATAATTGAAATTGTAAGATTTATTTATTTTTTTTTTACTCCTTGGGGAAAGAAAAAAGAAAAAAGGGTGAAACAATATGAATTTTTGTGATGGAATGCATGGCTGAAAGATGCTGAAATACTATAGAGGTCATCTGAATTAACTTATGTGGCCTGGAATGGTGCAACCTGCTGGTGAAAGTGTTCTGCATAATTTGAGTGGGAAGAAGGAGGGAAGTTGTGCAATGTTATGTCTTTTTTTGTTTCATATAACTTGTCTTTTTTCTTACTGTTTTGGGTTCTTATGTCTACTAAACTGATGCCGCTTTCCCCTCTTTGTATAAAAAAATAATGCACATAATTGTTTTTTTCCTTCTTGGGGATGGAAGACAGAGGGCAGAAATAAGGAGTTTTGTTCCTTACAAGACATTATTTCTGCCTGATATTCCCACTTGCATTAAGGCTCCTTTCATATTGTTCCAGCACTCTGAAAGGATCTTAACTTGCTATCCTATTTGGAGCCTCTTGTGCTGCCAGAAAAATGTAAGGAGGTTGTAGACGTTTGGGGCTCAGCTCTCATCTACAGGACAATGAAGAGAAGGAAATAATGCAGTTTTGGCTGCCCAGAGTTCAACAGAGCCAAAAGGTCATCAGCTGACAGAGCAGGTGAATTGGGATTATCACAACTTACATTATTGAAAGTCTTTAAAGTGCAATTGAATTAATTATATTTGATCTTGGTGAGAATCTATGGCTGTCGTGATGGATTTTAATCTGCATCTGTTCTTTGGGATGCAGTGTTGCAAGTGAACAAATATAATGTGTGTGAATTGTGCGGGACTCTCCTCTATATCTGCTTTATGTCTCTGTATTATTGCATACTTAGAGAATATATCCTCTCTTTTTTTTTTTTTTTTTCTTTTAAAATTCCTTTTCCATCTTCTTTTTGGATGATTAAATTGAACTCTGCTGCAGTTTGGAGTCTGTGAGGTATCATGAAAGCTTTTTTCAAAGTCTGTCAAACCGTGAAATCTAATTTCAGTGAGAATACACAGTTTTCTCCCACTGTATAAGGTGTATATAACTTAAAAGTGTTATAAAGCCTATTTGTCTGACTGTTTTCCTACGCGATTATTCAATTAGTGCACAGAGCAACAACAAAGGATTTTTGGTTAAAGTACTGTTTCAAATAATGCAGCCTTAAGCAGGGGGAACAAAATAGGTTTTTATTGCCTAAAAATTTCCTCATATACAGCAACAATCAGACTCTTTCTTTAACCCTCCTTTACAAAATCTAGAGAGACAAGAATAGGGCTGAGAAGCCTGGGTGGGTCAGCCAGGTCACATCTTTGAAAGTCATCCAGCTCATAACAAATGATCATCTACCGTTGATTTAAATGAATACGTTACCTACTGCTATGCGATCCCAGCGTGTGTTTAAAAATAAGAAGTGCCGTTTTGTTTTTCAAAGTAAGAGGAAGCAACTTTAATTGCATTTCTATGATAAAGGCTTGTGCGTTAAATCAAGGTGTGTGGGTTTTCTCTGCTGAAAATTAAACAAAAGCTGATCCGGTGATTGTAATTCTCATAATAAGCAGAACTAGTTAAACGAGTCCTTTCAGCTTCAAGTAGTTTCTTATAAAATCCTCTTTCAAATTTCCTTCTGTAAAATAAACAGCTAAATTCAATATGAATAACCACGTATTTAATTTTGAATAAGAAAATTTACTTTATATTCTTAAGAATTTACATATACAAGAGTGACTAATTTTTAAAATGGCATCTTTAAGGAAGATATATATAAAATGTGCATCTAGGTGAAATAATAGTAGAAAATACCTCCTTGGCTCTGAGTTCTTTTGCTTCTTTTCTTTCTAAAATGACATTTGGCTCTTCACCATGGATGAAAAATGTGTGTGGGGGGAAAAAAAAAAAAGATATCTGATCTTACATTTTTCCTTTATGCTTAAGCCAAAGTCCCAGATTCTGTGTTAGTATAAAACAAGCTTGTCGGTTCCCAAACTCATTTTATCTTTGCTCTGCTGCCTGTGTAGTTCTTGACCTGGTGATCAGCTGTGGAGGATGCAGATGTCTATCTTTAGCCTCTTTGAGCTTCCACGTTTAGCTGTGATGTGATCCTCTAAGCTCTCATCATAGTCTTTTGGTACTTCTGTTAGTGCTTAAGGGATGCTTGGTGTACAGAGTGGTCACCTTTTCCTCTGTCCCTCTGCAAATATTCATGTGGAATTTCATTCTGACAGGAACTGTTCAGGTCTGCTTTTGATTCATGGTTGGGTAGAAGTCTAGAAGCAGTAGCTTACCCTGTTCCAAAGGGAGTTTTAAATATGCTCCATCTGCAAGGAAAATTGGATGTTCCTACTTTACTTGAGGTAGCTAAAGAACTTGGCCTGAGAGTGCCCTGGGCTGGCCAGTGTGCTTTTTATTGGTTGTTTCCCCACCCCATTTCAGTGGAACTTTGCTGAATTCTCAGAAAAATTCTTACAACCTGACTATGCATTTCCATCCCAGGGATGAGTGTTTGTGCAGTGAGTAAAGTGTGGATGTGGCCGTGTAGCCGTGTAACCGCACATACTGCCTTAGAGCGGTTACTCATGAATATATTTGAATATTTATATGGTGGATTAACACCGTGGTGTCACGGAGCTTTGGCAGAAGATTTCTTCAGGATCATGCAAGCTGCTCTATGCAGAGTTTGTGGTTTCTTTGCAAAAGCTCATGTTCAAAAAATCATGTCAAAAAAAGCACATACAAAATTCGCTGAATAAGGATGTCTGGAGTTGAATCTGTTTGATTCTGTAAATGCATCTTGTGTTATGGATTGTCATTTACTCTGTCAGATCTTCATTTTCTAAACTGCTTACACAGGGGAAAAGATTCGTACCTTCTCCAGTGGATATCTGTGTTTCACTGAGATTCAAGTAGTCACACTGTAGACTCTCTTTAAAATAAAAAGCATTCATTAAAGGTTTCTATAAATTACCACTTGGTTTCAGCGGTGATGTATCTCCTGTGGTCTGTCCTGTGTTGTCTGTGATATTAATGTGCTGGAGAAGGAAAGATTCTCTCCTTCCAATTCAAGTGAAATTCTTCATTTTGTGGAGACATTTGAGGAGCGCTCACTTCCTTTCCTTAATTTTTTCAAGCTGACTTTCTTCTTCAACTGGCCTTGTTCTCCTGTGGCATCCTGCCCAGACTGAGGGGAGCCTACACAAGGGGAGGGGGGAAGCTCTCTTCCTAGAATAAAGCTTGACAAATCTAGAAGAGCAATGGAGATATAAAAGTTAAAAGAATAGGGCTGGCCTTAAAATAAATAAATAAAAATAGTGCAATTCACACTTCACCAATTGAGGCTGTATGTAATGTGAAGGTGGGTGAACTCCTTGGCATGCAATTAAGGGAGAAGTTATCCATGCGGATCTCCTCAGGTGGGAAGGCTGGTCTAAGGTCAGCCAACTATGGGCAGTTAAAATTCAGGATGGAAGGATAGGAGGTTGTAACCGCTGCCAGTCTTTTCTTCATTAACCAGACCTATGCAAATGAAACCTGTTCTGTTTAAAATTTAACCCCAAGTGATGACTTCTCTATGAACCTTCTAGTTTGGAGGGATCGGTGTTGATGCCTAAAAATGGGGAGTAGGTGATTGTGCTCAAAAAGCGTCTGAAAATCCTTCCAGCTTGAGAGAAAAGAAACTGGGAAAAAGGAAAGCATTTTCTACACCTAATTTACCACATTAATATGCAGTTGTGTCTAGCAGATACTGGCTAGATGATACAACTGCCTGATATGAACGGTGTGCTTGTCTGTTTAAAACACCTGTTAATGAGTTTGGATCCACTTACTCATTTTAGGAACCCTCTCATTTTCCTAACAGTTAAACTTGATCTGGATACTGAATTTTAATATGGATAGGTTTATTTGTTTGTCTGTCCTTCTTTCATCCTGCTCTCATTTCCCTTTGTAATTTGTCAGCAGAAATAACTCTAAGAAGATAGCACTGAAGCAACTGGAACTTTTCCATTTGTAGTTTTCCTGAATTTGGTTCCTAGTTGGTGGGATGACTTAGACCGCTAAATTGCTTTTAAAAACCTACTAATTTCAGTTGGATGCAATCTGTCAGTATAGTCAGCTGCTGGCGATAATTTGCTTCTTAGTAATCTGACTGCAAGTCTTTGGTTCCTTAAAGTGACTGACCCAGTGTGAATGATCCAGAATGATCCTACTTTATAGGATAAAACTTCTCTTGACTGTTTTTTTCAACCTATGTAGCTCTTAACGTCAGAGCCTTCTTATCAAGATGATCTTTTTATGCTGGTAAGGAAGACTATAATTTAGAATGCACGTGCAGCTGAAATTTGAAGTGCTAAAGACCTCTTTATGCTATCATCATACTTTTGGAGCACTATCACAACACTTGTTGATTTTCAGGGTAGTAGCTTCTTTGCAAACAAGGCCTGCTTAAACTGCTGAATAGTGATGTTTTTTCTTCCCTCTAGCAATCAGAAAGGAAAGCTATAGAATTAGTTTCCTCTGCGCCTTTTTTCTGTGCTTTCAGTAGTTGTAGACTTTGAGCTTGACAGATGCATATGATGTTCAGGTTATTTGTAACTCGGATCTTCAACTTTGTCCGGGGAAACATCAATGACATCCAGGAAGATCAATCTTTACCTTTAACGCTGCAGCCTAGTTTTATTTAAGAAAACAAACAATTCATAAAAGAAAGCAAACAAAAAAGCTTACCATGACTTCCTGCTCCTTTCTTTTTTATCACTGCAAATGTGGACTAGGCCTTCCATGATGGAAAGAGCACAGAGGTTTTAAAGACTGTAAGAATGTAATCCTATTGTAACTTTGATTTTCAGATGAGCAGTAACTGGGTGTAGAAGAGTTCCCCAGGATAGTAACTTTGAGAGGAGGGCAAGAAGATTTCTGCTGCCTAGCAGACCTGGCCCAAATAACAATATATTACATGTGTTAGTCCAGGCTAGGCAAGATAATTGGCTGTGTTGTCGTAGGGATAGGGGAATGGAGATGAGAGAGCTTCAGGGAAGAAAAGATCATTTCTGGGAAAAAACCCAACACCACCGTGGGTTTTAGCCCTCAATAGAGTGACATATTTAGAAAACTCTTGTTCCTGTCTTTCCCTGCACCGAAACTAATGGTAAAATAACAAAAAATGTGTTTATGCATCTTTGGTCTGGAGGTTTCTTTGTGATGTATTAAAAAAAGCCAACCCAGTCACAGAGTCAGATTGTGTTTTCAAGTAACAGAGCCTGAAACAGTATCTTAAAACATCACTGCAGTGTGTTTAAAGGTGAGGGAGGCATATATAGGTTTTGCATGCACGTCTATTTACATACACATGTACATTCACATGTCCCTCCTAAGAATTCTGTTTGGAAGTGGTGAAACTCTTGAGAAATTGCATTCCTTTCAAGTTGAGAGTAATCATACAGCAGTGTGTAGATTGAGATTTTTGTCAGAAGTCCGTAACTGGGTGTTTCCAGTTCTCTGTTTGGGCAGATCTATTGTTGATTCTTTGTCCGTCACTCGCTGGGTGTGAGTTTTTGTGGCCTGTCTGTGCTCACGGAAACCCAGCAGCTAGTGGCACAGCCAGGTTTCATGGTCTGTGGCTGGAAAATCCTAGCTTTACTCTCAGCAAGAGATTACTTGCTGCTGGGACAGCATGCCATGCTGTGGTGGCTGTGCAAGGCTTGTGCCTCTGAGGTCGTCTTTGTAGAAATTGAAAGCTGGTTCAGTGTTTATGCATCATGGATTTAACTTTCTATTGATTCCTGTTTGTACAGTGTTGTAAGTTACCACCTCTACTGCACACCTGGCTTTTTAAACAAGGGAGTTTATTTTATGATTTTTTTTTTTTTCCTTCAATTTCCTGCATGCATTCTTTATAAATCATAGCCAAATGTCTCACAATAACTTGCTAATACAAACAGGAGGCATACAGTTGCTGTAGTCCACCTATCTTACGCTTTGGCAATAGATTTTATATAAGAACACGGGATTTATATGGCTCCCATCCCCTCCTCCCTTGTCTATCACTTGCTGCCTTTTGCACTGCTCAGTGCCAGAAAGGAAGGAGAACTGACTGCAGGGCTGAGCTCAGCAGTGCTTTCCTGGCAGGCACTGGGAGTCTAGTGACAGTGTACTGGAAGATCTTTTGGTGAAGTTGGTCTCTGCAGTGCATGCTTTGTTGCCTGCACTGTGTAAAAAGAATTTGAGTTATGCCAAAACCATCTTGGAGGACATCTGCTCAAGCTGACTGCTTGGAACACTTCTGTTGCGTTTGTGTGAAGTTGTTGTGGATGAGATCACTACTTTCTACGTAGGATGTTCAGAAAGCTCTTCCAATGTTATTCCAATATGTAGGTCAAAATGGTCAAGAAAGCACTCATTGGCATGGACTTAAATCCATCAGTTTGTGCTTTTTTTTGTCAATAGCAAAGAATCTCTGTTGCAGCTGAGATGCACTGGAGCAGTGTTGGAGTTCTTTTGACTATATGCTACTGCCAGTGTGATGCAAGGGGTGCTTCCAGGGCAGTGCAAGTTGAAGCAAATGAAATGGAAACTTCCTTATTGTTATAGCCGTTCTAGGCGTGCAGTTTTATTACAGTCTTTTTTTTGTAATCTTTAGGAAAAAAAAACTTGGCTGGAGCTGTGAAGCTCTATGTAATTTTTATTAGTTGCGGACTTGGTTGGAAGTGCTCACTGTCTGCTTAATTTCTACCTCCCAAGCCTTGCATGGCTTTGAGATTGCCACAGCTTGAGCCTTTTTGCACCTTTTCAGAAACAGCCTGAATGTGACCATGACTTGTACCTCCCACATCTTGGCTATTTTGTAACAGAAAGTGGGATTCAGAAGAAGGAAAGATGTCTGAGTAAACCCTGTTTTCTGCTCACAGTGTCTGTACTGTGTCAGCTCCGTGGGGTGTGTGGGCCATAGGATTGGCTACGACTCAGATGTGGTGTGTTGGGACTCCCTTTCTGATGTCCCTGCTGCTCTGGCAGGACTTCCAGGCCGACTTCCTTGTTGGAGCAGTGGTTTTTATCTTGTGCAGCCTTTTTTGGAAGCAGGCTGCCAATGAGGTTGGTTTGCTGAAGCTGTGGAACAAATGTCAAGCCAACTTACATCAGTAGTGCCCTTGGTGGTTTTGGCTGGAACTGCTTGTTGAGGGTGTGGGGAAACTGGATGGACATCATAGCAACTGAGAGGAGCACTGGGTATTAATCATGCTGGAATAGGAGGTACAACCTTGTTAGCGTAATAGGGTCTGATGGTCACTTGGGAGTGAGAAGAGTCAATTAACTCTCTTGTAATTTCTTCTGAGGTGATTTTTTTTCTCTTTTTTTTTTTTTTGATTACTGAAGAGGTGGCTTGTTTATCTATTTATTTATTTATTTTGCAGGAATAACTGAGTGTATGGAGGCAAGTGGTGAGAAGGGTGATGGTAGATGGGGATTGTTAGTTGAATGGAGGTTTCTTAAGCTGTAGAGTAATGCATCTCTGTATGACTCTGTGGTCATTTGACTGCATCTACACCAGAGCTGCTTTTCAGTGACCTCTGACCTTGTGTTCAGTCAGTAGTACAAGTTTTACTAATGGTAGTTAATGCTGAGGTGCTTCTTAATACAAAAAAAAATATAATTTAGTTACACTTGCACAGAGTTCTGTTTCTAATTTACCACAGACCTAGCCAAACTTCTCCTACATTACTGTGCTTGTCTTGTAAACTGAGCTCTTAAAGTCTTTATCATAGAGATGTCTGTTTTTCCATGTTTAGGAGTGCTGTATGCCAAGGGAGGATTGGTTTGTTTATTTTCCTGCTGCCTCCTGTGGCTGATCTGAAGTACTTCTGTGATAGGAAGTGACACTGAGTCAAGCTTCTATAACAAGGAGTGGAATATGTCAGAGATAACAGTGATTTTAAAATGCAGCCCAAAAAAGCACCTACAAGCAGATCAAAGAAGACAATTAGAAAAAGTTTAGTTCTGTGATCATGATATAAAGTAAAAAAGAAAAAGCAGCAATGAAATTTTGCAGTGCTTCATTTATATAACTGTCTTAAATGATACATGAACAGTATAAAAGTTTATATGAAAGTACATGGGAATACTACAGTTACAAAGTATATTACATAATGAACGCTGTCTGATGTCAGATCGAATTTAGGTATGGTACAGAAGTACACAAATGTTGGGTGAGCTGAAGGCAGAATAACAGAGATGGGAGGGCTGCACACTTGTATGCCAGCTGCAGCTCACTTGCATAAATACAACTTGCTTTGGTGTCCTGCTTTTTTTTTCCCCCTTCAAATTAGTAGAACTCTGTAGAAGGAAAAGACTGCTGAAAGTGAACCTTTGAACAACCTTAATGCAACTTGCCTCATAGCTTTGTTGATTCAGCATAGCTGTTGCCCATGTGTTGACAGTCTTTCAGCAAAAGAACTGGTTTTTGACAGCATGCCGTTTACCCTCAAGAATAAGTTAAGGTAGTAATGAAATAACCTCATGAGAACACCTACCCAGTGATTGCTAGGAGCAGCAAGAGCAATTAGGATAGAAGGAAGGACTAGACAAAGTAAGGAATAAATTGGCAACTGCGGTGTGCCACTTGGAGTGCTTTACTTGTCATTCAGTGATTGTGGTGTTAGGAATTCCCATCAGCTGAGTGGAATGAAGATCCCAAGCACAAGAGGTCATGTGTGGTACTTCAGAACTGTAATTGCATCCGCTTTGGTGTAAGACATTTCATCAGTTACTTATGTATTGCATACTCATGAACTCGTAAGTACAAATATACTTGCTACACACATAAAATATATTAAAGCTTTGTGTAGGATTTCCTTTTCTGAATTTAATTGCTTTAGCTTTACTTCTACAGAAACATTTTAATGTAGATTTTTACTTGGCTTGTTGTAAGGTTGTTCCAGTAAATGTCCTGTGGCTTTATGGCAAATGCTACAAAATAAACTAGAGAGCGGGAATGAATTAGTGGAAAAGATGATGGTCAGACCACTGAAAATTTGTGCCTGCTTACACTTTGAGTTTAAGGTGCAGTGCTTTGCAAAATGGCTGATAATACTCTTAGTATAGCATATGTATCTTTTTCAAATGTCAGAGTGGTTTAAATCCAGACTTGAATCCAAACTTATATTTTGTTACATGAATTTTTTATGAGAGCGCTATGTTGTATCACAGTAATTCTGAAGCAGAAATAATTTCAGAGCTTCGTTTTTCAGGTTTGGGAACGTGTGTGATTTGCACGACTGTCTTGGACAAGAGGGCTTCACAAAACTTACGATATCTTTGCCTGTATCTCGCTTTTTTTCATGTGATTTAATGTTGAAATTCAACTGATGCTTGGTTTTGCTGCTGATGCAAGCCACACTGGTGATCATGGTAGCAGCGTATGTCCTGGCGTCATTAGACTTGTGAGAGGTTGTAAATACAGTTCTGGAGACTGATACTGAGTGATGGTAGGCAAACTCCTGTGTGGTTATGCTGACTTTACTTAGGGGGTTACGAGGGAATTTTATTATGATTTTTGTAGTGGGTGGTGGCATGCAGAGAATAAAAGAATGCAATCCTTCTGTCCAGTGAAGCTTTGGTAATTACTCCTCCACACACTTGAGCGTGAATAACTGAGCCCAGTGTTTTCCATCTGACCTGACAAAAGACTGCAAAGGATATGCACAAAGAGCTTGCTGGTAGTCCTTGAAAACAAACAAGAGTGTAAACACACACAGCCTTCTGCTGGCTTGAGGAACTGAATCGCTCATTGTCCCATAGCTGCTTCCCACCACGTTTCTGCAGTTGGTGCAGTGTGCTTGAGCCTTTCCTAGTTGGTGAGGTGTTGTTGGCTGGCCTGGTTGATGTGCACTGTGGGATGGGCTGATCTCTGAGCTGCCTGGGAACTGGGATGAGTGGCTTGAGATGATGCGCCGCAGTTGGAAAGGGTGTGTGCCTGTCCTCGCAGCTGCTGGATCTCTGCCCATGGCTTTGTGTGCACTGTAACTTTTAGAGAGGCTTGTTTTGTTTCCCCTCTAGGTAACTACTTCATCTCCATTGTTTCCATCTCCTTTCCTAGCATATCCAGAAACAATATACTTAGAGCTGCCTTTGTGGGAGCTTCAGTTCTGCTCTCCTGGGCCACTAGGCAGGCCGATGCCCTTTGTTGATCTGCTTTTTGCTCCCATCTGACTGGCATGGCACAGTGGCTGTGTAATGGCCCTCCATGAAGTGACCTTGGTCACGGGTTAGCCTAACAAGCCACTACTTTGCAGGTTTCGATAGGTTCATTGTTTAATGAAGGACATGGTTTCACCTCAGGTTTTTTTTTTTTTTTTTTTTTTTTTTTTTTTTTGCAGCTGTAGTTGTATGAAGGGGAGTAAAAAGAAGGCCGTGCATTTTAGTGATCATTTTAATGATGCACTTCTAGTATCTGACAACTTCAGTGCAACAAGATTTTATCATGCAGTCTTTGTACTGTGCTATACCAAGCAAAACGTCTGATGCTGAGTTATCTATTCAAGTATACTCTCTGGCCTTGCTGCAATCTTGGCAACCTTAAACACAGTGATTTGTGGTTAGTAGTTGTTAAAAGGAGGTCAGTGGCTAAGGCTCTGAGTTGGTGTATAAGCTTTTAGCAGTGAGTGGCCTTTACTAGGGCAAATTAGCAAGAGGTACAGTAAGCTTGTAGTTAGCTGAAGGCTTTAGAGAAGTTTGGGCTGGAGCATACATTGGTGGTGTGCTATTGTGGTATAGGAGTCTTTTATGAAAGGAAAGCCTTCTATTTTGTTCTGTGTAGCTGTGCCAGCTCCTGTGTACCCAGCACTGCCTTTCTGCTCTGAGCTGAGTTGGCATGTTATTATTTTTTTCTTTCTTTTGACTCTGATAAAGTCAGTGCTATTTTGGAAAGAGATGCTTTTGCTCAGCCCTTGTCAGGAGACAGGTTTATCTTCTGGAGAGAGGAGCTCTTTACAATATTCCTGCTTCTCAGGGAAGGTTTGGAGTGGGCAGGAAGTCCTGGTGTTTTTCTGCAGTTCCTTTCTTTCCAGGTTAGTGACGCTGTCTGTCCACTGTGTTGTTCCTGTAGAAGTCCCAAGCACTTTGGTAAAGGTGCTGCAGCAGGCAGGACAACTCTGCAAAATGCTGTTCTTCACTCTGCCTGGCTTTGCTTTCTGGAAGAGAATGAATGAAATACATTGTTACAAGTGGGGAGGGAATTAGACTGTCTGGGTGGGAGAAATTTAATGCTAATTTTACAAAGACTGGTAATAAATGTGTACTTATGCTCACTCAGTGGCAATGGAAAAATAAATATTATGTGCTCTAAATGGTATGATTGAAAAGTTAATGTCCTGCGGGGCACTATCTGATCACTCAAGTGTCCTTGAAGGACATAAAGATAAAACCAGCAGCCTTCAGATGTTTGATGGTGCAGTTACTCCTGGCGCTTTGCTAACTGCCATCCCCTCAATCATCACTATGACCAGTACTGCCGTGGAAATGTGCCTGGGATAAATTTAAACCCAGTCATCTCCTCTTCTTTTTCCCAACAGTAGAAGATCAAGGAATGTGGTTATGTTTTCAGGATGAAGTCAGCGTTAGCAGATGGGGGCTTCCTTAGTTGAGGCCTGAAGGCCTTGGCAAGCTGAGGGCCATGTGCTGCTTCTTGTTTCAGAAGGGCTTCTCCCTCTGCCCTCCTCTTCTCTGCTGCCCCAAAGGCCAAACCTGCCATCTCAGCCCAGCCTGCCTTCCTGGGGAGAGCTTGTTTGTATTTATAGAATGGTTCAGTTTGAAGGGACCTTCAATAATCATGTGGTTCAACTGCCTGACCGCCTCAGAGCTAACCAAAAGGTAAAGCATGGTGTTGAGTGCATTATCCAAATGTGAACATTGACAGGCATGGAACAGCTCTTAACTTAGGAAGGTCTACTGCAGTTTGGAGTGCCTGTACACATATTGTGTGCATATGTACGTATGCTACACCTATTGCTTTTAGCTGCTTATCCCATCCCAGCACGTGAAAACCCAGGGTAGAAACTGGCTGGTACTGCTGCTGTAGCTGGTAGAGAGGAAAGGAGTAGGCTCCTTCTGTGTAGGCGCATCAACCTATAGGCTTCTCAGTAGTTGTTTGCTCTCACACTGTTGGTGGGACTGTTGTGTGAGTATGCACTGTTGATGTACACCTTTGCCAGCATTTGTTAACTGAAAAGCATTTAGCTGAAGTGGACTAGAATTGGATGCCTGTGTATGTCTGCTTAAAATAAAGTCAACTTGCATTAACTGCAATTAAGAATAAAATCTTACAGGTTTGCCATTCCTCCAGCCTATGTTTTCTGTGTAGATTGAAAAGTACGTATCAAGACACTCTTTAATGAAAAATCCCTATGAAAATCAAAAGAAAGTTTTGAAATGCTTCAATTTTTGGAGGTGGAAACTGGCATTTAGAAAGTGGGTGACTATTCCATGCAAGCACAAGGCTTCTACTGAAATACATGTTCTACACTGATTGGGGTTCAAGTGCTGAGCTGTGATCAAGGGCTGTGATTCTTGTTGTAAAGGTGCCTACAAAAAGAAAGGAACTTTCTTTTCAGCAGGAGTGTTCAGCATTTTGAATGAGAAGCAAAATGCAGAAGGCACCTTTGCCTCCTGTTGAGCTGTTCTGGCTTCTCTGGTGCTGCTGGAAACTGGTGGCTCAGGGTGCTTTGTGGAAAAGGGTGGTGCCGGTTGTGTTTCCCAGGTATGACTGCAATGTAAACAAATCTGACAGACTAATGTGCTCTGGAGGTTTGCCTAGAGTTTACATTTTAAATGCTCCCTTCTGTACAAGAGGGAAAAAAGGGACCTTCCCCTACAATCCCGTATTGAAGATAGAGAGTCTCTGTATTTTTAGTTACTCTCGAGGGTGTCACTTTTTACCTGTGTATCTCTTTATCATGTTATCTGTAGTTCTTGATATTTCTTTCTCTGGGATAATCCAGTTGCTTTGTTGCAATAGCCATGTAAGTACTACTTTACAAGAGCTGTCCACTTATGTCAAGCCTCATATAACTAAAATGCTGTCTACTGGAAGTGGTAGGTGTTGGAACCCTCAGTGTGTGAGCACTGCGATGGTATCAGTATGTCCTCTGTACCACAGTGCTCTAACAGCTGCAATATTCAAACTCATTTGAATGCTAGTTCCTGTTCTCCCCATTCCTTTCTCAGAAGAGTGCTTTTTGCTGATATGAACCTGCTGTGTGAAAGAAGGTTGCAATAGGGATGCTAAAAACTCTTTGTTTCAGTCTGAAGTTGCTATTGCTTTGGATTTCCAGGGAGTAGAGCTTAAACTAGTAACAGTTTCTGACAAAACTGACTCAAAAAATTAGTTTCTGTTTAAGTTTGTCATTGTCTTTTCAGCAGCCGTCTCCTTATTGTTGTCCTCTAATTTCTCTGTTTTCTTGCTTAAGGTCCAACTTTGGATTGTCTGCTAAATCAAAGCGTGTTTGTCAGGCCAGTGGAAAAATAGCCTGTCATGTTGTTGTGGTGAAATTAAAAATCCTGAACAAAATTATGGGTTGTTAGTGTCACACAGCATGAATAGCACTTAACTAGAAGCTCAGTGTAGCAGTGTTAAGGGGTATAGCTACAGAGGTAGTGCAGAACCCCTGAAGAAGTGTGCTCCTTCTCTAGGAAGAATGAGGAACTCCTTATCTCTTTTGTCATCCCTTTATAAGAAAGGCTTTCAGTTCTTGTTGTTTTTCTTCTCCTTTTATTATTATTATTATTTTTCCCCTTCTCAATCAACCTAGCCTTTCTCTGCAGACTTGTCTGGAGGAGTGGAAATCCAGAGGAGTTAACCAGGGCCTACTTGGAACGCAGCTGGAAGTATGGATACAGTGAAAAAGAAGCTTATTTCTTCTTTTCTGAGTGAAAGCATTTTGAGCTCTTGAAAGGCTCCCAGAACCAGATGGCAAGGAAGAAGTGGAAACCGATCTCACTGTAGATGATTTTATTGCTTAAAGGGGATTTTTGTAATTAAAACATGTTACCCTCTGCTGCAATTAGTGCTTGCAACTCTAATTTCAGTTTGAACATAGTGCTGATGTTCTAAGATGGACTAGAGAAGTGGTCTTAGGTATTTCTGAGTTCATCTTCAAATGAATGGATGAATATCATTATTTTTCTTCTTTCTTCTCCTCTTTTCCTAGAGTTGTGCTTTCTCTTTCCCTTTCCCGTGTAGTACTTTGTGTAGGAAGTGCGGCATTCAGGCCTTCTCTTAGATCCATGTTGCTGTCTAAGCTTCAGTACTGACTAATGTTAAGTGTTCCTGTGTTGAGTCTAGCCTTTTTCTTCATAATTTGAAATAGATGGGTAAGCACAAAAGTGTGTGACTTCTGTTGATGAGACAGTTTTACATAGGCCTGACTCTACTTTTTGCTTCTTAATGCGGTTTCAGCTGGTCTGTTTGGTTGGTCTTTTATATCTTACATGAAGATAAGAAGACTAGGCAGGCAGCCATCTACTGTTGAACTATAATAGAGTTAGTGGTATGTACAAAATTTGATTACTGCTGTCAACACCAATGTGAACAAATTAGAGCTCATACTCTGGGAAGAGAGCTTCTAAATAAATGGCCTACTGAATTCAGTAGTAGTAGGAACAGACCTTCTAATGAATGAAGTGTTTATGGATAGTGTGTGTGAGTGCATAGAACTCCTGAGGTTTTTTTGTTTTTTAAATAATCTCTTTAGCCTTCTTCATTTGCTGTCCTCCAGAGCTCCCATTTCTTTCTTGCTTATCAGCTTTTGTGGTTAATGCATGAATTTCACACCCAATATTGCAGATTTGGGCTGAATTCATACCCTCACTTCTTAAAATTCAGCATGAAAAATAAAAGCCTTCCTTAAGCTAACTTCTTTGTACATAATTTCTGGTATGAAAATTCATATTGTTAGTTCTGTCTTAATCTAGGCAAGACATGTTTTGTTTAAACTACAGAGAAACTATCCCTTCAAAAAACTTCTCCCCCTCCCCCCCCTGTATTATTAAGGTAATAAACATTCTTGGTGAATATGATTGAAATGTTGGATTTTTGGAGTAAAACTTGTAATTAGATTGAAAAATAATAATAATTTATCCTGTATGTGGTGTGTAATTGACAGTGACAATCAAAGCTCCAGAGTGTGGATTGAATTAATAGTTTCCCTCAACACCTCTAATATCTTATTGCTGAAGTTCATAGAGCAGTGAGAGGCTCAGGCATGATGTGGATCTAGCTGCCCTCACAGGCTGCACTCCTTTGTTAAGGAGTGAGGAAGCTTGAAGTGTTGCTTCAGGAGCTGACCATTCTGCTACTTAGCATATCCTTCACATGCCTCTTGGAGGAGGTTTTAATTTGGGTATGGGCCTTGTGAGGGGAGAGGCAGAGATAGTCTGCAATAGTGAGATGATGTATTGAATTGACAGGAAGGCTCTCCTAGGGAATGCAGGGCTGTTGGGTTGGTAATGCTCCTGGCATGCATGCATGGCTGGCTGCTAATTGTATATTTGGTAGAACTGGTGGTGTCTCTGTCTTGTGCTTTTTAAGCACATTATAAAGTTTAGATATGTATTTGCTATGGCAAAATCAATTATTTTTGGTTTGTCTCTAAAATAGGAATCCTAGATTTAAAGCAGTGTTTTCTTGCTTGCGTGATAGTCTTTGCTTGAGTGTTCCATGGGAACATTTGAACACAAAAGCCTGATTTAGGCCCATGAATGTATGATTGTCTTTATTCATGGAAACAAAACTCTTTTTGTATGCATTTTTCAGTCTTCGACTTTGAGGAATTCTTAAAATTGGAGGGAAAGGGGAAAAGAAAAAAACAACTCACAAAACAAAGTAAGATTGACTCCTATTCCTAGTAAATAAAAATCAAGATTTTTCCTTTAATGTATTTTCTCCTCTGCCCCCCATTTGTCTCTGTCAGGTATGTGATACAGTAAACTGTGTCACACAAGCTGCTCATGAGAACTATTCTTATTGCGTAATGCACCAATATAGGCAAATTAAATGGCATCTGCTTTTCTGTTCCAGAAGCCAATTCATTCATGTATAGGTCCTCTCTTGCAGGTCGGTCTATCAAGCATGTGGAAAAACTGCCAAGGTACTATAGAAGGTTTATTGCAAAACAAATGCTAAAACTTTCAGTTTTTTTCAAATAAATATGCTATTTGACCAGTTTGAACAGAAAAAGTTGCCACCTTCTTATCTGTTTTCTGAACATAGGCTGTAACATGCCAGTGCTTGAAAAGCTTGAGTGTCTCCTATTTTCATAAGGAGCAGCAAAGCAGTACGTTTGTTTGTTTTTGAAGGGGAAAACATTAATTTGGTTGTGACTTGTTACTCGTTTGTGCAGGTTTTTTTTTTTTTAAAGGTTTGTTTCCTGTTTGATTTGTCAGTCACTGTGTAACTGAACGTGTCAAACCCTCTGAGGAAAACCAATGCTTCCCTCCCCCTCAGATCCCGGCATGCTGTTCTTGTTGCGGGTATTAGTGTGCGCTTCCTCTCCATCTTCACTTTCCTGTTATTCAAAGAGCGAGCTTCATCATGAGTGTTCAAACAGCCAAAAAAGTTGCATGGGAAAAGTACAAGGTTGCTGTGCCACGGGACGCTGCCATGCAGAGCTGTTATCCTCCGCTAGGTAAGAGTGTGCTTAAATGTATTTTCAAGGCTGTTCTGGGTAAAATCACCAGCCACGTGGATCTGTTCTTATCTTCTATATGAGAGCTGCTTTTACTGACTTTGTTCAGGTTCGCTAGACGTAGCTGGAGCAGGTAGTTGCAGGTATGACAGAGAGCAGTTCAAAGGAAGGATTTTAAATAGCGTGTTTTGGTTTTGGATGCTGCTCCACTGCAAGCACTGAGAACCATGGCTGTTCAACAGCTACTGCTGCAGGACCTGCACCTTGATGCTTGTCACGGCTTTTCCTTTTATGTATGAAATGCTATTTCTTCAGCCAATTCAGCCTCCTACTTGAAAGACTTGCCTGTACTTTTCTTAAGCTATACATTGTTATGATGATTTCAGTATTGATTATGCTTTTATTCTGTATAGTCCTGCTTAATGTGTATTCTGGGACTTTTGAAGCTACGTATTTTGAACAGTTCTTTCAATCTTGAGGTTTTTTTCTTTTTAATTTTGATGCTATTTCAAAGGAGCGGTATTTCCTGCATGATAGAAGGAATATTTTTTGGGCCAGGATGCCAAAGAGGAGAAGAAATTGGGAGTGTTTCCCTTTCCTTTTCTTTTGGCCGTCCTGTCCCACCCATCCCTGCTGAAATTTTGTGAGTTAACCATTGCGATGTTCTGGGACTAGGCTGGCATGGTAGAAGTGAATTGGGAGATTCCTTATTCCTAAGAGCATGCATTCTAGAGGCAGTAGTTGTCAGATGAGCTCTGATAATTTTCTGAATTGATACTGGGACTGTGCTGATGTAGAATTGACCAACCCACAGAGACAGCAGTCAATTTCATTCAGATTGAATTTGGACATGATATATGTAGTTGTACGAAAGCTGGAGTCTGAGTTTTTCTTACAGCAACAAAAGAAAAACTTCTTGAGACATTGTGGCAAGATGGCTAATTTTAAATAAAATGTTGGACCGAAGCTCTGTTCTTACATGAACTTGCTTTTATAACAATGAAGCCTGTTTGGATTTATGCCAGCTGATCTGAGATTAGAAACTTTTCCTTTACGGCCCAACATGGACTGTTAGAGCAGTTGGAAATGTTGAGAGGAATCTGTAAAGTGAGTAGGGTGGCTTTTCACAGTGATTCTGGAGAACTTGTTACCTTGCAGGTCAGATATCTGGTGTTCTTCAAAATCCATGTATTCATCCTGCTAAAGGGATGCAACTTCAGTTGATTTCTTTTGTATGCAGATAGGATAAAGTGATGTTTTTGTGCATGTTTGATTTCTTTGCTGGTGCCTGTCCTAACTGGTGTATGAAACTCTTTAGCGTTAAGGACAGACACACATTTGTTAATGTGCTTGTGCAGGAAGTGCTTAGCGACTGTTTCTTAAAGGCCCGTAGTTCCCTGTGAGTTGAGAGCCCACTGTTTTTAAAAGCATATATGTCGTGGCTGGTATATTGCAACTGGAATTGTTTTGTCATCAAACATCAGGACTTTTTCTAAGAAGTTTCCTTTATGGCAATGTTGTGAAGCTTTCATAAAGTGGAGGTCTGTAGACTTGCTTTCTGAGAGACTCATGTCCTCAAATTCACTGTTTGTCTGTTCGCTCTTATACATTTTTTTCCACTATGCATTTGGAGGCTTGGACAGACTTGTGACTTTAGACAATTGAGAAATAAACAGAGAAGAAGAAAAGAAGGTAGAAGGATAGATGCGTGGAAGAAAAGGCTAGAGAAGATAAAACTGAAAGTGAAAGGTGAAATCTCTGTGTAGGGTCAAGAAGCGATCTTTCTCCAAACAAGAGAAGACTGAATTTTCAGTAATTTCAGTAATTCAGTGCTAGAAATGTGGGGAAAAAAGGGTAAAAAAAAAAAATTAAATAAAAAATAGTGGTGTGTAACTGTTTCTTCACACTCATCAGCATTCACGTAAATCCAGAATGTAAATAACAGGGAGGTGTTTAGAGAAGTTTATGTGCACCTTGTGTGCAGGCGGCTCTTTGGCCAGAAGGTTTAGGGGTTATTTATTAGCTTGTAAATTTTGCAGTGTTGGCAGAGGTGCAGCTCTGGTCTTGTTGGTTTGTTTGTTCAAATGCTATGGATTTCCTGAATGAAAGAAACACAGCTGTGTGAGAAGTGGTGGGGGCTGCGAGCAGCGAGATTGGAGCTCATATCTGGAAAAATGTGCACATGTAGGTGAGTTCAGGTGAAACCTCACCGAATAAGTTTTCCATCCTCTGAAAACTGAACACCATAGGAAAAAGGTTGGACTTTCGTTTTTTTTTGGGTAGTCTTGAACCTGCTTGTCGTTTCTTGGTTGCATGGCTGGTATTAACAACTGCCTACTGTTCTCCTGTCCCCTTCTTTATGTAAGCATTGCTTATCCAAACTAAGATTGTCATAAGGCTGTCTGCTGTTGTCCTTTGAATGGGAGTGACTTGCTTCATCTTGGAATTTGTCAAAACCAGAAGTACTTCTGATGTGGCCTTTAACTTGTGATGTAGTGTTAAATGCTTTGGAAAACAGCACAGGTGAGCCTGTAGTGAAAACTGTAGCGTCAGATCTTGAAAATGAGCATGTTACGTTTGAGTTGGAAACATACTCATGCTAAATACTTTTTTATCTCTTGTAATGAGATGCCCTTATTTATGTATAAAGGTTCAATCTCCTAAAAACCTGGAAAGCCTCTCAGGTCAGTGCTGCAAGTGCAGAGGCACTGGTAGACTGTGTGGTGCCCAGCCATGGCCAGAGCTGGATCTCTACCTGAGGGGATATGAGCACATCTCTCCTGTTCTTTGCTGTTCCATGCTGTGAAAAAGGATTTATGTTCTTTCAGGAAAGCTATTGGGCTACACTGCGTTCATATTTATGTATACGTACCCTACCTAGCAGCATTTTCTATCATTTTTTTTTTAAGTTATTTTTTCTTACCTTAATTGCCTAATTATCTAGGTGAATGTCACCCTGCCACTTGAAGGGGGGATTCCTCACCCCACATTAAGGAGGTAGAAAAAAGTTGCTGGTTTTTTGAACCCTTAAGGGTTCACTCTGTGGCTCAGCTTCCATAAAATGCCGACTGATGTAGCACTCTGCAGTAGTTGGGTAACCTTTGTTACTTCTTGTTCGTGAAGTTGTGGACAGAAGTAAAAGAGATCAGTTTACACTTTGTGTGAGCTAAGGGTTGTTCAGTACCCCGCACTCTGTTATGTTTTCATAGGAGTTTAACAATAGTTCAGCAGTGCTTGGTGGTGGGGTTTTTCTGGTTTGTTTTTAATTGTGCGTTTAGCTTCTCTTAACAGTTGTGTATTACTCCTTCCATAGCCTCCTTTTGGAGATCCTAGGAAGGCTAGATTATGAATTAACAACTTCCTGTCAGGTGGGAAGGAATTTATCTGTGTTCACGCATTGATAGCAGCTTGAAATTGTTTTATCATGAGACCATAAGCTGCTACAATAGTAAAAATAATATTTACCGTATTGCTCATGTTACCGTGAGCAGTTGTGAAGCCCTGGGTTGGTCAGTTTGCTTAGCAGAGTTATGCTGGAGGATCAAATTTGTTTCATTTAAAACAACTCTGGCTCTTGAACACATGGAAACTGTATATTTCTTTCTTGGCAACGATGCCAAGATGTTGCTGAATGCGTTTTGAAATGCAGCGTAGTTTTAGATGAAGCACACAAGAACAGATCATTTTCGTATTGCGTAGTTATATTTTGAGTTTCCACATGAACTGTTTTTAAAGACATTTTTTTAGTTCTCTTCTTCCCATGTACGTTGAGTTACTGCATGCATATGTATGCTGAAAAAGTGGATAACGTTTTCTGTTTTCTTGTAACCCAGTCACTTCTCTGAGCCACAGGGGAGATTTTTGCAATTGGATGAAGTCCGTGCCCCTTTGCATTGTCGGATGCAGCAGTGCCCATGACTCACTCTTGCCACATGGAGAAAATGTGAATAATCTGATGTTGGTTCACTTTTATGTTTTCACTGAAATGTTCTGACCCTTAACTGGAGGGCTCCGTATGCTTCCTGTTGTGGTCCCTTATGAATAGGCAGGAATTGGCAAGAATATGCTCTGCTATGTGACCTAATTTGTGTGGCGTCTGGGTGGAGTGCATTGTGATCGTCGCGGAGAGGGCGGCTGAGAATGTGAGCCTGAGCAGTTCCCTCACCGACCCTTCCAGCGGAGAAATGTGCACTTGTTTTACAAGGGCAGAGGGGAATTGTCATCTGAGTTCAGAAGGGCAGCAAAAAGAACAGTTAAAAGGCTCTCTTCTGAAATTCAGAAGCAGAGGGAGGGGCGGTGGCTGAGCCTGTGCAGTGTGGAGCAACAGCCGGCAGCTTTCCTGTCTACCCAGACGAAGCCTGGCATGGAGCAGCACTCACTGATGACTTCATGCAGTATCTGGCATTTGCTGTCATCTCTATGGATTACATATGGTTATAGCTGTCTTTTTTCTAATTGTGGGTTTCATAATAAGCCTATGAAACTTCTCTTTTTTTATTGCTATAAAACATTATTCAGGCTTGCTTAGTTTTTCTGGGTGTGATCAACTTGAACTTAGGGCCTGAGATGTGTTAATTTACAGGATGTAGATGCAATGTTATGTTTTATGCCTGGAATGCAAAGTGGGCTGGGCAGATTTTGGAACTATGACTGATCATCTTAGTAAAAGATCACATACTTTCCATTGTGCTAGTAAACTATCAAAAAGGGGAAAATACCGAGTTTTTAGCTAAGACTAACTCCATTAGGAGATGTATATGGGATGATCTGGTAGGTCCTGTCCCTGTGTGTCCCTGCTAGCGTTGGTGGCTGGTTTGAGCCTGGCACTTTGGTAGGTTGAGTCTGAGCTGTGTGTTCATCCACACACCTATGCTTCGAGGTTACCTTCCTTGGATGGAGAGAAAGTCATGCTATGTTTCATGGCTTTGTGGAGCAGAGCCTGTATTATCACTTATTTTCTTTCAGATGTACTGTTCTAGTACAGGAAGGCTATCACTCAATCACTTTAAACTTCAGATTGTTTTATAAGATCCTTAGCTGGCTTAGTATGCTGCAACACAGAATACTTCTAAAGAGGTTCACAAAACACACTGTGCAGACTACTGAAATCAATTTCTGCCCCAAGCTATAATAAAAATAATATTTACTTGGCCTGTATGACTGAAGTCTCTCCATATATAAAGGAAAATATTTCTTTTTCAGTGCAGCTTTTGAGGTAGCGAAGCGATAATGAAGTCTGTACTTTCTGAAAGGAGAACAAGTCCCCCCATATAAAGAACTGATGAAATTATATTACTACTGATAGCAATAGTCTCTATGCAAATTTTTGTCAAATCCATCAGATACAACTCCTTGTAAAACATTAATCTCTGTTTCTCCATTTCTAACCCAGAAAGCAAGTAAATAAGATTATGGTCTTTCTAGTAGCTGAAGTGAAAACCTGGAATTGAATATTTGAAAACAAATCTGTTTGACTAACTAACATTCACTTTAGTTTTTCTAATTTTCTGTCATGAAGGTCTTGAATTGTATTTTTGCCCAAACAACTTGCTATGAATTCTTTAGTAGTTTTCCTTTCAAGGAATGAGTTTTAAGATTGATTTTTGCTTATGACAACTTGAGATTCAAGATTATACTCTCAACTTCTTAGCACTTTGCAAAAGAAAAGTGGAAAATACTGTCAGTTGATGTCTCACATCATTCCTGTATCTGTGTTCTTAAAATATCATGTCCGTGTTTCTTATCTATCTCCAAGGAATAAATGGGGTTGGGGGGGGAGGGGAGGGTTGGGGGGAAAGAAAGTTCCCAGTAGGCATTGGAACTTTTGCAGATAACTTTCCTGTAGGGGCATGCTTCAATCTATTCTTTAGCAACCTTGAGTCACCCACAATGACCAAGCTCATTGGATGGTTTATTAAAAGTGAGAGAAAATGTTATTGATGAACTTAAACTTAAGTTGCAGGTAATATTAATGCAGAATCAAAACGTTTTGCAGTATTTCTCCTGTGGTTTTAGGTGTCTGATGTGGGTTTTATTGCTGTCTTTGGTATAATCAAGTGGTATTCTCTTGAGGGGGGGAAAAAAAAAGATCTGTTATTGTATAATACTGTTATTATACACTGTACTGTGTACAGTACCAACCTTCTATTGGAAATGTATTAATTTTTGAGTAACTTATCCAAGATTTTAACCAGGTATCTTTTGCTGTTTTTGCAGTAGAAAGAGAAACCCAACAAGCTGTAGGTCAACCACAATATGTAGTCCTGTGATAGTTCACTTTGGCAACAGATGAATATCAGAAAACAGTGATGTTTAAATTCATTGTTAGCATCAACTGATTTATATGAATAACAGTGTGCAATACTATGATGCACTTCTTTTGTGTGTAGAACATTCGTCTTGTCTCTCTGGGATATTTTTTCTTAAATTTCTTAGCAAAAAAAAACCCAACAGCTTCAGGAGTGGGTATTCTCAAGAGCTGAGCTGGAATTATTTTATGGCCAGGTAAACTGTTATGCTGCCTTATCTGACGTTCTTCCTTGAACTATGGGAAAACGTTTTTCTGTATGAAAGGCAGAAAAGATGCTTTATGGCAGTTGATATTGTCTTGTTTTTAAATGCAGAACAGCTTTGTTCATCCCCTGTGAGGGGTTGACCTGGCTGGCTGTCAGATGCTCTCCCAGCTGCTCTCTCATTCCCCACTCCTCAGCAGGACTGAGGGAAGAAAAAAAGATAGAAAAGCTTCTGAGTTGAAACATGGGCGAGGAGTTCGTTTGCTACTTACCATTGTGAGCAAAGCAGACTTCATTTGAGGAAAAGTATTTTCATTAGCAATGAAATAAATTACAGTTGGATAGTGAGAAACAAATCTCGTGTCTCTATACCTCACTCCTTTCTGGGCTCAACTGTGATATGTTCCTTTCCTCCTGACTGCTGTTTGAACACTGTAGGGTAATGAGGAATGGGGATGCAGTCAGTCCACAGCAGCTCCTCCCTGCCACTCCTTCCTCCTCCTCACAACTTCTTGCTTCAGCAGGCATTTATTCCATGGGGTGCAGTCCTTCTGGGCATAGTCACCATATTCCCTGTGGAGTCCTTTTACTCAGGGGGACAGCATTTTCAACCAGTCTTCTATGTGGGCTGCAGGGGAGCTTCTGCTTTGTGTCTAGAGCACCTCCTGTCCTCCTTCTGCACTGACCTTGGTGTCCACAGGGCTGTTTCTCTTTCATTTCTCACTCCTTTCGTTGCCCTGCAGTGTTCTGTCCTTTCTTCAGTATGTTTCCCAGGTGCACCACCAGGTTGCTTGCTGGGCTGAGCAATGTCCAGCACAATGTCCGGTCTTTGCAGAGCTGCCCCCTGCCAGCCTTTGGGCACTTGCACTCCATGCCAATGCATCCCTTCTCTCTGGGGATTATGACTTGGCTTGTGGGTGTGAAGGATGTAAATGTTCCATGAATTTAACCCCTTACAGTCCATTCTGCTGTGATGTGCACCTGCTGCAGGTTTTCCTCATAGTAAGTACAGGGGGGAAGAAAATCCTTTCTGGATATTCAGCCTGTCGACATACCAGATAACGAGAGCCATGTGCCTGCTAGGTAGACAAGAGCTGTCCTGGAAAATGAATCTTTCTGCCACTCCACTGACAAGTAGATATTCCTTAATGTGTAGTTTCCAAGAAGCCTCAGCTGTGGTGCCCAGATTAAACCCAGTGATGCTCTCCAAAGGAGACCTAAATGTTTCCAAATTACAGGGTAAATATTAAATGAATGCAAAGACCACTTCCAAGCTTGCAAGTGGAGCAGACATCTTGACTAGGAGCTGAATAATACATGAATAGAAATGTAGGGAGCGTGGGTGACAGGGCAGTGTGTTTAAACAGTGCCTGACTCAGGTGTGTCCAGATGAAGTAGAGCAGAGATCTCCTTTACTGCTTTAGGCGTAGTTCCTGTTCAGCACAAAACAGAAATGGTATTTTGTGTTGCTACTTACATAGGCTCTTCGTTTTGCTGTAGCGTGTGTAAGAGGTTGTGTGTGTGTGTGTGTGTGTGTGTGTGTGTGTAAAGCTTTTTGTGTCCACTTTTGACTGTCAGACTTCCTGTTTATGGACAACTTCTGGTTGATAGAAACAGTGACTTTGTAAGCATACTGTGCTCACTTGGTGTATCTTGATAGTAAATGTTTTTTCATATATTATGGGAATTCGAAGATCAGTGGGAATGAAAAAGCCTGCGTGTCTAAATTATGTCTTTAAATAGAGTTGGTTTTTATTTATGAGAACAGCTAGCTTTTTGTGGCAGGTGTGTGTGGCCAACCCTTAGCAAGAGCACACATTTAAAACCTGTTATCCAGAAATTTCCAGATGGTAAAAATTTGTCTCTTATTCTGAAATAAACGTAAATAGATTGGAAAATAATTCGAACTGTGATTCAACAAATGTATTAATACTGGTGGGAATAAGGTTTAGCTGATAGTTAATGTTTTCATGTACCTTCCTTTATGGTGTATGATTATAAAGAAATAACAAAAAACTGAACCTACTTAGAGGCGAGCAGACTTGTGTTAAATATTTGGCAGCCTTTGAAGCAGTAGTGATCAGCTGCTAAGCAGGTGAAATGTTATGCTGTACTGCATTTAATCACTCTATTATTATTTTTAATGGCCTCAAATGAAGTAGCCTGCAGGAGCAGTAGGACTGGTTTACATCTAAGGATATACAGGACAAGCAGATGCTTTCTAGCCCTCTTGCTGATGATTTACGGCACATCTTATTTCCTTCTCGCTGCCTTCTCTCTGATCCCTATTGCAGTGTGCACAAGACTGTGAGCTCTGAAGCTGGCCCTTTCCAGGCTGATACGGGGTGAGTCAGGTCACAGTGACAGAACTTTTGTATTCATACGATAGTGTTGTCTGAGCAAATATTCTTGAACGTTATACACAGCAGAGTCTTCATTGGCAAATAATTAGCTATTGTTTTGACAGCGTTAAAGCACTCTTTATCTGTAAGATAGGAGACATTTGGCTAGCCTAAAAAAATTCACTGTAGCTATTCAATATAAAACAAAAGGCAAGCTTATTCATTTGTGTGCACAAATTATTGGTGTCTAGAGGAATTTTAGGAAACTCAATTTTCTTCAGCAGATCTGTAGCCTAGCTTGTAGCCCTGCCTGAGCCATGTATCCCAATTAAGTTACAAATTGGATGTTGCAGCGTGAATAAATCTGGATTCACCATCTTTTTTGTAGTGTAGTCCATGGGAGCATGGATTTTTGTGGGAGAAGATTTCTCGTTTTAGCAGTAACTCCATGAAAGCTTTTTTCTCCATCTCTATATACGTTCAATTATGGTATTTTTGTGCTGGCAAAAATGCATTATTGAGCCTTTACCTTTGTGAGAAACACAAACCAAATATATGATGGAGAGTTGAAACAAAGTTCTGAGTTGGTGACTTATGTTATCAAAGACATTTCCTTGAGTGGTGTAAGTGATGTTTTCTAAAAACTTTCCTCAAGAGCAATACTGCTAACAGCTGGGTATGGTGTTTTTTCCCTGTGATCTCTATTTTTCCTCCTGTTCGGTTGCATTCAAGTACCTCCTTGAATCTCTTTGATAAATACCTTCAGTTTCTCAGGCTCTCATTTCATTCACTCTTTCCTTATACTAAAACATTTTCTGTATTTATTTCTTAACTCTACAAAATGGTGCATTTTAATTTGTTTCTGTCTTACCTCCTCCCTGTATTCCTTTCTACTGTTCTGTGGTTTGGAGACAGACATAATCCAGGAGCTAGATGATGGACTTGAAATTGCTCTAGAGGTGATGTGTTCATTTCTATGTTACAACATCTTGTTTCATCCTTACCCACTCCTAAAGTTCTGTAAATCCCTCTTCATCCATAGTGGTACTTTCTTGCATGGGTCTCTCTCACTCTGGTAGCAGTAGAATTCATTCTGTTCTGGGAAGATCCTATTTTCCCTCCTTCCCTAGATAGTATAGCCTGGTAGCAGTTCTTTGTCATTTTTCTAATGCTCCATTACTGATCCCAAATTACATTGTGCATTTGGAGGGCAGAAGGACTGTAGTCATCCTTAGTTGCTGTTCCTTTCTTTCTATAGCTGTATAAAGACTTGGGGAATAATAGAGAAGTGTTGTGACATGAATAGAAGAAGTGGAACAATGTGACTTTGATTATAGACAAGACTAGAGCTTCTGAGCTTTTATTTATTTAGCCTTTGGCAAGTTGTTATTTTTTTTTATTGTATAGTTATCTCTGCAGGACTACAGAGAAGCCTCTTGCATACAGAAGACTGTAATTAAATGCACCAACATTCAAGCTGGCATAATAGCTTGCAAAGTCAGTACTTAGTCACACTAATTCTTTTGAGAGCAAAATAATTCTTGCCATATATTCCTTTTCTTAGTCTCTTTAGAGCTCTTCCCTTTGACATACTGGCAATCCTTTTCAGTCTTTCACTCGATTTTTCACTTGTCACCTAAAACATTTCAGAGTTGTTTATCTGAATAAGCAGAAGTTTGCAGAAATGTTCTTCTGCAGCCAATCATGCCAGTCCATAGCTGAGCTGTGTAATTTTGAGGGGGAATGATAGCAACATTTGGTAACGTAACTGTATAACAAAGGGAAGACTGTATTGCTTCTGATCACTTGATTTTTACCCTTCAAGAGACAATTTCAATTTGCAAACATTGTGAATAGTGATAATATTTCTTGCGCTATCTGAGCAAATAGAGGGTAGGTCACTGTGAGTATTCAAAGGGCCCTTGGTCCTGCTCTGCCAACTCACAGACTGCGTAGCTGCAGGAATTCCTTCCTAGCTTCTTTTAGGTGATAAGCTTCATGAGTGTTTCTTTGTGTCTTCTAAACGATTCTGCTGCTGCCCCAGGTTGGTCGTTTCTGTCAGCAGGGGAAATAATGAGCAGTGTACTGCAGCCTGCTCTGTGATGTTTCAGACAGCCATGTGCATGAGTTCACATGCTCTACTGTAAGTCATTATGACTGTTCAGCAACCTTGCTTGTGTTCTATGGTTAACAAAATATTTCAACTTTCAGGAGTGCCCTACCATAGCAGTAGCATGGAAAATCAGAAGTGGTGGATGGCACTCAATTACAGGTCTTTAGATGTGAAGATCTGCTTTGTGGTGTGTGAGTTATATTGTGTTGTAAACTAACTGTATGTATGGTTTGTTTGTTTGTTTGTTTAAACAATAGAAACAACAACAAAATCATGAAAGCAAATAATGAACAAAAAAGCTCCAAACACAGCTGATTTTGTGATTCCTCCTTGGACCGTGTTCTGAGGTAACAAACAGCTGAGGAAAAATCTTGGAATGGCTGTTTAGAGTTAAGGCATTCAAAACTTTCAACTGTATTCCAATTGTAATACTGAAGATAATATGCTAAAGTGGAACAATTCAAAAGAGCTATGTAGGTGAAAAATGGAATCCAACTAAATTGTAGTCTTTATAACACTGTTAAGAGTCATAACTCCTTGGCAATCGGCAAGTAGCCAGACATTCTTACTACTGTGCTTCGTAGTTTGTCATAGGTTAAGCACATCATTTTGTTGAGGCTTTGGAATTTGAAAATCTTATGAGTGTTTGTGAAGTTAGTTTGTTACAGTAGCTTTCTCATTCAGAGAAGTGTAAATACATGTTAAATGGAAAGCAGTTAAATAGAAAGTCTGTCTTTTCCTCATTCGGAAACCACATAAAAGTGAATCTCCTTACTTTGATACAGAGCCAATCCTTTTGCATGCTTCTGAGATTGTATGCCTGCTTTCTCCCTGTTTCCTCTCTCTCTCTTATTTTCTCCTTCACCTCTGGATGAATAAACAATAATCCAAACCCTTTGCAGCCTGCTCAAATAAGATCTGGCTTTGCTTCGCCATAGGTGTTTATTGCTGAGGAGTGCTCCTATGGTCATGTCTGATATGTCTGGCCTTTGGCTATGCTAAAGTGCAAAACTCTTGTTTTCAAAGTGCTTATTATGTGTATTTTTGGGGAAGATGTTTTCTGGAGAGAGAGATTTTGTATATTTTTCCCAGTACTATTTGTTTGTAGTAAGAAATCTTTATTTGTTACTACTTGAAAATAATGTTTTATTTGGGGGAGAGGGAGGTGAGGTGGAGTGAGGGCGGTGGTGTGAAAGCTTCTGAGGAAATTCTCCCTTGCATTATGTTAGTCAGCAATGGTGATGCCATCCTGGCTTCTTTTCAGATTTTTTTTCTTTCAAGTACTGATCTTGTTTTTAATCCAGTACTACTCTGGGGAAAGAAGAAACATTTTTTTCCCTTGGGTAAAATATCTCAGGTGAAATGCTCTGAATTTCAAGATAAATTTTTGAATTGAGCATATTACCGTTTGTGTTACGGCAGTGCTTTTGTCAGCTATAGAGATTTTGTTTTGTATTTTTTTTCTACTCTGATGTAGACTCCCCCCTTTCTTCCTGGGAGTAAGAGTTAATATGCCATGCAGATGTATTCTTCTCCTCAAAATAAATGAATTAAGCCAGCTAAGGGTCTTTTTCACTGACACAGATTTGTCTATATTAGAGATTTGTTATTACTGGCATTCACGTACATTTTCCATAAACCAAACCAATGTAGAGAGGTGCTACGAAAACTTAGTGGTGTATGTCAGTACTTTGGTGCTGACTTATGACCATTGGTGATTAAAAACAATGTTTCTTCCTGTGTTGAAAGCTAGTTTTCGTTGCAGAGATCATTCAAAGACACAAGTTTTTGTAGAAGTAATTCCTCCTTTAGGAAAATTCCTAGGTAGAGTTCTTGTCTAGGTTAGGTAGCAAATTGTGTTGCAGGTCTGTTTATAAAAGATCTTGACTGCTTACCAAATAATAATCTTCTGCTGGCAGCTTGAACATTGAAATTGGCGCAATGGGACTGTTTGTTCTGCTTGCATCTCTTCAAGCCGCATGCTCTGATTCACTATTCGTGTTGAATTTAGGTGAGATGCTCAAGAGACAGTGCTACTGGAAGGCGCACTCTGCTAGGTGCAGCAAAAGCCCCCTTCAGCCCAGTGTGGTACCTGTGGTGGTGTCTGCAGGTAGATGCCACATGCTTGTACTTCTTCCATAATTAAATCTTCAGCAGTACTTCCTCTAACATACCTTACTTCTCAGTGGTTTGCATTTCTTTATCCATAAATTATAACCACCTTTCTGTGGACTCTTTAATTCCACAAGCTTATCTTGCAGCTTTTTAAGCTCATTTATATTAGTGCCCTCATTTGTTTTGCTTTCACTGGTCTTTAGTGCCATTAATTTTGGTACTGAGGCTGCAAGCTTCAGCCTTGCTGAGGCAAGGGAACCCTCCACTGCAGTAATTTTTGTCAGTGTGTGAAAGAGAGATCTGGGAATGCTGAGCTCTGGAACTGGATCTGCTTGGCAGCTGTTTTCAGGTGAGGTTTGAATCCTGAGCCTGCATGATATGTGACTGCTTAACACTAATGAAGGTGCGCAAAACCCTTCTGGTAAATGCACCCAGGGAAGGGTTGCTCCTGCAAGTATAACTGATCTATTGGAGTTGTTGCTGGAGGCAGTAGTAATAATCTGATTTGTAATTGCCTGCTTTCATTAGATGAGCTTGCTTTCCATGTGGTCTGTTTCTAGGTAGGTAACGGTGAAACATCTGTTCCAAATTTTACATGCCCTCACAAAACCTTTTGATGACAGTGCTCAGAATCCACATTATTACAGGTTTCAACGCAGTCCTCCTAAGAGATTGCCATTAAATAATAAAAGCATGGAGATTGGGACTAAGTACACATAATCCTTTACTTAAACAGCTGGCTACTGACATTCCTTGGCTCAGATTCTACCAACACCTGACAGACTTTGAGCTTAGGTTGCTCTGCTCTTGTGTTTCTGAATCTTCTCCAGTTTTGGGCACCTAATTTGGAGTGGTGTGTCCCACAGGAACTTTCTGAAATGAAGTGAGAAATCTTATGTAGGCTTACACTGAAGATCACTGTCTTGTTTGCATAAGTACTATTTTACTGCATTCTGATATTCGTCCTGCAATTGTTAAACAATTCATGTACCTTCATAGCAGTTAATCAGGAAGGGGGTTCAGCTTTGGGGGCTAATTAATAACTAAGCTAGGGAAGGAAGCTGGAGTTTAACTGCAGAACTAGCAGTGCCTCAACCTTCTGCTGAACTGATCAAACCACAGACTTGCCAGAAACTAAGAAAGGACCATTCGTAACACTTCACTCTATCTTTTATTTTTTCCTCATTAAGATGTCTCACTAAATATGTAAATTGGATGAGACACCTTTGATTGAGGCGCTTTTTTTTTTTTTTTATGAGGCAAGGATAGTAATTTCTTTCCAAGCAAACTGTTCAAAGCTCTGCATTGAATCATGTTTTCTGCACGAAGCTTTCCTAATCCCCAGTGATGCAGTATCACTTTTCCTTGGTAAGCAAAAGAATGGGGTTGAGAAATGAAATAATCAATTTATCTCAAGACACAGGCTTGCTTTTTTGCTTCGTCTTTCTCACTAGTTCTGGTAACAGAGCAACACACTGAATTTATTTTAGGTAGATCACACAAATGTAGGAATGGATGTACTTATGATCCTGGTTTCTGTAGTGAACTTGGTGTAGTATTTTAAGAACAGGAATGAGAGAATACTTGGCATGGTTTGCTCTATAACAGGTTTTAGATTTTGATTATTCAGTCGCCCTATTCATTCTTTCCATCTGCTTCTCCTTTAAGTTTAGAGCACCACTAGGGCAAATAG
Source organism: Excalfactoria chinensis (assembly GCF_039878825.1). Taxonomy (NCBI): domain Eukaryota; kingdom Metazoa; phylum Chordata; class Aves; order Galliformes; family Phasianidae; genus Excalfactoria; species Excalfactoria chinensis. Next base: position 61,884,597 of record NC_092827.1, on the reverse strand, counting down.
ATTTTATGGACTTCCTCTAAGCCTTCTACATTTCACGTTTCCTCTTAGTAATTACAAAGGTTAATAGGCTGAGGTAAATAATTTACAGGCATCAGCATGATTCTGTTCCTTGACAAAATAATGGAATAGCTAATGAAGCTCAGGCTTAAAATATCTGAAAGGAAGTAGAGGGAAAAAGGTATAAATTGTTTGTTTTGATTTTTTGCAACATCTAAGTACATCTTTGTTGCTGAGGTCAGTATGCAGTAGTTTGAGTTAAGGAATAGCTCGTATTTGGAGCTTCTTGTCTGTATTCTGTCTTCAAGTGTTACTTGCACCGAGAATTAGTAGGAGTAATATGGTTTGGTGCAAGTCCCAATTGTGTAGTTGTGTTGTGAGTGTTACAAGTTAGCTACAGAAGAATGTAGAAGCTTTCCTGTACTCTACCAGTTTGGTGAAGCTGTGTAAATGAGCAACTTTCCAGCAAGTGACTCGATGAGCTTTAAGGTAAATGCTGGCAGGTTTATGACAGAAGGTCACACAGCGTACTTGGCAGAAGCAATGCTCGGTCAGTGAGGAACTTGCGTTCTTTTTATTCTTTACCATAAGCAAAGCACGTTGTGTGTTCTTGGACATGTTCCCCTCTTCTCAGCACTGGTGAGGCCATGCCTAGAGTGCTAAGTCCAGTTCTGGACTCTCTAATATAAGAGACATGGAGATACTGGAGAGAGTCCAGCGAAGGTTCATGGAGCTGAGAAAGTGATTGCAGCATCTCTTCTGAGGGTTTTTTGTTTCTTCCCCATCTTTGAAATGTGTAGGTGTCTTTTCTCTTGCCTGGTGTGGAGGGGGTACAATCTAGTGCATACCCAACTATGTGCTGCCAAGAACCTGGTGTGTGCAAGAAGTCGATGGGAGCTTTGCAGAGAGAGGCCAGAGAACTCACGAGGAATTAGCTGACAATGGTGAGGCTCCCCATAGTCATGTGCAGGAGGCTGGTCTACTTAAGAAATTGGAGCATGGTATGTGTGAGCTGGTTACTATCAGTTTACTTCTGAGGAACTGTTTTCTATCTGTCTAGAAAAAGCTGTTGACCAACACAGTTTTATAACAGGAAAGATGAAGGGCGATGGTCAGAGATTTTGGTAGGGAGAGATGGGTAGAAAAGCCCGGGAAAATGATTGATGACTCCAAAGAGAGCAGTGTGAGAAGACAGAACAGAAGAGGGAGGGGGATTGGAAATTGTGGCCTTTGAAATTAGAAAAAGTTTGGTTTAACATCATAGGGTTAAAAGAGTCTAGACTAAGAGGGAATGGAAGGTTCCCTGTTTCAAGTGTGAATTTTGCAGTGTGCTTTTGTCCTTACCTGCCTGTCAAAGAAAAGAACACAATCTATCCAGCTGCTTCTTTTTTTTGTTGTTTTTTGTCATCTGAAGCTAACAGCAAGTCAGCCTTCTTGGCTTGGCACAAATGATGCGGGTCCTGGGCATAGCTCCAGGACTGTGAAGAGCAACACATGGAGTATATTGCATCTCTAATAGTACTTCTGAGGAGTTGTCTTAGGGAGATTTCCATATTTTCTTCTGCTGCGTCAGATCTATTTTTTTTCCAATCAGTTACTAAAGCTTTTGAAAAAAATATTTTTTTTCTTATGTGCAAGATTGTTATTCTTTCATTTAAAAAGTTTGTCGCAGGGTATGACATAATGGGAAAATGATACTAAGTCCTTTGTATCATGACCATTGTTTTCTGAAGGCATTAAAAAAGATTGTTTTGGGAAGCTGGTCCATTCTGAAACTGCTCTAAGTAGCAGGAAAATCTGCATACAGTTTGTGGCTTGGCTTCCTTCTCTGCCCTGGCAGTATTGCTTGCTTGGGTTTGTGCAGGATCCTAAGCATCTGTCATGTGTCTGATGCCTTCTGGAATGCAGATGGATCTTTTGTGGGAATGGCTCCTGTGTTATGCAGGAGATTGTACTAGATGTTCACAGTGATCCCTATGACCTTATATCCTGTGAATCACCTCCACAAGTGCAAGTGAGCCTAATAATAGTTCTAATTTGGATAGAGAAGAAAGAGCAGATGGCTAACATGAACTTGTAGAATGTAATTCTATTTTCTTTGTAACCACTCAGAAATATGAGGACCTAATTTGTGTTCATAATAAAATGAGCTGTAGTAAATGTAGCTTGCATTCACTACGTTCTTATTTATGCCTTCTGACTTACTGCATCTCTTTCTGTGCCATCCTGCTTGCTAAGAAACCTCTATATTGCCAGATTTTGGTCAGGAATCATCCCCCTGTCTCTCTTCTTCCCACGCGCCAGCCATGCTGGCTAGGATCATAGAATCATGAATGGCTTGAGTTGGAAGGAATCCCAAGGATCATCAAATTCCAATGCCCCTACCACCGGCAAGGCTGCCAAACACTAAATCAAGTACTTGATCAAATTGCCCAGGGCCCCATCCAACCTGACCTTGAACACCTCACGGATGGGACATCTGCAACTTCTCAGGGCAACCTGTTCTAGCACTGTTGTCTCAGTAAATAAACTTTCCTCTGACATCTCATCTAAATCTCTCTTTAGTTTAAAACCATTGTCCTTGTCCTGTGACTATCTACCCTTGTAAAAAGTTGATTTCCCTCATGTTCATAAACTCTCTTTAAGTACTGGAAGGCTGCAGTGAGGTCTGCCTTCAGCCTTCTTTTTAACAAGCTGAACAAGGTCATTTCCTTCAGCCTGTCTTCACAGGAAAGATGTTCCAGCCCTTGGATCATCTTTGTGGCCCTTCTCTGGACCCTCTCCAAAAACTCCACATCTTTCCTGTGCTGGGAACCTGAGACTTGGATGCAGTACTCCAGATGGAGACTCATGAGGGCAGAGTAGAGGTCCCTGCTGACTGCTCTTCTTTGAGTGGAACCTGGGATACTGTTGACAGGCTGCAAGCACACAATGATGGGTCATGTTAAGTTATTCATCAGCTGGGACTAAGTCCTTCTCAGCATGGCTACTGTCAAGGAGTTATTTTCCCAGTTTGTTTACATACCTGGGATTACCTTGACCCAAGTACAAAACTTTGCACTTGCTTTGTTGAGCCTCATTTGGTTCATGAGGGCCCACCTTTTGAGTTTATCAAAGTCCCTCTGGATGGCATTGCTTCTTTCTGCTGTATCAACCACACTGCTCAGCTAGGTGTCATCAGCAAACGTGCTGAGGATGTACTCAATCCTATCACCTTTTTCACTGATAAAGATGTTAAGGAGTGTTGAACCCAAGGTGGACCCCTGGAGGACACTGCTTGTTATCAGCCTCCACCTGGATGAATCTCTCTGATTTAGAGATAAGGATATGGTCAGGGACCACGTCAAAGGCATTGCAGATGTTGAGGTAGTTGCCTTCCTTGTCACCAGTTTGATACATGGTGATAAGAGGAACTTCATCATTCTAGCTCTATGACTGAAGCTTTTCCTAAGATATCTACAGGGCACATATTATCCAAAGCAATTGCTGTCATTATAAAGGTATTTGGGTTACCTATACTTTAGTCTTTTCTTTCCCCCACAATGTTCTTCACTGGTAGCTGAAACCCTTTGCTCTGACATATGATTTTCTCTAACAAATTGCTGTAAGAAAATTTAGCAAACTTGCTCTAGAATGTTAAGCTTTTAGTGGAAACTTTTCTAGCTTCTAATTCAGATATGTGGTTACTGGCAGTTTGTGAAGTACATGTCAAAACTCATTTGTATCACATCCAAAGATGTTGCAGGGTGATCTTCCACTGGGAGCTGGCACTGGTTAGGTTGACCAAAACAGAGTCTGTTGAACCAAAATGGGGAGTTTGTCATTGGAAAGCTCTGCCTTGAATGATCAGGAGTTTTCTTTTGAGCACAATGCTTGCTGTCACTTTGGTGTCTCAATTTTCTCAGTTGTAGCTGGCTTACCACTGTCAGCACGCACAACTTGCAAAGCTGTGGCAGCTTGGGGCTGACCTGTGAAGCTTGGTTGGGAAGGGAGCGGGCCTACAGTGTGTCCCTTTCCACCTACACCCTGGTCTCCTTCATTCTTTTGTCCCATTGAGAATGGGAAGCTGTCATGCGCCCTCCAGAGCAGCCCTGTGTAGGTACTGGGGATGCTTTGCCTAGAACCCTTGGTTCTGCAGTATCATCAGGTGGTCTGTTGGTGAGCGTGGGAGTTTGAGCAGGCCTGTGGTGTGGTATCACAGCATTATTTCTGTCTGAGAGCTTTGTGCTCCCTTTAAATGCCATTCCAATGTGCTGAGGCCAGCAGCATGAAGCGTTGGATTGTTTTTGCTGGGAGGTATGGGAACAGCTATTTTAATAGTGCTTCAGCTGTGAGGATTCCTTCTTCTTAGTTATCAGTTGCTGGGGGATTTTTTTTTATTGTGAAGTAAATCCAATTTAGCTTATACTCACGGAACACTTGAGTGGAAACCACAGGGGTTCCTCATTACTACTCTGTGGTGCTTTGTTTCAGCTGGTGTTTGGGAAACACCAGGGAGTGAGGTGTAAGGTTTTTTGATCTGTGTTTCTTTTAGTAGTGCTTATTTCATAGTTTGGTCTATACATAGAATTTATGAATCGGGCAGCTGCATTTTGTTGCTCTAGGGAGGTGCCATTACTCTTTTGTTAGAGGAACCATTTTTTATAGCTGACTTCTTACCCAACTGCAGAAATTGACTGAGGGAAGGAATGAAGAAAACCATTGTGTTGGCCACTGATTGTGGGGACTGAAGACGCAGTGGGAAGGCAGAAGCTTGCAGATTGAATAGCTTATTGCTGCAGCCATTTGTTTTCTTATGGTGGTGCAAGAGAAGGACATCTGCACAACAACCCTAAGTTTTGCTTTTTTTCTTTTCTTTTTTTCTCTCTCTCTCTTTTTTTCTTAGAATATATATATATATATATATTGAAAGTATGAACAACACAGGAAAGAGCTGCTAATCAAGTTTGTTCTTTGTTAATGAAGTCAGAGCCCAGTGTACACTGCACTCCAGTGCTTTGTAGTTTGCTTGGCTTTGCGTCTCTTACTACTTGGGGATAAAAACCACTCTGGTTTCCAGCTTTGAATTTTTAATGCTTATTTTTGTGTCTTTAGATGTGAATTAGTCTGAGTTGCTTTGACAAAAGGATGGTTATTTTCAAGATTGTTTTTCAGTCCTAAAAATCCTGCACGCAAGAACAGAAACACCTATTCCTTCTGCTAATGTGAGGCTGTCAGATGTGCTTGTCCTGGGTGGGGCAGAGCCTGTGATAGATACTCCTGCCTGCCCAGAGGCATAGGCAAAGGGTTGTTTCTAACTTTGTTACATTCCTAGTGCCTTAATTGAAAGCCACGGGCTAATTCCTCCTTTTATTTCGAAATTCCTTCACTACACTTAAGTGAGAACGTAAATAAAGAAGTGAGGAAGGCAAACTTAAGTCTTAAAATGTGAGCTGAACATTGGCAACTTGTTTGGAACTGGTTGGCAAGTGAAATACAGGATTTATCCAGTCTGTTAACGTATCCAGGGCACTTTCATTACAGTGCTGCTCTGCCAGCTACTTTGGGTGTGATAACTTTTGTCTTTCAAAAACTGAATAGCATAGTTCTGTCATGTGAGCACATAATGCATTTTGGGGAAATAAGGTAGCTGGCTCTCAGTGTGAAGCAGAGGTTAAATAAAGGGCAAAGCACAATCTAGAGAGGTTTTTGTGTGTGTGTGTTGTTTAATCTCTTTATTTTTAGTTCATTTGGATTCCTTTTTGCTCCTGAAAGTGCTTGGTAATAGCTTGAACCTGAACTGCACTTCCAAAGTGTCTCAGTAGAATTAAGTGTCTCGGTAGAATAGAATCAGTGCTCAGAGTGGAGGAGGTACATAAGACTGTAAACGTGACTACTGCAGGTGCCAGGACAGAGTTAGGGCGTTAGTTCACAGGAGCCATTTGTTTTGGGAGTACCCCTGCTGCATAGACCTGCATCATGTTGTACAATATAAGCTACCCAGAATAGGAAGCTTTTCCCTTCTGTTGTCATCACAAGAGCTTAATTTTGTGTGTGTGTGTGGTTTCTTTTTACTTCCTCTTAAAGGAACAAACTGTTCTGATGTCAGCTGTTAAAAGCCCATTAAATGACTGAAGGCGTGCAGAGCCATATTTTTTCAGAGGAAACAATTGCTGTGGTGGTGAAGTAAAAGTTGGCCCACGCTCTGTCCTTTGCTGCTATGCAGTTCTATTCAGCGTGAGGCTACAGTGGTGTGAAAGGAAACACAAGTGTTCTACAGACTTGGTAAATTTGTTTCTCACTCAGCTACAACTTGCTGACATTTTTAATGTCTTGTGTGAAAAATGGTGTGTAGTGCCGTGTGCTTCGCTGAATGGTAACACTGTTTTTTGGCTAATTTGTTATCTGAATCATAATGTCAGCCTCCAGGGGTTAACTTTACAGACTCATAGGAATCTAAAGAAAATTAATTTGAGGGATAAAATACCTTGTCGCTGTTGTTAACAAAACAGCACTATATTGGTTTCAGATTGTTTTCCAGTGATTTATAGCAGAAAGCTTGACATGATCCTAGCTATAATGGCCAATTACAAAAATCCTACTTTCAGAGGCTTTTATAACACAAATATGGAGGTGTAGTCTAAGTGGGAAAGCATCTCCTGTTTTATTGCTGAGCAGAATGCTTTGGAGAGATGAGGGTAGTGAGGGCTCTCATTCTTTGCTCAGTTAGAAAGGACACTCTGAGAGATAATGAGATCTACAAATCCATATCACTTGTGCCTTCATCGCAGATCAAGTTAATTTGTGTCAGCTGTGGATTTTTGTTTGTTTCCCTCTATCTCCCTTAGGAAACTTTTTCTTCAAATGGGGGAAAAGGGGCTGGGTTTTTACTAAGTGTCACATATGCTACTGCAGTGCACAGTCTAAGTGCATTAATTGAAATGCGCCTGAGGTTTGGAAGGCTGACCTGGGGGGACAGGTGCTGCAGGAGAGCATGGCTTGGCCAACTGAAGCTGGTATAATGCTGGGGAATAGGAGACTTCCCATGTACTGTCCTTGGAGGTGTGTTCAGTAGGACAGAAGGAAGTTACTGAATGATGTTTAAAAAGAGATTCATATTTACTTCTCAGTGCTCTCAATACCGAGAGTACTTGCAACTAATGTGAATGGGAAGCTTTATCAGTAGGTGAACAGAATTTGGGACTGAATTTTGTACAAGGCTAACATTTTGGTCTACCAGTATCAGTGAATAATAGTTTGTTCCTGTCTCAAAGAAAAAACAAAAAACCCACAAGAACTTGGGAGTAGAAAAAAAAGTGAAGTCAAAATATTCAATATATATGGAGTTTAAATCTTGATTCTGATATTCTGTGCCAAGCACCCACCTCATAAGAGACTGTGTCTAAAATTGCAGCTGACTCCCGAATGACATTCTTAAAAACAGTCTGGAAAGCAATCTTTTCTCTCCTGAGCTGCAGAACGCAGCTCCTCCCTTCGCTTTGTCCTGTAGATTCTCTCTTGTCCTTCCTCTTTGTCCTGCTGGGTCCCAGGCTGAGGTATGCTGATGCTGCAGTAGTAGATGCCTGCCTGGCTGCCCAGCCCTTTCACACACAGGTTAGTGACAGTTCATTCACCTCGTTTGTGATTCAGCTGTAAAACCAAGCTGGAGGTGGGTAAGCATGTGAGTGCTTCCAGGGCTGTCCCAGCAGCTTTGCTGTGCTGAAGGAGGCTATTATCTGCATCGAAAGCTTCCTCAGTAGCTTATGAAGTAATGCATCAGGGTAAAGAAGTGTCGACAGACTGTTGATTAAAAGGCTGTGGTTTTGTAGGCTGCTGTGCTTCAACAGCTCAAAAGCTTGTGATTTTGGTATGTATGTTGTTGTCCATCCCAGTACTGGGGAGTGCTGGAAAGCTGAGCTTAATGTGAGGGGACACAATTTCTGTCAAAGCTGAAACTATACCAAAGTTTTGTGTAGGACTCTACAGGTAAAGTTATCTCTGCTATTGAGTTTGGGTGGTGTTTAGTTTTGCCTGTTTTTAACAATACATTCTCACTCACGGCTTTCTTGTTGTCTCTCTCCAGATGAACACAATGATGTACAGAAAAAGACGTTTACCAAATGGATAAATGCTCGGTTTTCCAAGGTAACATTGGTTTGAAAATACTTCTTTATTCTTTTGATTCATTGCTCAGAACAGCGTTGGTTAAATATACTTTTTTTTGTAGAATGTGCCTAGTAAAATGTGTCAAAATATTCAATGGAAGCATACATCTGCTAGGCAAAACAGTGTTTATTTCTTCATTTTCACCACACACATAAGCATTTCCCACAAAATAAAAATACTGTGTGCCTTGTTTAAGAGCTCAGAATGAAAGGTTCTGTTTGTTGTTGTTAAAATGCATCGTTATCTGCACAGTGGTGTCTGGTTGTTAGTCATCTTCAAACAGTTTATTTTTGCATGCAGTTTTCTGAGTGTATTAAAGTAGATTCTGAGCAGTAGTCACTGTGTTTACTCTGTGCTGCTGAGTCAGCTTTGCTCATCCAAAACACTCTGCAAACCTCCAGCTGAGGCCACCTGGTGTTGCTATTGACTGTGAAATTTTGTATAATTGTTTGCTCATTTTGAGTTCCCCTTGGCTCTCATGCTGTACATCTCTTGTTTTAATTCTCTGTATTGACTTGAGACTTACGGAGGTTCTTGTTTTATGTTTTGGGATGAGAAGGGAAGTGGTGGTTGCTTTGGGATGCTATTCAGAGCCCACTTCTTCTGCCATTCTGCTAATAGTGAAAAATGACGCATTCCCTGGGAGTGCTGTGCCTGTGGGAAGTTTATCTGGTTTACAGTTTGGATGTGCAAAGGAACGTGGGTTATGATCAGAGAAGCACGTTTTTTATTTTCTCCCGTATTCTTTTTCTCTAGTCAGTATGGTAAAAATAACTGCTAGTTATCCTACTTTGAATAGGGCCTTATGTGAAATCCCAAAAGTTGATGCAAGTGTAGAAGTGTTTTGGTGCTTTTAAAATACAGCGACATGATAGTGCTATGGCAATGAATGGCTGCCTCTGCAGCACTGCCCTTCTGATATTCTTGGTCAGCTTAAAAAGAAAGTTTTACCTTCCTCCCGAGCTTCCTGTGCAATCAGACACCAGGCAATGCAGGGTTTGTGGCCTCAGTTGATTCATGTTGGCCTAGGTTTGTTTTGGCTGAAAGCTGATATCCTGCACTCTTTATCCAAGGCATGCTTGTCTAGCTTCCTCTTTAGGGGAGCAGTGTGTGTATACATAAATGATTGCTCTCTATTCTGCCTTTGCTGCTGGAACAGAGGAATGGTTCTGTGGGAGCAGTTAGGCAGGGCAAGATTGTGTAAGGAGTGAAAACTTGGTAGGAAAGAAAGGCCTATTTTTAGAAGCTTACCTTGGCATAAAAATGTCATGATCTTGGAAATGATGGTGGTACTGAGAATGTGTTGTGTGGCTTATTTGTACATGTTATGTACATGGCTTTCTATGGAAATAAATATGATTGTTTTCAGCCTTTATAAACCCATAGGTATATATTTTTATGTTATGTATACGTATAGATCCTGCTTGCCCTTAGGCAGGAAATTCCAGGTGCTATAGTCAGATACTTGCTGTATTTAGAACAACTTGGTGACTTCATGGCCCATTAAAGTACCTCTAGCTATGTAAGCCACGTTGATAATTAAAGACATTTATTTTTAAGGACGCACTTCACACATCTGATTCAAACTCGAGCATACCCACTTTGCCATGCCAAGATCCTGGCTTAGGAAGATTTATGAACTAGCATATTTGAATTACAAGGAAATTGCTCATGTGAAACAGAAGTCTCCTCCTGTGAGAATCTAGTTTCAACTATACTTTGAAAATGAGCAGGGGCAGGTTACATTGTTGTTTGAAGCTTTTTGCATTGTTCAAAATTTATCCGTGAACTAGATAGAGGGAGTTGCTTAGTAGGACTGAGAGATTTTGGAGGTTGGGTGAACATATTAGATTTATGTGGCAGAAAATAAAACATCAGAGAGTAGGTAGGTGAGTGCAACACAGTAAGGCTCAATTGTGCTCTATGATAGTGATAGCTTCTTTGGTCACCTGTCCAGCAAAATGTAAGTTCTTGCTCTATTTTAGAGTACAGTAACTTGGTTTTTGCACACTTAAATTTGAAATACGTCTTACTGGTACTTTTGAAGTGAAGGGACAAGTAATTTAAAGCAGATAGAGACTTAAAGTCAGAGAATGAACTCAGCCAAACCCCAGTGCTTGCTGAAGCCCCATCCAACCTGGCCTTGAACACCTCCAGAGTCAGGGCAGACTCTCTGGGCAGCCTGTTCCAGCACCTCACCACTCTCATAGTAAAGAACTTCCCCCTGACATCCAACCTAAATCTTCCCTTCTTCAACTTGAAACCATTTCCCCTTATCCTACCATTATCTACTCAAAGAGTTATTTTTAGTATTATCGATTCTTCCTTCGTTTCCTTTATGTGATGAATGTAAGGTTTACTAGTTTGTAGATTTTAATGGGTATATTTTCAGAACACCTTTCTGCAATGCAAGAGTATTGTTGTGTTTACAACTACTGCAAATATTGACAAATATCAAAAGTAAACTAATCTTCAGTATCCCATCAAATGTTGGCTTGATATATGTAAGGTTGGCTATTTTTGTAATGTCTTCTAATCTAAAGCTCTATTTGAGTCTTATTTTGGCTCAGGCAGATAATTTATTCTGCAAACTGAAGCAAATCATCTAAAATATGTATTTTAGATTTTGAGATGGGTCTTGATCAGCATAGGGAAGAGACTTGGGGAAGATGATGCTTGTGTCAGCAAAGACAGGGCTAAGTGGTCTTTGGAGGTTCCTTTCTTTTGCATATAGCTACTGGTTACTTATAGGTTATGCGTTAAATTGTAGGTCTCACTAGAAAGCCAGAGTTTCCAAGGGAAACTTACATGAAAAGTAATTTTTCTCCCATGAAATGTAACTACATTCTCTAGCTCTACAGATTGATGCAGTGGTGACTGTAGCTTGCCTGACATGGGTACAGCCCAAGCTGCAAAGGCCAAATGATCCACAGCTCCTTAGTCAGGGCCCCTAGGTTATAAAACAGGAGGAATCTGACTTTAATACCTTGGCTGTGAAATCATTGCTTATTCCTACCCCACATCTTTCAGTACTGTTCATGAGAGTAGATTAAAAGATTATTCTTTTTAGCGTCATGGGAGAACTTTTGGCTACAGGTAGAGTTTAGATCTAGTTCCACAGGGTAGATTTCTGCTCTATCATCTATAGCACTGGTCTTTTCCTTTTTGCAGTATTCACCTGTGCTTAATAAATGCTTCTTTTACCACATGGTGAAATAAGGCAGGACCTCTGGATCTTTCTCTGCACAGCAGTAATTTACCCCTTGAGCAGATCTGGTCTGTTTACTAGATTAGTCCAGAAGGTAGAGAAATCATTTGATCATGCACATGCATACAGTATTTGCTGCACATAAGTAGTGGGAGTGAGCAGAGACTCTATTCAGCTCTGATTTTGACTTTTCTAGGCTTTAAAAATAATTGCAATTGGAGTGTATTTGCATGGCATAGCAGCAGGCTCTGGGGTGTGTAGGTAAATCTTACAGACCTGTGACATTTCATCTGACAAACAGCATAGTGGTAGGACGCTAGCGCTTTTGCTGTGGAAAACTCCAGGTTACTAGATTTTATAGGCACATTGAGACAGCAAGAAGTATTATGTCCCACTTTATACCCTGCAAGCACAGACTTTTCTGCCATGTTTCTTTACAGTGCCTATTTACTTGACCCTGTTCTTTTCTCCTCACTTACTACTACAACCTCCTGTGTTTGAAAGCTCGACTGCCCAACAAATTCTGGCAAATCTGGATTTCTTTTTATCGTTCTACCTTTTCTCTTCCCACTTCTTTGTCACTTAGTTCCTTATCCAGTGAGACCCAGTTTTTCTCGTCAAAGTTGCAGGCAAGGTCTGTCTTTCCTTCCCTTCTCCATCTCCCACTTGACATCTCCTCGTCTTTTTATCCCTTACAGGATTTGATTCTTGTGTTGTTGGTAATGTTTTTGCATCTTTTTGCCCTTTTTGTCTCTTGGCAAAGGGTCAATCTTGGCTGGTTTTTGTGTTCCTATTTTGCAAGGTATTCCTTTTCCAAGTTTGCTTTCAGATTGCTTATTTTCCTCTCCTGCTGTTCCTGAACTTGGCAGGTAGGAGCCACATCAGCACAAGAAACATGATGCCCTATATCTTAATTTAGATCTGTGGAGTCAGATCTGTCGCAGCTTGTCGGAACTTTTGCTCTGTCACTCTAGAAGTAGTTCACTCATCCAGCATGGGTAAATTGAGACCTTTTCCTAAGGAGTTATCTTCCATTATATTTGGGAAATTCTCGTACAGAGATGGCAAAAATGCTGCTTTTAAGAAAGTTGTGTTCTGCTGAAAGAACATTATACCCCTGGTGATGTTTATACTATGTGGGTATATATGTATATTATATGTATAGGGAAAGGATGTGGATTTTTTTTTTTCCTTTTTCTTTCTTAAGTCTTGAACATGAATGAGCGTTCTTGGAGCATGACTTGCTAACGTGGGTAGAGACAGATGTCCCAAGTTTACAGCATCACAAGCTCTCTCCTGCTCTGCGATTTTTTTTTTTCAAAATTTAGGGTTAAAGAGCAAAGAGGAGCTTAAGGTGCAGCATGGGAGGAGACAGCATCATCCAGGGCAGCTCCAATGAAGCCTGCAAGAAGGCAAACACTTGGTGCAGGGTTTCTGAGCGTTTGTTATCCTGGGCTCTGATACTTCTCCTAGAGAGGTACCAAATAAAACAAAAAGGAGGTTGCAGAGGACAAACTCTTGAGCTTCTACTTGGAGTACTTAACAACAGGATGGTTCTTATTCATCTTTAACATATTCCCTCCTCCACTAGGAATTAATTCTTGTGATAACTGTGAAGTCTTATCTAACTTTATGAATGGTGTGCTATATAAATCTTTCCCAACATTTTTGCTCTTTGATTTTTTTTCTGTTCTCCAGGGGTTGTTTTGTCATGTAGTAAATGTCTGACTCTATACTTGTGAAGACATACCGCTGCTCTGCTGCTGACTCTTAGCACATGTGATAAATCTTTTTAAAGACAAAAGCGTGTCTGTTCAAGGTAATTAATTTCACATGACCTGGGGTACCTGAAGTCGGAGACCTGTTGGAATGGATTTTTTTTTTTTTGGCAGTAGAATTCTGAAGTTAAATATATGCGAAAAGGTAGATAGAAAAGATTGATTAGGCAATTTTATCTGTCCAGGGAAACATGACCTAAAAGAGTCTGTACTTCTCTTTCCAGTTGAGTCTTTGTGGTATAAGCAAGGAAATAATTCCTTGCTTGTAAAATAATCTACGGTCTATTTGTTCCTGATGTTTTCCATTGCTCAGTTTAACTGTAAGATGTAGCCTCTCTCAAAAAGATAGTCACATCTTATTTGGAAAAAAAAAAAAGAGGGGTGAGGGGGAAAAAAAAGAGCACCAGCCTATGAAATTACATGAGTGGAAAGGAATTGCTGTTTGTATGAACTGACATAGTCTTGAAAAAATTATTTGGTGTGCTTTTGTTTCTTATGTGGGTTGTTATCTGACCTCTTCTCAGAGGGAGGCACTAAGAAAGGCAGGAAATTATTTTTCTCTACTAGTAGGCTTTGAGATGTGGTAAGGATGATGAGGCAATATTAAGTTCACGATCTCTCTTGAATTTAGATACTGCATGAGAATTTGTGGTTTTCTGCCTTTCTCTTAACTGCTGTTGGCCTCTGCTCTAAAGAAGTGCGCAGTCAGCATCATCCATGCTGGACTTAAAAGCTTGCAATAGTGATATGGACTGTAACAGCTGATTTTAGTTAGTGCTCTGGACTTTGAATTAGAGTTTGACTGTAATTCACAATCTCAGTTGGTAACTATCCCAGTTGCAGTGTTTGTTGAACAGTGTGTCTGTTCATCCTCAGGCACGACAGCTGACTCTGGTATAGGTACGGAAGCAAAGACGTTCCTTTATCTGGTCAGCAGAACCCGTAGTAATCAAGTTATTGTACTGAAGTTTTAATACAAGTTCATGTTAGTTTTGTTATTATACATATTAGTGTGAGGTAATGTAGATGCATTAATAGTAACTCTGGGACGTGGAGAAAATATTCAGAGTTACTGATGACTTGTTTGTTTTGCTGGCTTCCTATGTCTGATACTTGCTTTTATGTTTTTCCTCTTTTTATTGTGTAGTCAACCAGATATCTCAGGTGTTCTGTAAAATGAGCTATATTTAGCTTTTCGACTCCTTAAGCTCATGTCTATCATCTGGTAGAATTAAACTTTCTACTGTATCTCAGTGATAGGTCTTAATTGTTTTTCTTGTTAGTCTGGAGCTTTATGTAGTTATTTAGTTGCATTTAATTACTTCTGTGATATTTAATTCTGTCTTTAAGGTATTTTCCTCCTGTGACTTTAAATTCTTATTTTATATTCAGTACTAGTTTTGTATACTGATTTCACTTGGGCATATTCAGCAAAGAAGTACAAAAGGAAGTAGAGAGCACTCAAAGTATGTGTACCAAGTTGCAGTACATCTAATAGTTACATCTGTTCTTCTGTAACTCCTCAATGTCAATGGAAGGAACATGGAAAAAAGGATCACTTTTTAATAATAGTAATAATAAGAGTTATGTAACCAATGATTAGGGTCTTAAATTAGAAATTGGCAGGATTTAGCAGTTTTTATTTGTTGACATGGTTGTTTACTTTTTTCGTTGACCTTTTTTGCTTTCTGAATTTTCCCACATTAAATTCCCATGTATTGGTCTCATGATGTAGCAGCACTGGACATTTTAAATCGATGTTAGTGTAAAGTGTAGTTCTTACTCATTGTGTTGTTTGTAACTGAGTTTAAAATAAGTGTTTACCATGAATTTCCTGGGAATGTGTTTGAACGTAACAAATGGTTCATGTTGTTCATTGAGTACTGAACCTATTCAGTATTTCTCCTTTTTCAGTGTAAAAAGGGGAAAGGGTCTTTGCAGCTCTACTACTGTTTGCTAAATACTTATCTGTTAGTTACAAGACAAACAAAAACTCCAATGCAAACCAAAGCAAAAAAAAAAAAAAAAAGAATTCTAACATCACATAAAGTCATAATTGAAGCTGTGCGTGGTTTTTGTTCAACTAACTGAATGCTGATGGCTGATCTTTGTTCCATCAGTAGCAATGGATGATTCCTTTGGAAAAATGAAAATAAATATCTGGTTCAGATTTCATCGATAGCTTTCTTTGTTTTTGGAGAACGCTTTCTGGCAAAGGGAAAGAGTGATTTCTGCACAGTCACATTGGTAGGCCTGAATGACCGCTCTTTGCATCTCTCTCATACAGCTAGTAATCCTATATGCAAGCAAGGAAGTGAGCCCCTGTCTTGAAGCTGATCTAGGTGGAGAGGCTGGAAGATGGCCAGCAGGCATGAGGGTTGCTGCTGTCACCGTTTGGTTGCTACTGCCTAGTTGGGGGTGACTCTCTTGCTAGAGCATGCAAACTTATGTCTGTGCTGACTGGTCTTGCTTCTTATGGCCTATGCTTTTCTCCAGTTCAGAGATCACTAAGAAAAAGCAGCTACTGCCTGAGACATAGAATTGTAGAATCATTTAGTTTGGAAAAGACCCTTAAGATCATAAAGTCCAACCACCGGCCTTATCACTACCAAGTACTCCACTAAACCATGTCAATAAACTCCTTGTCCACATGTTTCTTTAGTATCTCCTAGGATGGTCTTCCCTGGGTGGCTCATTTCAATGCCTGACCACTGTCTGCAAAGAAATTCTTCTTGATCCCTAGTTTAAACTTCCTCTGGCACAACTTGAGGCTATTTCTTCATGTCATATCACTTGTCACCTGAGAAAAGAGACTGACATCCTCCTCACGGCTACCTCCTTTCAGGTAGCTACTCTCATCTCCAAAAATTTATGAATCAACATTAAATCCTCTTTCTGATACGGGTGGCTAGCAGATGTTCTTTCTGTACCCTCTTGTCTCATGTTGTGGCAAGGGCTGGCACCAGAAGTGCTATCAAAACTCAGCGTAAGGAGGTGGGCTGTTTCTGATCCTTGTTTGTGAATCCTTTGATGGACAGAATATATATGTTGCCATGCCAAGGTTACAGCAGACCTTTCCTGAGATTACCTGCAGTCCTTACCTCTTTCGTTTTCCTTCCTGTTGCTTTGCCTGCCTTTCTCTTCCCTTTCCCTCTTATGCCAGTCCCTGCTGAGGTGAATCAGCTCCTTTCCTACTGCCTGTTTAAAGCATTTGGGAACCGACTTGGCCTTTTCTTAAGTATGTTAATTATGTTATTTGTCTATCTTATGATAGACAAAATGTCTCTTGTAGAAACTGTGCCTGCAGCCCTGCTGGCAATGCGCTTGCAGGGCTGTGAAAAGTTTCTGCCGGTGGTGTTTTTTTTTTGCTGTCACAAAAAATATAACCTAAGTGGAGAAAAACTACCTTCTGTTAACTGATACAAGTGTTTGGTGAGGGGGATGTGAATGTTTTACACCCTGTACTGGCACAGTTCTGGTGCACTCTGAGTCCCTGCCTGTCCTTTGTACTGTCTTGGTAGTGTAAGCTGGGCCCTATTTTGTCTTTCAGAAAGGACTCTTTATCTGCCTTGTGTTTGTATAGTGCTTAGCTGGCCCTTAAGTGCTTACCAAAGCAACCGTGACTAGCAATTTGCCC
Organism: Excalfactoria chinensis; assembly: GCF_039878825.1. NCBI lineage: Eukaryota > Metazoa > Chordata > Aves > Galliformes > Phasianidae > Excalfactoria > Excalfactoria chinensis. The sequence goes on along the minus strand of NC_092827.1, from coordinate 61,867,832 downwards.
TTGCCTGAGGGCTTAGTATGGTTTATCACTGTCAGTCTTAGAATGCACATACTTGCATTTCTTCATCTATTATGCTTGGTGATAGAGTGCTGCAACTCCCGGAATGCTGGTGGAGGCTCAACTGTGTTCTGCTTGTGTCATCTTGAAGTAGAAAGTGAATAAAAATCTGTCAATTCTGAAAAGGCAAAATTTAGACAGGCTTAGCATACCGTGGCTTCTGCAAGATGCTTTTTTTTTTTTTATCTTTCTCAAATGTGTATTTATGTGTGTCTGTGAATACCTGCACACAGACTTTTTCCAGGAGGCCAGATCTTTTTCTGGAGATTAGTTGTGTGGGTGTGGGAAGAGCTGAGGCTTTACCTGCAGCATGGGAGAGGACTTCCACCTGCCCCTTCTACCTGAGCTCTGATGGCTGCAGCGCACCAGCATAGAGCTGTCCTGCAGCTGCAATCTCTGCCACAGCATGACTGAGCCAGTGCTGCTTGCAAAGGGCACTGTGGTGTCCTGTGGGCTGTGGTGACCTCATGTCGGTGGGCAGCTCAGCTCCATCGCACTGTTCTTTAGTCCCCCTCCTTAAAAGAATAGAGAGAAAGCACAGTGAAAAAGAAAGCTTATGCTTTGAGATAAAAAGAGGAAGGTCAGTCACCGATTATCATCATGAGTGAAATAGACACAGTGTAGGGAGATTAATATAAATTTACTGTCAACTGCTAACAGACTGAAGTAGCAAGAACAAAAGGTGAATTAAAAACACCTTCCTGCCACCATCTACCCTTTTCCATCCACCCTATTCTAACCTTCTCCCTTTGAGCAGTGCAGGGAAATGGGATTTGTAGTCAGTCCGTAACACTTCGTCATCTGTACCTTCAAGGTTGTGCATTTCCCCTGCCCCACCACAGGCTGTTCCCCACAGGCTGCAGTTCTGGCCCAGAGCACTCCATGGGCTGCAGCTCCTTCAGGCCTCAGCCACTGCTGAACTGTGAGCTCCTCCATTGCTGCATGTGGAGATCTGCTTTGTGTGGTGCCTGAGGGCTGTAGGGAGCAGCCTGCTCCACCATGGACCACTCCTGGGCTGCAGGGAGCTGCTGCTCTGTGCCTGGAGCACCTCCTGCTGCACTGACCTTGGTGCCTGCAGGGTTGTTTCTCTCACATTCTTACTCCTCTCTCCCACTTGCTATTCCGTAGCATTTTTTTTTTAACCATTCTTAAATATGCTCTCATGGAGATGTGACCACTATTGCTCACTGGCCTACCTCTGTGACCTCAACAAGTTGTGCCTTGTTTTCTCTTTGGAAATGGATGTGTGGAAGCATGTGTGTGATGGCAGCAATGTGGGCTGGCTTTGTACCCTGACGGACAGGCTACAGCCATATGGGGGATGCTATCACTAGGTGCTCACATGTCTCTCAGGTGCACTCATGGGAAGCAAGGGAAGCAAATTTCCAGCCTCCTTGGTGGCTGAGCAGATGGAGCAGTGGAGGTGGTGATGGACTGTGGGTGGATACTACAGACCCTCCTTGCCACCCTCAGTTACTCTGTGCTTGCAGAAGAGTTTCCTGTGGACTGAATTCCTTCCCAAAGAGAGCACTTGGATAGGCTAAACACATTAAATACAGAGGCTTTTAATGTTGCTACGTCTCTATTATAGGAATAGCAGATACTTTATTAAGGAAGCTCTATTTTGGATTGTAGAAATAATTCAGTCTTCTGCTTACTCTCCAAACTGGCAGAACGATGTGGTGCTCTGAGGGCCTATGAAATGAAAAAAGTGATTCTCTTAAGAAAGTGAATCTGAATTGTTTCTACTATTGCAGCAGGATGCGTTGCATGGGACTGGGATGTACCATGACCTGTTGAAATGAATGGCTGAAAGTAGCAAGTCACTTGTTTTGCTTTGGTGGCTGGGAAGGGAGGGGATGGGATACAGAGAGAGAAGGCTGCATGCTCTCAGCATCCTTGGTACACTGTGTTAAGTGTGGCATCTTTCTGCTTTTTCAGCAGTTATTTTTCTTTAGAGATTTTTTATTTTAAACTTCTGGACCTACGGCAGTGAGCTTATTGAGAGTACACAGCTATAGCATTCTCAATTTTGATGGTTCCAATCTGTGTGTTACATGTATGTACGCTGCTTTAATTGTTTAGTGGTTTGTTACATGAGAAGGTGCCTAATTATGGGTCTGTGTGCAAAGACTGGGTTTAATGCAGTCAGTATCTAGCTGAAGTAATGAAATGCTTTCTGTAATACTGAGTGTACTAGCAGTTGGTCAGATATCTTCTTGTCAAGGAGAGGAAATCCATAGGCAGTTGCAGTGGTACCTGTCTGAACTTCTGTGTGCCTTGTGATCGTGTGTGCTGTGCTTTTGCACTGCCTGCTTGTGATAGGCTGCGCACAGCCACTTTATGACTTACGGGCATCTGCTATCACAACAGTGTTTGTTATTACATGCAGCCAGGCCTCTGCTAGCACCTGCTATCTACCCTCCTGGACAAGTGAACAATTTCCGTACCAACAGTATCCTCTGTGTAGTGATGCAAACCAAATCTAAATCAGATTGATTTATTTTTTTACTGTATTGTCCCTGTGAATTGCCTCCTCCTATTACATACCACGAACTGTACCAGAGGTTTCCTGTCCTGCAGCTTCAGCTTGCTTTAAACGTTCAGTCGAGTTGCTATGAGAAGCAAAACATCTTGAAGCACCTGAGAAGTGCATGCACTAGGATGAAAGCTTTGTGCCCTAGAATGGGTATGGCTGTGCAGTGGCAGTATGTGATGACAAAACATTATCAAATGCTGGGATTTAGTGAATGCTTCTATTGGGTATTAGTCTAAGAGCTGTGTATCTTTCCACATCCTTTACCTTATTATGTGTGAATGTGTATAATAAACGCTTTCAGGCAAAACTTGTGAAAGTAATTAGAAAATAAATTTGTCAGGAAAACCCATTTTGGATCTAATTTACCATTAGAAACAGGCTGATGTCTGTGCATTTTAACTAAGTTGCCTGGCTTACATGGTTGTCCTTTTTGTAGTTAGTTCAGCTGGCTGAAACTGAGTGAGCAAGGTGTGTTTCTGTATGGGACATTGCAGCGTGGCTCCCCAGCTACTCAACTCTGATTTTGTACGTGTAGTTCTAGTAGTATCAAACCTGATAAAATTTGACATTTAAGGAAGCCCCTAATGAGTTCTTGAGGAAAACAGATACTTTGTCTGAGAATGGGATTGAGTGGGAAGTTGTCTTTTTATTTCTAAGGTTACTAATGGCCATTGAGGCAGAAGGAGGAGCATGAAGTTATAGAGGGCCTATGTCAGCTAATTCACATCAGATGGGCCTTTGACAACCTTCTTTCTGAAAAGCAATGTTACAAAACAAAGCAATAGAAAAAAGGCAATGTTAGAGGTTTAGGTTTCTTTTTAAGAAAATGTTTTTCTTTTCAAATTGACTTTTCAAGGGGACAGCTTAACTGATCTCCTGGCAGCTGGCAAATGAGTGTTAAAAAGAAAATGTTCTTACTTGATGACACAGTCAGCAGCTGTTTTAATCCCCTCTTACTCTGAGAGAATTTGCCCCAGTGGATTCTTGCAGAAAAGCCCCAGTTAATTCCTCCGCTAGATATAGTTAGACCATAGCATTCTTTCACAAATGATTCCTCAAATATGCCAAGTTTTGTCTTTTGCCATTCCTGCATCTGCCCAGCATTGGCCAGGATATTCTCAGTGTTAAGCTGCAGATGGAAAAAAACAGGGCAGAAAAGAAGGATATATCTCTTTCTGACCACTGTCATAGTTCCTTGATTTTTATCTACTATGTTCAGTAATGAAAAAGTGCACTAACAGATAAAAAGGAGGAAGCGTCCTTTTCAGGCTAAACACTATTTTTATTACCACGTTTCTTTCTTTGTTCCGCAGAGTGGGACACCCCCTGTCAAGGACATGTTCACAGATCTGAAAGATGGAAGGAAGCTTTTGGACCTTTTGGAAGGTCTGACAGGGAAACCTCTGGTAAGAGAGATGTATATGAGTGTGTATTTCTGTTGAAAACAAAACAAACTGTTGTGTTTTTTTTGTTTGTTTAAATAAGTGCTTCTAGAGTGTAGTCTGACTGTAGCACTGTCTACAGTTCCAGTGAATTTCCACAGAACTCTACTGGTATAATATATAGAGTCAGGCTGAAACCGTTTGTGTAGCTGTTGCATTAGAGGATTAACATGCTGTTTAGCAAAGCAGATAAAGCCAGAGGTGTTGTTTGCATAGTATATATTTTTAATAGAGGTCTTCAAAGGCCTCTTTCTGAATGATTCAGAAGAGTGAACTACTCCTAATATGCTCATGAAGGATCCCTTAAAGAAGAAAGAAAGGAAAGAAAGAAAGAAAGAGAGAGAACATTTAGTAGGCAAAACAAAAACCTGCATCTCCATTGGAAAAGTCTTTTGTGATCCGATGGGTTTGAAAAGGCTGAAAAATTAAACAAGTTCTGTTTAGATTTGAGAATATGCATGTGGGGCTGAAAACTCGTATCCTGCTAACACTGATGTGTCTTCAGTCGGATAGATGAGGTGAAACCTGTGCCATCACATGGGACTAACCTCTTGATTTAACTTTTTATAGAAATCTCAAGTTGATTTGTTGCACTTAACAGGAAATCTTCAGGCATTTAAAATTTTACCTTTCAAGCTTGCCTTATTTTTCTGAACACATGCATTTCACTAGTAAGTACTTATAATGATTCGGAGTCTGATTTGAAGTCTATTGAAGGCAACAACAATTTCTTGGTTTCTAATTCAGTTGATTACTGTGTTCCAAGTTCAGCTTCACACTCGTGCAGTTTGATGATGTTCTGCAGGAACTGAATTGTGGTGATTAAAAACAAATGGAGTGGCAGATACTGTCAAGAGTTACGGTATTTTTTTTTTTTCTCCTGAATTTAAAAGGAAGGAAAGGTCGGGAAGTGTAACTTCTTCCCAGTGTGCAAAGATTTAGCAGAGTTTTGCTGCCAGAAAAATGAATTGCTGCTTGTTCACTCTTGGGAACAAAAAAAATTCCAACTACTCTGGCAAATATTCAAAACCCTCAGATTTTCCCTCAGAACTCCCATTTTGCTGTTGTGTTGCCAGTACGTAATTTTGCAGATGCTGGAAATAAAAATACCGGCCTAAGATGAAGTGAAACATGCTTAAAATCCAAGGCTTGTCCTGTGCCTTAGGTGGAGAAATTTTGTTCTGACCAGTTTTCATCTCGATGTTTATTTTGGAAGTATTGTGGATGATCTTTTTCTATTAAGAAAAAAAAAATCAAGGGAAAAGAAAGAGATTTTTTTCTGTTTTGCTCACTTGCTTATTTTGCTTTGATCAGCTAAATTTATTTTGATAAACATTGTCAATCTTTTTCAGCCTAAAGAACGAGGTTCCACAAGAGTACATGCTTTAAATAATGTCAACCGAGTACTGCAAGTCTTGCATCAAAACAATGTAAGCATACTTTTCCACATCTCATTTTATATACTTTTAAATTTATTCTTGCTTGTAAATGTGTTTGTAATACATAGAATAAATATCGTAGCACTTAAAATGAGAATTCAGCAGGTAGATTGTTCTCAATTTTCTTCATCCTGTGTTATTTCAGTGTCTGGCAACTTTGTGAAATCCTAAAATGCAAACTTAATCCCAGTATAACTAAATTCTATTAGAATTACTAAGATGTGTTCAGCTTTGAAAACAAAGCTGACTTGTAATCCTGCTATGCATAGCTCATGAGCATGGCTGGACAAATAGCTAATCTCCAGTGAAGGTGCGTGACTTGTACAAGAGTCTGAAGTTATGACAGGTACTGTGTCTGTGGGTTTTCATGTCCTGCTCTCAAAACGCATGGAGATCTTTCCAGTGACAGCTGTCACATCTTTGAGTGTTCCTGCCTTTGAGCTCTGCTAATTGATCAGGAAAAGCAAACAGAGAACTCCAGCCACTCATCTTTAAGAAAAATGGGAATAATGGCTGTTTGTTTTATTTTAATTTTATTTTGTTGTTCTTGTTGTCTAGAAACTAGTACTGCTGTAGCAAAATAATTCCATTTTTCCCCAGATAACCACTCCTGATAAGCGTAGTTGTCTATAATTAGAATTTCTGTTTGTGAATATCAAGGCACTGAAATAGTTTAATAACAACATCCTGGCAAAGAAATACATCTAATGAAAAAGGCACTGACATATTTATGGAAACTGCTGATAGAAGAGTTACATGAATGTTCTATATAATACTGCAATTTTCCTTCCACATTCATAAACCAGTGCCATGTTTCTAGGAAGCAGCCAAAGTTTAGTGGTGGGTTATTTGTTTTCCTTCTTTGAGGTACTGTAAATATTGATTTATTAAGTAATTATTATTTATTAAGTAATAGGTCTTTCCAACTTCAAATTAATTTAATTTATGAATATAATAAATGAAATGATTTTGAGTTACAGTAATTAATTAGTTCTTCCTTAAGCTAGTGTTTCTAGAAGTAAACAGATGGTGTTAGTTAGCTGAAAGTTACTGAGGTCAGGTGTGATTTATACCTACTGCTTACCTTCATTAGAAAGTGTTTGTGTTTAAGATGAAGGGAAAACAAGAAGCAGTTGCCTTCTGTGAGCTGAGAGTTTGTGGCCTGTACACTATTCAAAACCTTGAAAGTAACTTAGGAAATGTTTAAAATCCACATTGCAAGGAGCAGATGAGCCTACAAGATGTACATGTTCAAATGGCAATGGGACTTCACGAGTCTGATGAGCTGAGTGACTTCATGTAATGAACTTAAACTTTTTTTGATTTATGCACCAAGTTTTTATTTCAAAGCAAGCAAAAGGGAAAAAAACCCAAGTCATGTATAGCACATATCCATCTATTTTCAGTAGGGCTAGAAATCTACTGTCAGCATTCTTTTATTGGTTGACTTTGCTTAAGTCTTAGCTGTCCATTAACCATTCAGTGAATTTCTGTCTGTGTGCTGAAAAACATTGGTTTAATAAAGATATCATTAAAATACAGAAGTGGGCATGTGGATCCTTTTATGTATGGTGTAGGTTGCAATGGGAATACAGTACTAACAATAATTGTGATTAAAAAGAAAAAGGTTTTTTTGTTACTCATTCTCAGGAATATTTCTCTTCTATTCAGGTGTAAAAAGCTTTTGTCATATAAGTGTTTTATTTTTGTTCCCTTCTACTTTGGTCTTTCTGCTCCTTGTGTTCTACAGTGCTCCAGGCTAAACTGGTGGGCACTGACAGCACTTTCAGTGTGTTTTTGCCTGTTCAATTTACAGTTGCCTCAAGAAAGTATATCCTCGGTATTTATAAAGAGGTTTGTGTTAAAATTCCATTCCACCTGCTGTAAAAACCGGGAGAGGTCAATCCTCAAATCCAAGTACTTTGAAGCGTAACTTGTGGTTCCATGCTAATCTCAACAGCAAAGTTTGGGTTTGATTTCACTAACTGGGACGCCTATGTGGAACTGAAAATTGCATAGCTGGTATCTGAGAGCAATGAGGTTACAAGTACATTTTGCAGAAGTCAAGCTGTTCAGCCTAAAGAATGAGGCAGTTTGTTTCAAGATTGTTTGATAAGAGGAAAAACATCCACAGAAAGCCATTATGTTCTTGCATGCTAGGTATGTCTTATAAAATTAAATGACACTTTGTATTGTTCTTGCCTATTCTATCATTCTAGGCTAGATCCACTGGCAGCCAGAGGGTGGTCTCTGTCACTGTCCTTCGATTGCCCATATTGTTGAATTGCTAACCAGCTCCTTGGTGTGGCTTTTGTACATATGAACAGTGCTGTTCCCAGATACAGCTCTTAGGGTTAGTGTAAGCTGGGAACTGGATAGTACAACTTTGTTCTGGAGCCAGGATGAGAATGGGAGAGAAAAGCTTCACCACAGAGTTGAAATACATGGTGTTATTTGCCCCTGGAACTGGAGGATGGCTCAGATTATTTGTGAGAATGAAGCCCCATGCTCTGTGGTGTGTGGGAACATGTTTCAGCATCTGCTGTATAGTGGTATTTGTTTCCTGTGCCAAAGGGAGCTGTTACTAGCCCTGTTTCCAGAGGCCATGGTGGTGATTAATTCAGTGTGCTCTGCTAGGTTCCTCCAAAAGATGGAGGTTGGTGCTTCTTTTCATTGACTGAATGGAGAGCAGTAAGTGTCTGGTGGTGTGATCTAAGCTCGTCTTCTCCTGAGTGCTGAATACTTAATGCTGGAGTGGGTAGCCTCATGTATTTTCTTGTGTACTGAAGTAATCTAAACTCCCTATCTCTCTCCTCGTTTTTTATTTTTAAACATTCTCACTTTGAATGTCCGAGGCATATAGAAAACTTGAACATCTTATTTCTCCCTTGAGTTTTTGGTCTCCTTGTGTAAACTTGTCCCATTTGGATGCTGATTCATACAAAGCTTTAACCTTTGACAGTGTTATTTGATAGAGTTGATCTGACCTTTCCAGGTGGAATTGGTGAATATCGGGGGAACTGACATCGTTGATGGAAATCACAAGCTGACACTGGGGCTGCTCTGGAGCATTATCTTGCATTGGCAGGTGAGGAGGATGTAGTGAGATCTCTTCCAGGAATCATGTACATCTAATCTGGGATTCTCATAAACCTTTCTGGAGTTTTGTCAGTGTTAAAAAAAACACGTTTCTATTTTAGGCTGGTAAATAAAGACAGGCCAGTGTTTGGTTTCTGACCTCTGTCTGTTGGCTGCCTCCTGTGATGTGTATTCCAATGTGCTGTTGTACTCACTAATTTCAGTACCTAGGGCTGTTAATTACTGGGACTTTTCATGCTAAAATATTGTTTATGCTTGTTCCTCAAGACTTAAGCACTTATATTTGAAGGTGTTTTTCTGCTGTCTTGATAGCTTTGTTGGGCTTGCATCTTTTATGCAGCTCTGGAGGTTTGTTTCTCAGCGTCATAGATTGAATTGCTCCCAGTTTATCCACATACCTGAGAGGATCACTGGATTCACTTGGAGGGACTTCAGCGGATGCTTGTGCATAGCACATCAAACAGCACACTTCCTGTGTTGGCTGAACAGTTATCCTGTTCTTGCCAAAAGCCTCTGCAAAGTTGTATTTTTGGGGTTTGTTTACTAATGAAACCCCAGTGCAAGGCAGTAAGAAATATTATATCCCATGGTGAGTGCTGGCAGCACTTGAGGAGTGGGGGAGGGCTGTAATGTAGGAGTAACTTGTCATTTATTACATGGTGCTTTACTGGTACTTGTGATCAGTTGAGAGTAAAGATGGCCTGAAGGCTCCTTCCTAATCCTGCCTTTCATATAAAGAGTTAAAGCTTGACTCATAGCTTTTCATGGAAAAGAGCCTTTCCTGGTTTGTAAACTAGCTTGGTTCAAAAGACTTGTAAGCAGGAAAAGTGAAGAACATGTCTGTAAGGTGTAGGTGCTGCTGTCTTGCAGGTGAAGGATGTCATGAAGAATATCATGTCAGATTTGCAGCAGACCAACAGTGAGAAAATCCTGTTGAGCTGGGTTCGGCAGTCCTCGAGACCTTATAGTCAAGTCAATGTTTTGAACTTCACAACGAGCTGGGCAGATGGACTTGCTTTTAATGCTGTCATCCACAGACACAAGTAAGTGACATTGTCCTTTTCATACTTATCGAAGTAAGCTGTTTTTTTGTTGTTGTTTGTGTCTTTGTGTTTGAGCATTTGTAGGCTTCTAGGCTGTTTCAGTAGTTCCTTTTTGTTGTAGTAGCAATAACAATGCATAGATACCTCTGGACCCTTGCCAAAAACAAAGCCAAGGCAGCAATGCAACTCTCACAATTCTTGCATGCACGCTCACTGAGCGGATTTACATCCTACGGAGGTACCCACTGTACAGAGGGTATGCTGAATGAATATCTATATTGATTGATCTCTATCAGTTATGTTGCTTCTCCTTGCACTTTCTTCATTTTTTCTTCCCTCCCACGCAATGGGAAAAACTCCTTCACCTTGCCATATCACTTCAGTAGGAAAGTACAGAAGCTTCAAAATGAAGGTTTGAGAAAGATGAGCTTTGTGGCTCTTTTTAGGTTTTCAATATATGTTACTTGAAGGACTTTGTATTCAGCACTTTCAGGAGGGCAACTTCTCTGCATGTGTTGTTGAGAAGAAGAATGTTCGGCATGTTAATGGCATGATGATATTACTTCCTAGCCACCAGGTAGCTGTCATATCAAATAGTTCATATATTCTGGGTATAAATATTCTGGGCACCAATATTCTGGGTGTTTGTAAAGTGTTCACAAAGCCCATGTTCTCTGATCTTCAGCCTGGACCTGTGTCTTCAGGGTCTGGCTGGTGTTCAGCCTTCACGCATGTATGGAGAGCGTATGTGTATTCAGAGGGCTTCTGAAAGTTTGGAAGAGATGTTTTGGAAAGGCAGAGAAATACTTATGGGAGTCGCTGGAGTTGATACTGTGAGAAGTGTGAACAAGGTGTGATCTTTACAGGTAGTTTTCTTGTCAGTGTAATTATCTGTGAAGGCATAGCTCTGCCAGTGAATGTAAAGCTTTGTCTTAGAGAGAGCACCAGCTTTAGACACAGGTGAGACTCGTGTTACTGAGAAGGACAGAATTAGTAAGATCAGCTTTAGGCTGTTTGTGGACCTTATGCCCCGTGACTCTCTGCTTGGGCTTTCTGGGTTCTGAAATCTGTGAGCTGTCTTTTCCAAAGCACTGCTATGTAGTGAAAGTACCTGATAAAACCTTTGCATGACTGTACTTTCCTCTGGCTTTGGAAAACCTCATAGTTAGCTGTCTCTCTGCTGTTCCTTTGAGCCTTTTATACCCTCTTCTGGGAACCTGGCAAGCTTGGAATTCTTAACACCGGCAGTCTTTAAGCAAAGCACCATTTTCCCCACACTTCCCCATGTCTTGAGCTGGCTTTAAATCTAGGCAGCCTTTGAAAGGGAGAACCTGTAAAAGACCTTTGCAGGAAACAAAGGGATTGAGTCATGTTGCAGAATTGGTAGGACAGCAAAGCTGCTTAGCTTACCTGGATCAGTATTGCCTCCCTGCCTAAGGAATACTTTCAGTATTGTGTTTTTTATTTCGTTTTGTCCTTGGACGCTTAATGTAAGGGAATTCTTGTGGTTCCTATTAAGAGCTTTAGTAGCTCTCTTTTCTCTGTATGTCTACGAACAGTCTCTTAATAGTTTTACCTCTTGGTTGCAATATTGAATAACTTTGTAACACTCTCAGTATTAATGGGACATAAAACATTGTATTGTGTTAGTCCCTTTCATTTCCTATTATTAGCCAAGTTCTTCATTGAATTGAGTTCTGTTCTTTGGTACAGTTTTTTTCTGCTCCTAGGTCAATACCTAGGTTACATTCTATTAGAATTTGCATTACTGTGGCAGTTAGTGCATGTACAATACATTTATTGCAAAGTGTTTTTCAAAGTAAAAGTCTCTTATGAAACTTCGTGAATCTGTGTGGCTGTCTTTTGCTTCTTGCATTGAAGTACAGTATTCCATAAGCTTGTATTAGGAGCTTTACATACTTGCCCCCCTGTCCCAGCTTTTATTCTGGCTTTTTGCTCCTCAGACCCTGTTGGTTTACGGCCTTTCTATTTCACTAAGTGTGATGATCCAACAGATGTTAAAAAAATACTCTCAGGTCAATTTATAACTGAAATAAGAATTAAAAGAACTGAAGGCAATCCCATTTCTTCCTCCCCAGTTTCTGTGGAATGCAGAATCAATAGCAGTATTTTGACAAGAAGCCACTATACAGAGGAATGTAAAGTATTTTAATGGTTTGTAGCTGTATGGCTGTGTTGCTGCAGCACTCATCATGCCCTGTGGGTATAGATAGCAGTGGGAGGGGGCCCTCTTTGCTGATGCTTTTTCTTACTCCATAATCTCTGCTCTTTACCACTTAGATCTACTGGTATGTTTTTGGGTATACAGCTGGGCTGGAGATATGGTTTGGTTAATGCTAATGGAAATTGAAGGGTGCTGGGCTGCTGGTGCTGTAAATCTATCTACATGTTGGTCTAATTCATGGTGTGACTCATGAATGCTTCAGATTTATTTATTTTTTTAAAGCAGGGAGGAAGGCCAAGTGACATGGTAAGTTAGCAGGTGTGGAGATTCCTGTTCCTGGCTGTGATGGTTTCGGCTGGTTACTGAATTAAATCACAAGTTTGGAGTGAGGCTCTCTAGAAACAGAGTAGAGTGACTCTTGATTACATGGCGTGGCCTGACACAAAAACCCCATAGTGGGGATAACACTGTAAAAAGAAAGAATTGAAGAAAATTGGTTGCAGAAGAAATTTGAAACACAGAATTTACTTATTTTCTTGTTATTAGTCCTTAGACTCTAGTTATAATTAGTATATGTAAGAATGAAATGTGGATGGCGCTGTGGACATGTGGTCACTTAAGCTGTTTGTGATTGCCAGTATATTTTTGTATTTCTGCATTTGTGAATACACTGGGATTTGTTTTTTGTATGTATGTTCATGTTCATATTACTTATGTGGCAACCTCATCTTCTATAACTTAAAATTCTGAATGGCATGAGTCTTTACATTTAGATTAAATTCACTGTTCTTTTTTTCTGTTTTGTTTTTTTGCTTTCAGACCTGAGTTCTTCAGCTGGGATAAAGTTATAATGATGTCTCCGATTGAGAGACTGGAACATGCTTTCAGCATAGCCAAAAACCACCTGGGAATTGAGAAACTGTTGGATCCTGAAGGTGCAATATAGTTATGCTACTTGAGATTTGAAGCTTTTTGAGCTTTTCAAGAAAATGCTTATATAGACCTTTACTGTTACTACAAATTTCAGCAATTTTGTGCAGTGGTATTTTGTTTCAGTCCCTTAAATTTGAAGTTAAAAGTATGTAAATTGTAGGGAAAGAGTATGCTTGTATATGTGTGTTTCAGCTATGTTGAATGTTAAGGTTCAGACTGTCTTACCCTTCGGAGGCAGCATACAGGAACATGTACAGATTTTATTTTACGAGGGGGTTCTATTGTAAATAGACTTTCCTGATGAACTAGAGCACTCTGCAGAATGGGATAGCTTCAGTGTTTGTGATCTTTTGTTCTTTGTTATATACACTGCATGTAACAGTAGCTGTCAATGCTGTGAATACCTTACTGTGAACTCTCGTCAGGAAACTTGTGCGGCCTTTTCTTAAAATCCTGAGCTGTCACTCTGTTTTGAAGTGAATCTGAAGATGCTTTACTCTGTATGTGAAGTATTATTGTCTTAACTGTATTCTGTGTAATGAATTAGGAAAGCAGTTTCTTTATTAATCCCTCTTCCCTTTTTTGTTAATGCAGATGTTGCTGTACCACTTCCAGACAAAAAGTCTATTATCATGTATTTAACATCTTTGTTTGAGGTCCTTCCTAAGCAAGTCACCATGGAAGACATTCGGGAAGTGGAGACCCTTCCAAGGAGATTCAAGCAGGAATGTGAAGATGGAGAATTCAACTTGAAGCAGGCATGTTTCTTATCAAAGCCTGGCTGTGTCTTCTTGGGTTGTTATTTTAGCTGATCTTCAGGCTTGTCAGTTCCCTGCAAAATGCTTTCTATCTTATTGAACATAATTGGGAAAAATATGAAAAATCATGCCATCTTTTTGAATGCCTTCATTGACTTTATCTTCCTTTTTCTTTCCTGATTCGTGTACATATTCCTTTTCGCTGAGGTAGAAAGTTACATCCACATTCTGTGTGTTTTGTCCATTTAGTTTATTTTCCTTATTTATCATGTGAAGTTGTAGCCTGAAATTGCAACAGAGTTAGCAGCAGGGCTACTAGTCGCGGTGGGGTTTGGTGGATATTTATTTCCGTGGGGAGTCCGCTGCCCTGTTAAATGAATAAAATTAAAGTTCTCTATCCACATTCTGTTGTCCCCTCTCATTAGAAATGTACCTAACAGCTTTAAAGTTTTATGAAGGGTTGAAAAGGATCTTAGTTGTTCTTAGTATCATTTTTTAAAGCATCTTTTCAGCTTTTTGAAGATGTCACTTTTCTCTTGGCTACTTAGGCTGGGGCACTTGAAGAGGAGCAGAGCAGTTCTAGAGCAGAAACCCCCAGCACAGTGACAGAGGTGGACATGGACTTGGATAGCTACCAAGTTGCTCTGGAAGAAGTCCTCACGTGGTTGCTGTCAGCTGAGGATGCATTTCGGGAACAGGAAGAAATATCTGGTGATGTTGAAGAGGTCAAAGAGCAGTTTGCCACCCATGAAGTAAGCAGTAAGCTTTTCTTAAGTTATTTCATGGTTTTAGGATTTTTGTTTGTTTGTTTTGTTGTCTTTGTTTGTAAGGGCTGCAAAACTTCTGTTATTTAGTCCTTATCAAAATACTGCTGGTCTGTTTCTTTTGTCTTGGTAAATTAAAAGCACATGTAACTCTGTATATGTATATGTTTTGAATGGACAAATAATTGTTCATTTGGCAGTAAAGCAGATCTTCCTAAGAGAAACTTGCAGTATAGCAGGTTTTGAAACTTTTTTTAAGTTGACTTTCTGAGACTGGCTCACTGGTGTCATTGTCACAGGTGGGTTGGAAGAGAACTTAAAGACAATCTAGTTCCAACACCTTTGTCATTGTCAGGGACACCTTCTACTAGATAAAGTTTCCGAGAGCCTTATATAATCTGGGCTTGAACACTTCCAGTGATGGAGCATTCGCAGCTTCTCTGGGCAACATGTGCCCCTCTTGCAGTATCCATATTACAAAACCAGTCTAATCCAGTCTGATTCTCAATTCTCTGCCAGCTTCTGAAAAGCCTGGTCTGCCCAGTGTTATCTGCTGTGAAATTGATAATCATTTCAGTTTAATTCAATGGTCTCTCTGTCTGGATTAGAATAGTTTTCAGAAATGTGTTTATTACTTCTGAATTCTTGTTTTTTTTGTGGGCTTTTTTTTTTTTTGTAAACTACTTTGTTTTGGTTCTGTCCAAAGTCAGAACAAATATTCTAATGTTGCTAAAAGATTGAAGTATCATGTTAGATGTTTTAGTTTTCTACTATGTCAGCTTACTGTATACAACTTCATCTAAAATATAATTACAGGCCAATATGAACTTTTGAAACTGCGAACAAAAGGAAGAGGTGTTCTGGATTTTCACTAAGTATATGCATTTTAGTTAATAACTTCCAGAGTTCAATGTACATGCTTATGGTACACTTCAGATTAGTTGGTGCATTTGTTCAAAGACTGTAGAAATGCAGACTCCTGAGAAGGAGCTCACAGATCAGTGATGTGCCTGCTTGTACTGTTTTCCAGGCTTTTATGATGGAACTGACTGCACACCAAAGCAGTGTGGGCAGTGTCCTGCAGGCTGGGAACCAGCTGGTGGCACAGGGAAATCTGTCACCTGAAGAGGAATTTGAGATTCAGGAACAAATGCTGCTGCTGAACTCCCGCTGGGAGGAGCTCAGGGTGGAGAGCATGGACAGGCAGTCCCGGTGAGTCATGCCTCACAACCTCTCCTAAAGCTGCAGGACTGGCTTCTGTTGCGTATGACATCTCAGAGGAATTGCTTTTCATCCACTTTGTAGGATACTTTTTTTGTGTCCCAAACTGAAAAGTTAATTCTGAAGTCCATCCTCTTCATACTTTCCGACATAAACAGAGGAAATGGATACAACTTTTCTTGGATTCTGAAGTCAGAGTATTTTAAAACTTATGTTATATAAGCGTACCATACTAAATATATGGTCTCTACATGCAGTAGTTACATAAACGTGTTTTTTAATATTTTCAGTAGTTTAAGTTCCTGAATAAAAGATACAGTAGATGTGAATGTGTTTCCAGAATTAAAGAGCAGCTAATGGAATTTTTTCCCACCAATGCGTTATCAAACTCAGAGGTACATATCAAGGAATAAACAGACTGCAGCTCTCAGCAGTGGTTCTTGGTAACAGCAAATTACAGTTTCAAAGCAGTCAGTGGTATAAATTGCAGAATTCACTATTATTTAATGTTACTTAACTAGTTTATGAATGGCGGTGTGTCTTTCCTTTAGTAAGTAGAACTTAGTCTGTATCCCTGGGGAGACTGTTTCTGAAATGACTCTGCCTGTATTTCCCCTGTATTTCCCCTGCAGCCTGCATGACATGCTGATGGAACTACAGAAGAAGCAGTTGCAGCAGCTGTCCGACTGGCTGACAGTTACAGAAGAACGCATTCAGAAGATGGAATCTCAACTCTTAGCTGAAGATTTAGAGGCCCTTCAAAAACAGATGGAAGAACACAAAGTGAGCCTTTCTTCTGTAATTGATTGGAAGGTTTCCTTAGCTGAGGAGTTTTTTAAAGGATGAGGATGAGACTGGAAGGGATTGGACATTGTGTAACATGTTAGTACTGGTGAATATAGGAGAAACTGTTTTATCTTTGCTTTGTGCAAGAAATGAAGCCTTTCCAGGTGAACTGTTAGTATAAGAGACAGTATGAAATGCATTGTAATATCATATGTCATTGAATGTAATAACATTCAATGACTGTCAAGCTTTGCTAAGGCATACTTGAGTTTAGCCACTTAAAATAATGTGGGAGTCAAAAGTATCAGGAATGACCTCTCAATTCTAGTCCCTGCTATTACAGAGATTGCATCCTAAGGAGGTGTATAGATGCTACTCTCTGTGTACAACAGTTTTGAATTGGTATGATTCTCACTTAAGCTTCTGGATAGGAGTCTCTCCTTTCTAGCCTGCAGTGGTTTTTTGAAAGATGGCCTTTTAATATTTGTCATGCTTGCAGCTTTGGCTTTTTGCAGTCAGTGCTGAGGTTTGACCTTCTGCCTGACTCGGGGCATACCTCACAGGGCAAGAATTGCTAAGTATTCTTAGCCTGTGTAAATTCTTGTCCCACGCTTGCATTCTTTGCTCTTGTCTTCAAAGATCTGTTGATCATACAGTAGCATAAGATTTTCTGGGATGGAAAGTAATATTTACAGTACTTTAAAGGCATATGGCTATGGCAGAGTTATTTGAGAGGTAGGCTTTAACCAGAAGCTTGGCTGCCAGAAGTTACATGAAGATTTAAATGTACAGATTATTTTCAACTAATTGGAATGGTGTACATTTTGCAATTGATAGGTATCGGTCTGTGTCTATTTTATTTGGTACTTAGCTTTTGAAAAATGCCAACTATTAAATGTTCATAGTGTTTTTCCCATGAGACATATGTATTCCAGAAATATATACATATATTGTTAAGCGAGTATAAAAGGGTAAGTTCTCTATAGCAGATGTATAGAAGTTCAGTGCAGCTGTCATATAATTCTTCTAGACAGCAATGGCGCGTACTTTCAAAAACATTTCTTTGTTTTCCAGTATTTTAACAAAAGGGTTTTAGATTATTTTCTAGCAGTCTTGCTGAATATTTGAAGTTTGTAATCAGTGATGTGTTTTCTAGAGCTTGCAAAGTGACCTAGAGGCAGAACAAGTGAAGGTAAACTCTCTAACGCATATGGTTGTCATCGTTGATGAAAGCAGCGGGGAGGGTGCAACAGCTATTCTGGAGGAACAATTGCAGGTAAAGTGTTAGTGTTTCATTTTATTTTAATTGCACACATTTAAAATATTTGCATATAATCGCTAATCAAAAGGTTTGTGCTTAAAGACAATTTGTCCTACAAAACAATTTTAAATAATACGGTTTTAAATGTAAAATTAATGTGAAGAATTATTAAACTTGCTCACCATAAAACCTGTGAAAGTTCTTTGGCTTTCAGACTAAATTCCTTATGAGTTAAGCTGCTTGCATCCCCAGCGACTTATGCATTTTTGTGATGCATCTTTTCAACGGGTGCACTAAAATGGGGAAACGCACGGTGCGATTATTTATTTCATATAGGCAATTTTCATCAGAGAGTTATAATTTGGTGGAAAAATACATAAAGTCGTGAATAGAATTGATCTAGGAAATACTGTATGAATTATTTTCCTGGTGTATTTTTTTTTTGTTTTTCTTTTGAGTTAGGCTGTATCCCTAGTGAAGCATTTAGAAAAAAGGGTCAATTAAAATGCAATTCATGATGTTTTAATTGCTCCTTTTGAGGTCAGTCATATAGCTCCCTAAGTTCAGTGTGTGCTCTTGAAACTAACCTTAAGCCTTGTGCAGTATATCAATGGCAGCTAGTGGCAATAACGTAATTACTGTATGGAAAGGGGTTACTGTGAAAAAATCTTTTATTATTATTGTTTTTAATATCTGATTTTTTGGATTTCCTTGTGAGGCTTGTGAATACTCATGAATGTTTCCTGCTTTTGTAGAAGCTGGGTGAGCGGTGGACAGCGGTTTGCCGTTGGACTGAGGAAAGACGAGTCAAATTGCAAGAAATTCAGCTTTTATGGCAGGAGCTGCTAGAAGAGCAGGTGAGATCTGCGGGTTAACCACAGCAGTTTTTTAGTTTTTGAAATTTATTTTTTATTTCATAAAGTATCTCTCAGTGGGATTTAACAAAATCTCACGAAATAGCTGTAAAGAACTAGAATTTCGGTTACTGTTTGGGTTCCCAATATGTCTTGAACAGTGCAGTGCAAATATTTACTCAACTTTTAGCAAGAAAACGTATGCCTCCATATAAAACAGTTTTGAAGGTAGCTATTTAATGTTCTTGTGGGATTTAGTACTTCTGAAAATTCTGTTACTTTATATTCATCTATTTCAATGAATTCTACAAAGTAAGAAAAATTATAGTCACTACTCTCTGAATCTTTGTCAGAACTTTAATTATAGTATGGTTAGAAGGGGCCTTAAAGATAGTCTACTTCCAAACCTCCTGCCGCAGGCAAGGACAGCTTCCACTAGATCAGGTTTCTCAAAGCTTTCTCTCTCCCCCAGGGATGGAGCATGCACAGTTTCTCTGGGCAACATGTTCCAGTGCATCAGCAGTCTCGTAGTAAAAATTTTCTTCCTCATATCCAGTCTAATCCTACCCTCTTTTGATTTAAAATCATTACCCATGTAACTGTTACTGCATGTTCTTGTTGAAATTCACTTTCTAGCTTTCTTATAGGCCCTTTTTAGGTACTGGAAGACCTCAGTGAAGTCTCCCTGCAGCCTTCTCTTATCTAGGCTGAACAAACCCAACTTTCTAAGCCCCTCTTTGTAGGACAGGTGCTCTGACTGTCCTTGTGGTCCTCCTCTTTACTTGCTCCATGAAGTTCTTGTCTGGGTGTACTTCATCCAGTACACCAGGTTGAGTCTCATGGGAGCATAGTGGAAGGTGGGACAGTCACTTCCCTTGGTGTACCAGCTGTGCTAGTTTAGATGCAGCCCAGGATATGATTGACATCCTGGAATGCGAGTGAACTGGCGGCTTATGTTGAGCTTTGCTGGTGAGGCCACATCTGGATTACTGTGTCTGGTTTTGGGATCCTCAGTTCAAGAAGGGCAGGAAACTTCTGGAGTGAGTCTCGCAGAGGGCCACAAAGATGACTAGGAGAAACCTGGAGTGTCTTCTCTTATGAGGAAAGGCTGAAAAACTTGGGACTATTCAGTCTGGAGAAGAAAAGAATGAGGGGATATTACCAATGCTTGTAAATACCTAATGGGTGCGAGTCAAGTGGATGTAACCAGGCTCTTTTTGGAGCTGCCTGGCAACAGGGCAAGGGGCAATGGGCACAAGCTGGTACACAGGTTAGTGTGGTGAAACATGCAGCTTCTGTCAGCTTGCTGAGTCTAGGTAAACAGTTAAATTGTAAAGAAGATGGCATTGTGAGTTTTCTCTTGCTTTGATACTGTACATTGTTGGTGGACCTTGAATACTACTTGTATGGGAGATTGGTAATCACAGCCTGAACCTCTGATTAATCAGCTGAGGCAAGTGTGGGGTCAGCTGTGGGAGCACAGGTGAGAGTAATGTAGCTGTGCTCCCGGAAGGGGTGGAGCTCGACTCCACCTCCTCTGAGACCTCATTTAAGGGCTGACTCCCACTGAGGTGGCATCTCTTGGAGATTGCTCTCCAGTGAGGACCACCCCAACTTCTTCAGCCAAGGCACCACCACTGGTGAGTTTCCCTTTGCTTATTACTTCTGTACATTTGTTACCATCTGTATATTAACAACCAATACACTACTAAAACATGAATTAGCTGTTATCATCCTAAAAAAAGCCAAAATGATATTTGATGAGTTTTCCTTTGAAGTTTTTACTTATGTTGTTATGTTTTCTTAAATAATGGCATTTATCACTGTAATCCATTGTTTAAACTCTGCAGTAACCAGTGTGTTTAGACATTTGGAAGAAATCGTACTGTGCTGATGATACAGTTGTTGTTGTTGCTATCAGTTAAAACCTGGTTTCTTTGACAGATATTTTGTCAGCATTTTTTAGGTTGCTAATGTGTTTCTCCCTGACCCCTCCTGTATCTATCTACAGTAGTATTGCTGATCCAAAAATGTGACTCATATGATCCTCGTTGTTAATATATATTGAAGGTTCAAGTTCTGACGTATCCAATACCACGTATTTCTAACTTTGAAATACTGTCTTAGCATACATGTATGTATATATAGAAAACTGTGTGCTAACGTTTTCTGATAACTCTTGAGCGAGGTTAGACACTGAACTGAGAAATAAGGAATTCCCAAAAAGCTTTCCTCCTTATGTCAAGGTACTGACTGCAACTGCTGTTTTGATGACCCTATGTGAACATTTTTTCTACCCTTTTCCACCCTTATTTACTATACATGGAAAAATAGTCATTTATTGACTGTTATAAAACTATTGAGAGTGTCAGCTTCTGCTTGGCTCTCAGATTTTTCTCAGATTTTTTTTTTTTTCAGTTTTTAAATTGCATGTAACTATATTGCTTTGAAAAAATACAAAGCCTTCCATTCTTGTTTAATGTAGAACATCGGATATCAAGTAATCAGGAAGTAGAAGTTCATTTTAGCTGGTTCAGGTCAACCTGTGTTTGAAGTAATTTTTTGAGTTGATACAACGCATTTATTACTCTCAGGTTTGGGTTACAGATTTCTATTAAGTAACATACCAAAAAATTCAATTTGAAACCGCTTAAAACATCTCAATAACAGAGTAATACCTAAAACATATCTCCATTTCAGTTAGCCATGCGGAGTGATAAACAGCGTTGATGCTTAAGCCTTTTTGTGGCTGCCTAGAAATTTTTTTGAAAACCACATTGCCAACTCAACACAATTCTCACCACTTGGGAAACAAATTCCTCCATCATTGCCAGATATTTCTCAGCGCTGTGATAATTATATTTCAGTTTCCTAAGGAGTTATCTTCGACTGCTGATTCAGCAGAAGTTAATTGTATACATTGAAGGATTTCTAAGCTCCTCTGTTATGCGTAAAGTCAGTTGGCTGGGTTGGCAGCTCAGTTTTTCCACAGAAAGAGTATGTGTTGTTCTCCCAGCCTTTACGGTGTTTCCACCAGTATAACATTTCTGCCTGTACATTTTGCACATTGTTATACAGTGACAATAAAAAACCTGCCTTCACCCTTTGGCCCGGAAGTTGCTGTAGTCAGTTCTAGGCCAAAGCTAGATTGAGAAACGACCGTCTGTTGTAAAGTGTGTTGTTCAATGGAAAAAAAAACTGTCAGCCTTGTTCCATCATTCTAATTTATTTTTCTTCAACATAGACGGGTAGCAGTGTGCAACTAAGCTTAATTGAGGAAAAAGCTATGTATTGAAGTCTATGGCATAGCTGTGTAGTAGTGACAAAATAATACAAAATCTGCAAGATCCTTCCTTCTGTTTGATTCTGGGTTACTGCTGGAGTTTCCATAGGTGTACTGTGTGGCTTGAGTGACACTCAGGAGAGATTTCCTAGAAAAAAAGTTAATAACTTGCTTTCTTGCTTTGCCATGAGCTAGTAATCCCCAGAGAAGACTGCCCCACCTTTCAGGAGTTAATGAGGTAGCGTTTAAAGCTATTTTGCAACTGGAAGTAGGTTTAATAAACACAGTGGTAACTAATAAACATTAGTCTATGACTGTCTGGGCTAAAAAAGCTCTGAATTGACAATGTAACTTCTGTGAGAAAAATGTTTGTAATGGCTGGTTTTGAATCTCAGAGGAAGAAGGGTGGAGAATGAAAGCAAGCGTACGTGCAGTTAGGTTACATTTAATTTATAAGTCCTGCTCTATAGTGGATGTTTTGGCTATATGAATAACTTGGAAAATGTGCGTTCTCTGATTGTATTGATTAGATTTTATTTTTTCCCCACCTCAAAGCATGACTTAATTTTCCAATCTGATATTTTTGTCCCCCTTTAATGTAGTATTTTTTAAAATGTATGAACTGAAATTGTAGGAACTTTAGAACTGTGTTTGAGATGTAAAGACCTTAAAGAAGAAATTGTCAATAGCTGTTTGACAAACTTGGCATGTTCTGTTATTTTCCTTATAATCTGCAGTGCCTATTGAAAGCTTGGTTAACTGAGAAAGAAGATGCCTTAAGTAAGGTCCAGACAAGCAACTTCAGAGACCAAATAGATCTGAGTGTGAATGTTCGAAAGCTAGCAGTGAGTATTTGTATTCTGATCTATCCTTTCAAATCTGAGTTTCAGTGAATGGCAAGTTATGAGTTCAACTCCAGTAGGAGCTGTGAATGTATTTTTAACCTGGAAACCAGACTTACAATCTCTCCTTGTCAGATTATTTCACTTGAATTTTAAAAATCTGCGTACAACTCTCTCCATGGTCGTTCTAGGTTGGCGTGACCTACTTTGGAACTGCTAACCTGTTTTTGGAATGTTCTACAGTCTTGTAGTCCTCTAGGCAGCTGTGTTTTCCAAGTTGTGATGTGTGTGTTTGTTTCTTAATGCACTGATACAGGTTATGCTTTAAATAATCATTTGTAACTGTAACTCGAGAGCTGTAGCAGATTAATAGCTTTTTCAGGGATGTGATTTTCTTAAGTGTATCCTTAATGTTTTGTTACACAAGAAACCTATGCTGCATCTGGCTTAGGTGGCACAATTGTTCATGGAATTAAAGTCCAAGAAGTGGCAGAATACCTACTGTAATGTTTTAATATTTTATTTTAACCCCAGATTTTGAAAGAGGACATGGGTATGAAACGACAGACGCTAGACCAGCTGAATGAGCTAGGTCAGGATGTGGCCCAAATACTTGGGAATAGCAGAGCATCCAATCAAATTGACCACGATCAAGAGGAACTAACTCAGAGGTGGGACAGTTTGGTTCAGAAGCTTGAGGATTACTCTAATCAGGTACTTATTTATGCTCTGTTTTTTTAATCTGGTTAGATATGTGTATTGGTTGTTAATATACAGATGGTAGCAAAGACGGTAACAAATGTACAGAAGTAATAAGCAAAGGGAAACTCACCAGTGGTGGTGCCTTAGCCGAAGAAGCTGGGGCAGTCCTCACTGGAGAGCAATCTCCAAGAGATGCCACCTCAGTGGGAGTCAGCCCTTAAATGAGGTCTCAGAGGTGATGGAGTCGAGCTCCACCCCTTCCGGAAGCACAGCTACATCACTCTCACCTGTGCTCCCACAGCTGACCCCACACTTGCCTCAGCTGATTAATCACAGTTTCAGGCTGTGATTACCAATCTCCCATACACTATGTAAACAAATTATTGATACTGTGAGCAAAAAGGGTTAAGGCGAGTTCTTGGCATCTAGTTAGAGGTCGGTGAATTCTCTTTCATATTGTTTTTATCTGTGGGAAAGATGTCTGGGTTTTTAGTTTTTTGTTTTCAAAACAAGTTGTTAACCTGACTAGTACTGTTACTCCTTTCTCAGGAAGATTAAGCTTTATTTTTTTTCTGGTGAGTAAAGCAGGCTGTGTATTTTCAATCAATACAAATGCTTTAAAACATTTGTAAGGGTTCTAGGACTGGACTAAATCTCATACTTAAAGAAAACAAAGACAAGACCCAAAACTCAGAACAAATAAATAAATGGAAGTTGTAGAGGCATTTATGCTCTGTCGGTACGATTTCTTATCTGTTGAAATCAGAGCAGTTGTTTGTTTGATATGTAAGGATGACAGCCAAGCTGGATTGGTAAGTGTTTATTTTAGTATTTTGAGTGCTTGCTCATATTTCATTTAGATTCAACTCCCATTGACTTCTGTGAGAACTTTGTTTGACAGTTTTATGTGTCGTGCCTATTTTTTGTGATATTGAAAAGTTATTATGGTGGCGGCTGCAGTGCATATAGTACATAGTGAACGAGTTGTGTGATCTATGAGTAGGTTCCATTTCAGCCTTACTTTGTTCTTGCTTTTGAGTCAGTGAATTGAAGAGTGCTAAATCCTGTGCTTGTCCATTCACTCCCCCCAAATATCAAGCACATGCTTAGCTAGAACGTACAGAATAATTCCCATGAGTCTTATTCTATAACATATGGAAGAATGTGGAAGGATTCTGCTGACTTCAGTGAGTTTATACATTAGTTTTTAGGTCACCTAGTCTTTGTGCCAGCTCTAAGTTGCATGTTTTATTTTGTGGAGGATGTGTACCAGATAAAGAACTGTATGTTAATAAACACAAGGACCTTGGTTCTTTCTATAAATGAACCAAGCAGTTGTGGAAGAAAATATACAGGTAATTGATTGTGTTGATTTAAATTCACTTGTGCTAGCATAAAATTCTCATTGAAGGGAGAATTTTGGTGCATAATTCCCATCTGTAAAATGAGAATAATGGTGTTTTCCTTGGGAGTGCTTTGGCATCTGTGGTAACAATAATTCATGAGCACTTTTTGAAGGCTAGTTGCAGTCACTTGTGGGAGTGAATGAAAGGGCTTTTTACTAAAAGGAGCCAAACAAGCAAATTGCAGATTGTGTTAGAAAATGGTATCTAACCCTTTTTGCTAAATCATTTTGTATAGGTAACTCAAGCTGTAGGAAGTGTAGGGATGCCGCAGATTTCACAGAAGACTTCTGTGGAAACAGTGTCACTAAAAGAAAAGGTGGTGGTAAAAGAATCCAGGCAGGAATCACCTCCACCACCACCTCCAAAGAAAAGGCAAATCCCAGGGGATAGTGAAGCAAAGAAAAGGTAAGTATATGTCACTGCCATTTTACCTCACCCATTAGATACATAAGCTTGCTTTCCTTGGTCTTGGGTTCTGAATCTCCTTCTATGCAAGTGAGGAATGCTTAAGCTGCAGTTGTGAAGTTATGAAGTATGAAGAGTGGGGATTTTTCGAAGTAACAGGAAGGCTGCAGCTTCCATTAATTTTAAAAGAAAGCAGAAATGGTGATTTTTTTTTTCCTTTTCCTTTGTTTTTTCCTTCAAAAAAAGCTAGTCTTCATTTCTTTGTACCTCAGCTCCTTTGCTGAAAGATAAATTTATTTTATTTACTTTGCTTTGGAAAAAGACATCTTCACATCGTGGGATAAAAAGTGTAGTGAAAGGACCAAGTGTTTTCATTTGCTGTGTATTTCTGGTCTACATAAAATATATAGGAGGAACTATTAAAAAAACCAAAACAACAAAGCAATGAACACTATAAAAACCTGTTAAGTCTACCTGGTATTTAGCAACAGACAAGATATTACAGACTCCCTTCACATCTCCTTTCACAAGTGTGTCTGAAGAGACTGATTTTTTTTTTTTTTTACATGTATTTTTTTACTAATGTGTTTCAGTACTTTCAATGAATAGTATATCTAAAACTAAAGGAATTCTTTTAAAGATAAATGAAGGTAAATGTTGCATACTCATCATTTAGCTATTTGAATTTGCCTTAGAAAATGAATTTTTTTTGTCATTCCACTCCTTTAAACTTTTGACACATTTTCTAGAGAGGTAACAAGTGCTGTATCATAGCAAGCAATTTAAACTGTATTAAAGACTGTGTCAAACTTTCCTCTGATGCTTTTTCCTGAACATGGTTACATTCATTGAAACCAACAAATATCCAGTAACTGGAATTTTGCACAAAAATTTTGAGTGTCTGACAATAAGTTCTGCATCTGTTCTGAGACTGTTATTCCACATGAGGATTTACACATCATGTTAAGTCATACCACTGTAGTAAGATATAGTGGCCTGTAGAGACTTTGATCTGTCCTTCTTTCAAGTTTAGTACAATATTGGTTGATTTGGGAGGGTATTTTTGTGGTTATAGTGGTGTTTTTTTACTTATTACCACATATTCATTACAATGAGTTAACACCTATGCTACTAGTTTTTTCTTCAGACTAGATAGTACTGTGAACTCTTCAAAAGTACTGATGTACTCAGGATTTTAAGACAATCAACAGAATAGGAAAAAAAAAAAAAAAAGGGGACCATACCAGTATTGTCTAACCTTTTAAACCAGGTTTGATGCTGAAAGTGCTGAGCTGTTGAACTGGATTTCAAAATCAAAAGCTGCCATTCAGGCCACAGACATCAAAGAGTACAAGAAGATGAGAGACATTTCAAGCGTGAAAGAAAAGTTAAAGGTAAAATGAGGAGCGGGACAGTTTTCTCTAGTGAATAATATATTTTATTTCTTTAAGCTGGCTGTCAGCTTGAGGTGTGACCAGATCCACATGCTTCATAGGGATTAAGTCCTTTTGTTAAATACTTCCAAGCTGACCAGATGTGAAAATCTGACTAACTCGACACAGCTTTTTGTTGGTGTTGGGTCACACAATCCAAAGAAAATTTTAAATGCGTGTGTAACTAATGCTTGCTTCAGAATCGAGATAAAACCACATCTTCAAGATTAGTACGTTTTCCACAAAGCGGTTTATTTTGGCTTCATGCTTCATGGCTGATGGTGGACTTGACACCCACTCGGGGCCCAAAGTGTTCTGTTATGTTTTTAGGGTTTAATTTTTAAAATTTCTGAAATTAATTTTAGAGCAAACAGTGATTGTTACAACTCATGTAAAGTATCACTGGTTTGACAAATAAGATACACAATCCTACAATAACTTGTGGGAACCATGAACCATTCTTCTGTCTGTTCTTTCTATTTCAGGAATGTGTCCTTGTCTTTTTTGGTCCTAGGGCATACTTCGTTAATGAAGGCTTACTGGAGCTTTAGCAGGATCCAGGCCTAGTTTTGAAATCAAAGACAATGCTTAAGGTTATCTATAAGGAGCCTACTTCTCAGTGTGCTAGTGGAAAATGGTGCCAGTAGGAATGTTTGGAATGATAGTACTGTTGGAAATGAAATAAAAAACAAAATAGTCCTTCCTAATACTTTATAAAGCTTTATAGAATCTTGTAGCCATTTATAAAATAGTCTCCAAGATGAATACCAGGTTCCCATAAACAACACTGTTTTTAAATGATTGGACACTAAGTGGATAGGACAATGTTTTTTCTTCCCAACTATGCAAATGTATGCATGCTGCTTTAAAATTTACTATTGGAAGTCTAAACCAGAGAAATAATCTTGGGCATTAATTTCAAAAGGATTTTTTATGTTTGAGAGAGGAACTTGTTCCTCTAAAAAAAATCCTTGTAGTTTTGTAGCATTTTCCTTGTAGCATTCCTCCTTGTAGGAGAGTGAAGTTCTAATGCTTAGTGAAATGGGAGTACTAGTATGCTGTAGTTTTTGCTGGAATTCTAGGTAACAGTTCGCTGTTAGTTTCTGACAGAAATCTCAGTAGACAGTGTAGAGCTGAGGGAATATTCAAGTCTTTTACACAGGTTCACATCAAATAGTTTTCTTATCAGAAGTGTAATGTTACAGCTGGTGTCTTCAACAGCTTTAGCAGCTGTAGTGTCATTGTACTCATCTTTTTGCTTGTTTAATACTTGGGTCCATCTTTTGTGTTTGCTTACAAGCAAACAGAACCAGCTTCCCTGTTTGAAAGAGCTGGAATGCATTTTGGGCAGTAGAGGGAAAATAACATACTTGTAAATAAAAACACTCTCTGAAACTCTGAAACTATTTTCTTTTGGGGTTCAATTTGTAGGTGATAGAAAAAGAGAAGGTGGAAAAAAGCCAAAAGCTAGATGATCTGAAACGAAGTGGACGTATTCTTTTGGATCAAATGGGAAAAGGTAAAAGACCTGAAGGTTTTTCTGTTTCATGATTTAATTGGGTGATTTGCTGGGAAATAATACTGGAGCGTATATTGTTTCCAGTTAAGCACTGCAACGTATTCCTTTCCTCTCCCTCGACTTTATTTCCTTCAGAGACATTGGTCATTGCAACAAATCACAGCAATTGCTAGTAAAGCTTGTAGACAAGCTTTATTATTATTATCTCAAAGCTTGCATACTCATTGGCAAACTTTTAAGAAATTACTCCTATGTCAATAAAACAACCCTTAATAATATGTTAGCATTTGCATGCCTTTAGGAAGAAGAGTTACTTTTATTTTAAATCACGTGCAAAAATTAAGTATAAGATTTTATAATGGAACTATCTTGAAGTGGAAATCTTGAAACCATATTTAAGTTGGACGAATGTGTGTATGTATGTTTCTATTCATAGTTTTCTCTATTTTTGAAAAAAACAGGATGTTTTGATGATACAGTCAGAATTTATAGTTCAAAGTCAAGAGAGAAGCCTACATGCTTGAGAAAATGATTGATTGTCAATTAAAACACTTATCCCTGGAAAAATTGTGGAAAGCTGAATCTGTAAGGCTTGCCAAAATCTTGTTTCATAATATGACTAAACTTCATCAATGCAGTGTGACTTTCTTCACGAAAGAGCTATTCAGATTGTCAAGATACAATCTTATAGATCTGCTGTGCATTTGACTGTTAGTGAGCTTTCTGTAACTGGTCATATTCAGACTGGTGAAAGGATGCTATTGCCTTTTTGTGTACCATTTCCCACTGTAGCTCCCAACTGCCATACGTTTTTCCATCCAGTTTGTTTGCTAGGATGCCTCAATCTGCTAAGCATCTTGGGTCCTCCTTCCTTGCCTGATACAGGTGAAGCTGTTTAAAATAACTTGTCATTTCCTAAACACTGATGGTCTTGAAGCCGCAGATTTGGTGTGGAGTTTGGATTATTACAAACTTGTAGCTCTTCCTAGTTTTCAAACCTTGGCAAAGATCTTCTCTTGCTCACTCTTCTCTTTTTCTAAACCCATCAACTGCGATACATTGTGGCTAAATAGCCAGTATTTGATGATATTACTAAAAAATGCATAGTTGAAAAATTGGCTTGTATCAGTGGAAAAGAAGATGCAAAAACTGCTTCCTAATTTTTGCTACCTTAAAGGTAGGAATCTACAGAAAATAAGGCTAATGTAACCAATCTGTGTCCCCCAGCTTTGTTAGGTATGCTAGTGTGTTTTGTCCAACTTGGAATTACAGTCCTTCTTTCCAAATCCAGGCTGAGCTGTACTTGTGTACAGGCACATGTGTATGCATCCATTTCTGGCTGTACAGGCCTTGCCATAGTTGCAGTGACTGATCATTGAATACTCTTGTTACAGGACTGGTTGCAGCTGCTGTGCTTTCGTTTTGTAGATGTGCCAGGCATATGGACAGTGGGAGGATCTATGGAGCAGAGCCTTTGAATGCCCTTGTAGAAGCTGGCTGGCTTCCCCAGAATGAAATGCTGGGCTGTATTTATGCTGAAACAGTACAGAAATTGGTTGACTCCTCTATATGTATCTCCTTGTACTCCAGTCCAAATGACAGAACGGAGAAGTTCAAATGAACCAAATATGCATAGTATAAAGAAGTATATATAGATACAAAATCAACTTCAAAAGCGTGCAATGGCAGGAACGTATTGTTTGAACACATGTTGGACTGAAATTTCTTCAGGAAAATTGCCAGATGCTTCTGGCACTTGAAGAAATAATAGAATGTGGAATGCATGTGGATGGGAAGTCTTTTTGCTTATGGTGCTGTGTCCTCAAGTAAAACATCGATTTACCAGAAAGATGGTGTAGCACATTGCTTCATGTAGTCACAGAGTGGGAAATAATTTCATCAGATTGCTTTTTTAGCTATTCATATTGCCTAGTTATTAATTTTTACCTTTGTGGGGGAAAAATAGAGTTATTTAAATTGATAAATCAACATGTACACAAATTTGAATGGTGAAGAGAGTTTGTGACAGTTTCAGAGTCAGTACATTACTGAAAACTGAAAACCTGAAAAGAAGGAAAGCGGAATATTTTACTTATGTGTAATATGACTTCTGTTGTGGAAATCAAAAGTTAAAACACTGTTAGTAATACATTTTAAGGATTGTTGACTTGTAAGTGAAGCCTTTAGCACGTTAATCCAGAAGTGCGCCTGTCTGTATCTGAAGAGATAAATGGTTAAAGCCTTATTAATCAAAATTAGCTGCAATTAATCAGTGATAATTTATATAATCTTTTTAGAGGGACTTCCTGCAATGGATTTAAAAAACCTGATGGAAAAAATATTGTCAGGATGGAAAGAAGTGGTTCAGCATCTAGAAGATTTGGCCAGAAAGATGAAGTACCAGGAAGATATAAATGCATACTTTAAGGAAATGAATGAGCTTGAGAAAATTATAGTTGAAAAGGAGAACTGGCTTAAAAATGATTCTTCAGCATCCCAGCCCTCAGCAGTCCTGAAGGATTTGTGTCAGGTAAGTGTGGCAAAACTTGTTGCTTTTGGTTGGAAGCTGTCAGGAACACAGAAAAACCCCAGAGGAATTGAGCATTCTCTGTAATGTAACTCACATTTTCTGAGAGTATCCAGGACACTGGATGTGACTGGAAGATTTCGTTGCCTGTGTTATTGTTGCCCCAATATGTTGATAAGTTTTTACATTAGCTTACATCTTTGTGTTAGCAGGTGCGTTTTGATTCTGTTTTTAATCTCTTGCAGAGGGAGTTAGCTTATCTTGTAAGCTTGAGTCCACGATTGGAACACCTGAAAGCTACTTGCAAGGTGCTCACATCTCAGCCTGTGCCTCCAAACTTCATTCAAGAAAGCTTGAATGGTTTTCTTGATCGCTTCAAATTGACTTGCCAGAAACTAGACGAACGTCACCAGCAGCTGAAGGAAGGTAAATATTCTTTCATAAAGTCCTCTCAGTTCTCACATTATGATTTTTTTCTTTTTTTTTCTTCCTTTTCTCTTGAGTAAAACCTTTTGGATGACACGGTAAACAGTGTGCTCTCAGAGCCTTTGCACTGCAGAGACGCTGCTTAATTTGAAAGAAACTTTGGAATTAAAGTAGCCACTGTGAAAATATTGTCCAAAGGTTATAACTGTTCCTGCAAGAGAGTAACTTCCTTGATTTTATTTTATTTTAAATCTTTTTTCTTTCAACCACATTATGCGATTGTCTTTAAGAAGTGTTTGGATCATATTTTCTGTCAATTATGAGATATTGTCAAAGGCTTAGGATAAGGTTTTCAAATGCAACTTGGAATAAAGTTGTGAAGAGGGAATGTGAAAAAAATAGTAGTGTGAGGAAATTAGAGAGAAGGAATACTTGTAAGTGATGTGCAGTGAGTGAATAATTCAAACACAGTATTAGTATTTTTGTCGAAGGCTTTTATTAGTGATTTCAAAATGGAATTCCCCTGTAACAAAATCTAAAATTAAATGTGCATTTTATATCTATATCTATTCTACCTTGATGTACTGATACAGTCTTGTTTTGATATTCATAGATTATATGTGTATACATGTTTTTCTGTGAGTGGAAATATGTTCATTGAGTAAAAAACTTTTTGTACTGTATCAAAAGTAGTCTGAAGCTTCTGAATCATTTTTCATTTAATTCCTCAGGTATCAGACTAACATACGGTGTTTGGATAGGTAGAAACCCTTCATTCAGCTTCAGTAGCCATCAGTACAAGCTTAGTAGCATGAATCTGCAATATTATGTCTTCTCAGTTCAGTTAACTGGTCACCAAATATCTTAGGTGTGAGATTTGAGTAAAGTAATTATAAAAAAGAAATCCTCTAAATCAGACTCCAGTTAGTTGATTTTGTGTGAGCATCATTATCTAGCAACAGACTCTTCAGCAGGGTCTGTTGTGATGGAACAATGGGAAATGGTTTCAAACTAAAAGAGGGGAGATTTAGATTGGATATAAGGAAAAAGTCTTTTACAGTAATAGTAGTGAAGCATAGGAACAGGTTGCTCAGAGTGGTGGTGGATACCTTATGCATGGAGGCATTCAAGGTCAGGCTGGATGGGGCTTTGAGCAACTGGATCGAGCTCTAGGTGTCCCTGTTCATTGCAGGGGAGTTGAACCAGATGGCCTTCAAGGGTCCCTTCCAACTTAAATGTTTCTGTGATTACTGAAAACAGAAGTTTGAAATGCTTTCAAAAAGCTATTTGATAGAAAGTATAGTACAGGTAACATAAGATTGAAGATCACAAAACCAAAAGCATAAACAAAACCTTTCACTTTCATCCCATTCTAAAGATCTTCAGATAACTTTTTTTTGAAACTGATTCTACTAGTTTTTGGAGAAGGCTGATAAAATCTTCATATTCATGTGAAAGAATGTTTGCATTCCCTTTTCTCTGCACGTTATGAACTGCATTGTTCTCTGGTGTTAAGTCGTTATGCAAGGGTGTAACATTCCTGAAACTATGTTTAATAGATTAGCAAAGTCATACTTAAAGTGAATGATATAGTTTGAGATGTTTGGATCTGTCACTAGCAGAAATAAATAATACTAGAAATTAAAAATGGAAGATTAAGGAAATCCTTTAAAATCTAAATGTGAGTGTGGAGTTTAGTTGTTTCTCATGGCTTGGTTGAACACGAGTCATACACAATTCCTTTTGTAACATTGATATTTCAAGTTGTTTGGAATTTAGCTTGCTTTTCAGGCATGTTGTACTTGTGTTTTTGTTACATTAAAAAAATTCATTATGAGCATTAAAACCATCCTGCTGGCTTCATTGCACAAAATAGTTATCTCTGTTAATATTCTACAGCTGAATATGAAGAACACAGACATATAAGCAGTTTTTTTTTCTTTTTGTTTATGAGAAACTGGAGGAAACATTTTGTTAATGCGCCCAGGTGGAGGAGCGTTTACTTTGTGTGTAGTAAAAATAGACTCAAGTACTACATTATTAGGCCATTTATACAGTGAGTTGCACAAGGCCTGAATATGTTAGTTATGCCAATGCAGAAAACTGTATTAATAGAGTATATCTGCCGTGTTCAAATTACAGTGTATATGTTAATTCTTATTGTGGAGAGTAATTATTTTGATTATCATTATGAGTTGGTTTATATACAGTACCAATAAAATGGTTATCTTGTGTGACTATAATATTCTTTTTCATGCCACACATCATTTGAGGGAACATTAGTGTATTTGAACCAACTACTACTCAGTAAAAAAATGTTATGTATCTTGGTATGCTACATTTACGTTTGTGTATATTATTTTTTTCCTAATGGTTGATTTTCTCTGGATTGCCCATAATTAAAGATCAGGATTTTTGTTTACAAAATAGCTTGAATTGCTGCAAGTTGAGCCATGTGATGGAGGGGAACAGCTAGTGTAGAAAGCAAGCATTTATGAACTTGGACTGACACAAGTCCTATTCTTTTCATGGCTGTTAAGTGTCTGAAAAGTCCCTGAGTTGTGCTTAGTACCATCCGTACTGGCATTTTTGATGGAAATTATGACTTACATTTTTATGAATGAGAGACTATTTTTACAATTTTTTTTCTCCTTCAAGATTTGTTGTATTTTAGAGACTGTCCTGTTTGCTTTATAGCAAGCTCTTCTTGCTTTCCCTGTAAATTGGTACTATCTTTTTAAGAACAGCAAGTTAGATAATTGTGTTTCTCTCTGTGCACGTTGACTCATTCCTTAGTTATAAAGGGCACAACAGTTCTGATGGCAAGCTGTTGAAAAGCTACCTGGTGAGTCAGAGCAACTTCTAGATTAATTTTCACTCATGGTGAAGTAATGAAATTGCTTAGGAATTCAAGGCTGGAGGATGTGCATAGCAGAGTACTGTTTTGACAGTTAAATTGTGCTTTGTTGTAGTTTTTCAAAACTCCAGAATTACATGTGTGGAATTTCACAGAGGATGGACTTGGTCAAAATCAGATGTGCAAAGAAAGACCTCAAGCAGATACTCTGTCCAAACTTTAACTCTCTTTTCAGTGTTCCCAGAGAATGCCTCTATTCCAGTGTTATGCTGATAGTTGACATTTTTTTTTTTTGTATTTGTGTGTATGAATGCGTGTTTAAATTGAGGGGATTTAAACGTGTAAAAGCCCAAGTATTACTGATTTTCCCCCTCTCAGGTAATTTAGGTGCTTAATTGCATAAAATGAAATTGAGTTTTACATAAGAATATATGTATTTTTTTAGAAAGGAAAAAATGTGGCCATTAGCTGACTTTTATCTCTTGTTGTGTCTCAGCAGGGTTCAGTGTCTTTCATGATTTATTTTTTTAACGAATATGCTAATTCACATCTGCTACAGTTTGGATCTCGTGTTTGTGTTCTTTTCTTGCATTTGTAATAATTAATCTCTAACAATAACAGAGACAGAAAGTCTGCCTAGCCAGGACTTCCTAGGCTCTCTGCAGAGACTGAAGGATGTGCTGAGCGAGGTGGAGTGCAAGCAGCAGGCAATTGCAAGTGGGCTGAGCGACCCTAGTAAGGTTGAAAAAGCCTTGCAGCAGACAAAGGTAATCCTTACCTTTTTTTCCTACTTTGTGCCAAGAAGCCCCAAAGAATGTGTCAGGGCCAAGGAATGTCCCCCTTCATAGGAGCTTATTGCTTGAGTTGGGAGCTGGTGTGGCTGATCCAAGGCTGGCTGCATCATGGCTCCTGCAAGTGCTGGATGTGGCCTAGCTAGGTGTGGGATGCTTTCCTGGTGATCATGTGGACAGCAACTTCATCCAGCTTCATCCTACCAAGGCATTTTAAGAGGGTAACTGTACTCCAGTGGTCTCCAGATTGCCTTTAAAAGAGAAAAAGCGTTTGTGAGCAATAAGGGTATTCAGTGCAGTAGAAGTGGAATTTTTGTTTCCTATTAAGAACATACAGAGTATCTGAAAATCTGTGGATGGCAGTTACTTTACTGGCAGTTACCAGGGCTTAGTCAAGGAAGTAACCATGCATCTCCTGTACTGCTTTTTTTTTAATGCACAAAAAACTCAAAAAAAACTCAAATACTTCCCTTCCCCCAGCCCCCCAACACATACATACCTCAGTGTTTTTGTAGAATAATGCTGAATTCAGAAATGTATTTTCTTTTTCCTATGTGATGAAATAAGGAGGACTGCAGGTGACCCTGGAGGAGCTCTCAAATTCCAGTTACTGGGTGTGGGGAAGGCTGTTTATTTCTATCCTCTGTTTATCAGGGAGTAATCTTTTTTTGAGAACCCAAGGAACAAGGGAGTTTGATGTTTCTTCTGTATTGGTTAAGGCTGTCAGAGATGTTGTTGGTCCATACAGTGGCTGAATTGCAATGACTTTAGGCCTCTGGAGATTTGTCATTTCCTATTTGTCTCTGGATCCCTCTTTCCTGTTGTCTTCAGAGACTAATTAACTTGAGAAGACGCAGTATGTCAGTGTGGGATCTTTAGGGATTGTTACAGGAGATCAGAACAACATGTGAGTAACGCACTGCCTGTGGGCCTGGGATTGAGCAGCTCCCTCTTCTTCACCATGACAGGCACTGATAAATTTTTCAGGCATAGGCTTGAACAGGGGGTTGTCTCAGTCTGTGTCTCTGTGGCTTGTTGCACAAGGCTCTTGTTTTTAGAAGCATACATCCCTGTTCCCAATCTTACCACTGCATCATTAGCTATCCTTTTAGAGGAAATGGTACATTCTATTTTGTTTCTTCCTTGTGAAGAAAAGAAAGAATGAAAGCATAAGCACTTCGAAAAAGAGATTCTTCCTCAGTACAATGCATTAAAATGTATGTGCATGCATCCCACCTGTCTATATTAAATGTATATACTGTAAAGTTAAATTAATGGTAATGATTTCATTTTTCAGTTCTGAATTTTCTCTTAAATTTTAAGTAAAATTGCAAACGTGCTCAGTTTAACAGAGCAGTGGCATTTTTTATGTCTCACATTATATTGTAAACTATTGATCTTTCTTAATGTTAGTAAAATGGTTATTTCAGCTCATGTGACTACTTTCATCTACTTGTGCTTGCATGTGAATGTGTTACACCTGATAATGAAAGCAAACATGTATATTTTTTTCCCTCCTTCTCCTTGTAGACTGTTTGTGATACACTGGAAGCCCAGAAGCCCAGGATACATAAACTTGCTGAAGAAACAGAGGCTTTGGAAAAACGGTCTTCTGATAGATCAAAGGCCTACACGCAACAGTTCAGGCATGTCCAAGGACACTGGGACAAGTTAAGGCTCAAGGCTTCCAAAGATGTTAAACTACTGGAAGAAATTACATCCAAGTTGAGATTATTTGAGGTAAAATGAAAGGATTTTTTTTGTTATAACTCAATAGCTATAGAGGCCAGCCTTTCTTATACTCTTGCATTGAGATGATGCTGACTGAGAAGTGAAATGCTTGTGGATCAGGACAGAGCCTGAAAGCATATAATGTATTTGTGGAAGAGTAATGTGTGGTTTTTAACATGTCCAGTATATTTTTTAATCTTCTAATAACACCGTTTTGCACTTAAAATTAGTATTCATCTTCTGCCAGTACCAGAAGCAAAGATTGCACCAGAGGAGTATGTCAACTGTTTTGCTTGAAGGCCTGATCCCTCCAGGGGCTGAGTGCCCTCTGTTGTGGCTGATGTCAGATGCCTGACGCTTTATTAGGCTGACATTTAACATACCTGCTACAGAAAACCCGTTCCTTTAAGTTTGATTTCTGTCAACAATAATACATAATTAGTACAGCCTGTTAAAAAGCAAGTGAAGAAAATGTTTAGGTACACTGAGTTTTCCAGTTCCAACAGGGCAGGAGCTTTAATGAGTGCCCAATTACAGATGTATACATGTATACTGAAATCTGCATTAATGTGGTCGGGTAATTGAGTTGGATGATTTTGCACACAGAGTTGGACAATCTGTTGGTGATTATGGCTGGAAAAAGTAAAAACCTCAAAGCCTTTTTTTAAACCATAAATTTGGGGAAAAAGAAAAAAGTCATAGTAGGAGTAACATGTTCTAATTAAAATTAAAAGCAGAATGCAAACCCACACTCATGAAAAACTAGACATAGAAGAATGCTGGAGGGAGAAGCTTGCTCCTGCTCTTTAAGTATTATTCAGTAATAATTTCGTTGAGGACTTAAGATGCCTTTCATTTTACTACTAAGCTTTGTGAAGGGTAGCAATGAGGAAGAGCATAGCCGTCCAGTCTAGCCTAGTGAGGTTGTAATGAAAACCATGAACCAACCAACCATGGTAGGTGGAGTTGAAGCTTTTCAAAGTAAGTTTTTCTTTTTTTGTGGTAATTTTGTGTTATTGTTATGCTGTGTTACTTAAAGCATCAAAATAAAAGCCTCTTTTTTTAAAGACATGTTCAAGAATACATTTTCACACATACTTCTGAAACAACTGCTTTTAGTCTGTTTTATTTAGAATCCATCCTTCTGTAGCTATTTGCAGCAGCCTGAGGCTGAGGAGGAGCCACTGGTCAGTGGGATCTGCCTTGTGATCTGCCAAGATGATCTGGTTTGAACTGGATCCTAAAAGAAATGAACTTTTACAGGCTTATCCAGGCCCTTGTTGTTTTTTTATGAGCAAGCATTTTGTCCTTAATTTTTCTCCTGACTCTGAGATACACGTTTAGGTCAATGCCTTGTTCTCTTCCCTTTTTTTCTATTTAAGCTTATTAGATGTTTAGGATGATGGAATAAATATTTTACATGTGAGCATTTCTCAATCTCATATGTGCTTATCAGTTTTTCTCATCATATTATTGTATATTTTATGTTGTTGTGATTTATCTGTAGCTGCACTGAGCTAGACCTACTTATTTAGAAGTGTGTGTTTTCTTCCTTGTGGAGCAGACTTTGAATGAGTCAGTACTGGAGATGTGATACCAGAGACACAAAAGTAGCTTGATTTATAATGACTGGGTACTTGTTAGGAGAGGAGATGAAGTATCTGACTATAAAAGGGGGAGGGAGGAAAAATGGAATAAGTGGATGGCAATCCATGGCGAACATATGGTTACGTACAACTGTGCACAAGTATTTATGTTTAATGTTTCCTTTTTTCATAATTCTCTTCTAAAAATGAGAGGTTCTACAGCAGCACTCCTTATATTTATGTTTTTGAAAGGAAAATGTAAGTAGACAAATGAACATGGCTCAAAATGCCTTCGTTAGTCAGATGAACAAGGCAATGACAGATCTGTCTGTAGGACCTGCTTCACAGATGTCGCTTCTGCAACTTCTGGTGTGATAGAGGCTCCCCCAGGCTGACAGTGTGTGCATTGGTGACATGGTCTGTTTCTGTGCTTTATTGGTTTTGCTTTGGTATTCTCCATAATAGTCATGTGAAGGGAAAAGTAGACGAGTCTCCGTCCCTTGGTCAGTTACTACTTATATTTGCTAGAAAACTTCCGTATCTTTTATTCTGTCTCTAATACCATGTGATTTGTTTGCTGTGTTTTTGATTATTACCTTCAGTTCTTCTAAATCTACTGCATAGCTGTACATATTGTGGCTTTTTTTGGGAGTCCAAAAGGTGATATTCAGCACATTTGTTCTTCCTTGCCAGAATAAATTTTAGAAATCGATCCATCATTTTAATTCACCTCTAACAAATGGGAGCTCTTACCCATCCACGGCCTACGCTGGGTGTCTGAGAGTTGATAGTTATTTACCTGTGTAGCGCAGGAGCATTTACTTCATTGCACTTCTGTATATTTGGCTTCTGATTCAGCAAGTTATTTAAATATGTGTCTAACTTTGTGAGTAATCCCTTTTAATTCATTTTAGCTACTTATTATCTTTAGCTAGCTATGCATGTCTTTCTGTAAGCAAGCTAAATTAAGTGTAAGCTGAAATGCCTTGTCAAATGTCAACTTCTTATAATTGTGTGTATATATATAGGTATATATATTTTTAAACTGTGGTTCCCTGTTAGAGCCTCCTGGGGTCTGATTTTGGAAAATCCTCGGGCCAATGAACTGTGCAGAATTCCTTCAGAAAGGAAGAGGCTTGAGGAAAGTGTCATGACTCTGACCTCTAATGATAGCATTGTCCTAAATTTAAACAGGATCTTAGTTTAATGGGTTTTCATTAGTTCTGACTTCATTTTTTTAAAGCAGTTTATAATGTATTATCTTGAAAGACAACTGTGTGTTTTCTTTCTTGGTGATGTGTAGAAT
This sequence comes from Excalfactoria chinensis, assembly GCF_039878825.1. Lineage (NCBI taxonomy): Eukaryota > Metazoa > Chordata > Aves > Galliformes > Phasianidae > Excalfactoria > Excalfactoria chinensis. The sequence goes on along the minus strand of NC_092827.1, from coordinate 61,828,637 downwards.
AGAAGATAATGCTGATAAATTTTACTTGGTTTCTCCATTAACAGTGCTCTGTTGTGATAGATGAGTCAAAATAGAAAGATACCATCTATTAAAAAAAAAGCAACAAAACTTTTGTTTAAAAAAAGTTCAACTATATTATTGAAAATGGGGATCATATAACATAGTTGAATCAGGACAAGAAAAATCTCTTCTTGAAGTTAGTAGTGGTTTTGTTTGTAAGGGTGATAGTGAACATTCACAATTGTGTGGGAAGGTGATGGCAACCCTCCTATCCCGCATCACCCAGAATATAAGGCAATTGCTAAATTTTCGGTCAGGTGACTGCAATTCTTTATTTATATATTTATTTCTGTGCCTTGCTTTATTGAGTACCTACAGTAGCTACTATTGGCCCCAGCAGTTAGAATTTTTCTGTGTTTAGTCTAATCCTGTGCAGCATTTCCTTTTTATGCCTATGTTTCTCTTCAAGGCTTTCCTTGCAGAGCTTCTACCTCTCAAGTATGTTTGCTTTTACACTCTCCTCATCTTCTCACATAAATACCTATAGGAGCCATATTTCTTCATTGGAGTGCAGCAAACCCTTCAAAAGAGTGTGGTGAAAGTGGCTGTATGTAAATTATTGTGTGAAGAAGATAATTTCTATTGTTCCACCAAGTCTTTCATGTGAAGCGTAGCCACATACTTTTTGAAGCCACGCTTGTCTTCTTACTTTATCCAGCATTTCTGTGTGATATCCAGGATGAGTACAGTGCCAATTAAACCATAAGTGCAAGAGTATCACTATTGGGAATTAAGTTTTCACCCAAAGTTAAGAATGGAGAAATTGAAGGAAGAAAATAATAGAAGTGGTGTGATGCAAAATGAATGGAATGCTTACACTTTCTGGAACATTCTTTTAACACTGATTAAAGCAGTTAAAACACAACTGCCATACACTCACAGCATTATCTTTGCTACTATGTTTGATTTAGACTAATTCAAAAGTTGTTCAGAAGTGGATGGATGGTGTGAAAGGCTTCTTACTGACGGAAAAGGCTTCCCAAGGAGATGCTGAAGGACTTCAAAGACAGCTTGACCAGTGCACAGTGAGTTTTGTTTTCCTAAGGAATCTTTTGAAATCATATGTTTACCATCTCTTTATTGTTTTGCTACTATTATTGCCCATGATGTATTACATAAAGTCTGCCAGAATTGTCTTGTCTATCTTCAGAACCAAGTTTTACGTGCTTCCTTATGTGTATAGCCATAATGCTCTGTACATTTCAGAGGTCTTCACTATATCCACAATTTACATTAACTCTTCTGTAAGGGTGTTTAATTTTTTTCTCAGTTTTTTGATACACAGTTTGAATCTATCAGTGAAAAGTTCTTTCTGCATAAAACTTCAAGGATATTTAAAAATAATAAACTAACATGTATGATTAAACTTGTGTGGTTTAGGAGTTGTACATGCCTTGCAAGAAAGATTCCATCCTATCTGGTGCCACATAATGATCAAAGTTAGGTAGAATGTCAACTGACAGTAACTGATTGCAGTGTAACCTCAAATGTGCATATGAGAATATGCATCTGAGGTATGCTAGAAACATCAGGGTATTTGAAATATATCATCTTGAAAGTTGACTTGTTCTAGTGTTGACATCTTATGTGCAAGAATGTTTGTACTGTGTATGGCAAGCTGTATTTCTAGTTGCACAGCTCTGATGTTTTAGGCCACTGCAGGATTGTTCTAAACAGTCTAGTACAGAAAACATCACTTTTTTTTTTTTTTTCTTAAATAAAGTTTCTCTGAAGTAATTTAAATTTACATTGGCACTTTATAAATTTATTTTCTGTTTTCTATGTGTGTTTAGATTTTTGTTAATGAAATGGAGAAGATTGAGCCTTCACTGAAAGAGATGAAAGAACTAGAGTCAGCTTTAAGAAGTCAGTCTATTGCAGGCATAAATACTTGGGCAAAATCTAGGCTAGTAGACTGCCAGACACAATGGGAGAAACTGAGCAAGCAGGTGAGTTCTCCATATGTTGCTGGTGCTTGTTACTGCATCTGTTCATTTGCATGACACTGGGAGAATGGTGAAGAGATGAAGCAGTGAAACAGTTTCATAGAATTATACAACTAATAGCTTGGCTTGAAGAGTCCCCAAGGATCATCACATTTGAATTCACCTGCTATAGGCAGAGTTCCCAGCTGTTAGATCAAGTACTTAAATAGACTGCCCAGGGCCCCATCTGACCTGGCCTTAAACGCCTCCTGGGATGGGGGCATCCACAGCCTTTCTGGACAACCTGTTCCAGCACCTCACTATTCTTTCAGTAGAAAACTTCCTTGTGACATCTCATCTAAATCTCCCTGTAGTTTAAAACCATTTCCCCTTGTCCTATCACTATCTACCTGTATAAAAAGTTGATTTCCCTCACACTTATAAATGCCCTTTAAACATTGAAAGGCTGCAGTGAAGTCTCCCCACAGCCTTCACTTTTCCAGGCTGAACAAGCTGAATTCGTTCAGCCTGTCTTCCCAGGAGATGTGCTCCAGCTCTTGGATCATCTTCATGGCCCTTCTCTGACTCTTGGCAGTGTATTTTTGACTCTTCAACAAATACACTTTACTTGTTGTGCTATCAAAATGGCTCAAATTCAACTTGGCACAGTAAATCCTTCACAAGTGCAAATACGTTAGGGAATCCTTATGCAGCAGGGGTTTTGTTTAAATATGTGCATTTCTAGGTATTTGAAAAGTTCACTGTGTTCCTTTCAGTTTAATTATTTATATAAAAAATGAAACATTTACTTTGCTTCATACTGCTTTTCTTTTTCTCAGGAAAAAAAAATAAAAATCTGACTACCTAATTTTGCCTCTAAAATTTGAAATATTATTCTGACTCTGAGTAATTTCAGCCTCCTTCCAGGCAGCTTTAAAAAAAGAAATGGCTATAAATGGACTGCCACTGCCAGTTTGGAGTATGTGGATGTTTCATTTGGGTGGAAGCTTTCTGCTTGCTGTAGAAACATTTTACTTTTCATCACAGTGTCTGAGAAGGAAAGCTTTGCTGTTGATGAACCTTGAACCTTTATCCAGTTTGCCTGGGCTGTCGAGAGGTCTGAGGCCTGATGGTGTTTAAGTGTTCTGTATAGGATGTACCTAACTATGTGATATCTGTGATCAGAAGAGTGTTTTCTTCACCTTTTGTCATTCCCATCTCCATTACACTCCATTACACTCTCCCATCTCCCCTTCCCTGCATATGACATTGTGTCATTAGTGATAGGACCAGAGGGAATGGTTTCAAGCTACGGCAGGGGAGATTCAGGCTGGACATTAGGAAATATTACTTCTCAGAAAGGGTGGTCAGGCACTGGAATGAACTGCCCAGGGAGGTGGTGGAGTTGCCGACCCTGGGGGTGTTCAAGGAAAGACTGGATGTTGTGTTGAGGGACATGGTATAGTGGGAGCAATTGGTAATAGGTGAACAGTTGGACTGGATCATTTTTTAGGTCTTTTCCAACCCTGGTGATTCTATGATTCTATGACTGTTTTCCTAGGAACTGCCAGCAGTTTACATGCAATGAGGACAACAATCTATTTCCTCTTTCCTTTTCTTACCCCTAGATTTTGTTGATCTGCTGAAAGTGATATGAATTGGGGGAAGAAGGGGTTGGGCAGCTAATTTTAATTTTGCTAATAAAAACGGCTTGAAAAATGCTTTGGTAGAAAATGTTTAACAGAAACCTGTGTTTTTTCACATACACAAGGACATTTATGTACCAAACCTGCTGTTTCTTTTTTCACCTTGAATTCTAGATCATTAGTCAGAAAAATCGCCTGTCTGAAAGTCAGGAAAAAGCTGTAAATCTGAAGAAGGATTTGGCAGAGATGCAAGAATGGATGACCCAAGCTGAAGAAGAATATTTGGAGAAGGATTTTGAATACAAGTCCCCTGAAGAGTTAGAGAATGCTGTGGAGGAAATGAAGGTCAGGCATATCAGGTCATTGTAGAGACCTGATTAAAGGGAAACAAAACTTAATGGTTTCTAGGGTCTGATCTTCTGTGAAATTATTATCTGTATGTAAAGGAGCTCAGGTACTGACAAGATTAGTGCTGTTTTTCATCTTTTCTTCATGGAAATTTTTGTTTTAAATCATAAACTATAAATGCAGATGTTGTATTTGGCCAAGAGGCATAGGGATTTTATAATGAGTAGTAGCACACAGAGCCTTCTAAGCCAGGAAGGCTTGTGATGCATTAAATCCTGAGAATATGGTATGTCATTATAGGAGAATAAACTAGAGGAAGATGACATGATATTCTGTCAGTCTAAGTTAGCTGTTATAAAACCATATTCTTCTGCTTCCAGCTGCTAGATTTCAATTTCTTGTCCCATGCTATAGTAACTCTGCATTTAGAAAAACAGTTCTAAACAGCTTCGTAATGAAGGTTTTCTTGTGTTCCTCATCTGTTGCAAATAGTGGTGCCGATCCCTCTAATTTAGGAACTACTGACAAAGAAGTGAAGGATTTTTTTTTTGCCTCAATATAAATTATCAGCTGCATAGGTAGTTTTCTTGGATTGTATGTACAGAGCAAACAGTAATTCTCTCTGTTTTTAAACAATTCAGTGGGAGTTCAGGTGTGTCTAGACAAATATTTTGACTTATTCATTATATAGTTACCCTGAGTAGAAAATAAAGGTTTCTTTCTGCTCCTTACAAGTGCTCTGAAAATCTATTTGTAGATCTGTTATTTTTTTTTTTTTAAGGGGTTTCTGAAGCAGTTTTTGACAATTGTTTTAATATATTTGTGTCCTTTGAAGCCATTTGATATTTCAAAGTCTGACAGCCTGCTGAAAACATGCCAGGAAAATAAACCCAACACTTTATTTTAATTGGGAAATCTGAGAGATTTGGCACAGTTAACCTCCATCAAATATAGATTATATTCTGTGCTTTTTAATATGGCAGATGTGTCAGTGAGCCTGTGAATTTTTACTTTAACAATTGTGTATCCTACTATATGTGCATCAATAGTGTTTTGCTGGGACTGCCTCTAGTACTGGGGAAGAGCACTCTGTGTATTTGACCCAGGAGCATTTTTTTTTTTACGTAACATTTTGAAGATCTCTTTAGCTTGCCTAATTCTTCTCTTATTTGAATGGAGCTTCCACTAATTTGAGGAAGTAAATTTTAAGAGCTGTGAGGTAGGTTGCGATAATCATAAAGTCGAATATTACAGATCTCTATCCTTTGCCCTTTCATTAACTAGACTTTCTTTTTTGATTGCCTTACATCTAGAACAATATGTCCAACAATAATGCTGTCATGTACTAAATTCTCCCATAAACTACAGTGCCTTATATATCAGAGGTACTTCAACTTCATAAAACTGTCCTTGAAATCTGAAAAGAAAGAGCTAAGGAAAATTTCTGTTTCTGAATCCTTCTAGTTGTTTTCATGTCGTCCAGTCCAAGTCTGTCTCTTACCTTTCAGTTGTCCTGCTTCCTAAATTCTGATTAGAGCAAAATTCAATAGCTAATAATATGATCTTTCTAGCCATATTTTGTTGTGCTCAGACTTGAGAATATTTTGGCATCTATGCTTGTGGTGTTAAACTGCTGATGGTTGTTTTGAGTGGTTAACAGCTGAATGCATGGCAGTTTAATTGCATAATATGTTCTTTTCGGGCAGAGAGCAAAGGAGGATGTGCTACAGAAGGAGGTGCGAGTGAAAATTCTCAAGGACAACATCAAGATGTTGGCCACTAAAGTGCCATCTGGAGGTCAGGAGCTGGCAACTGAGCTGAATGTTGTGTTGGAGAACTACCAGCTACTGTGTAATCGGATCCGGGGGAAATGCCACACTTTAGAGGTAAGACTAGCAGATCTCAAGCAAAACTCAGGTAGCTGACATGAAGAATGGAGAAGGATGCTAAAAATGTCTGTGCCAGAAACTTTGACACTGCATTTTGCAGTGGTGCCTTTCCAAGATTTTTCTCTTGAGACAAGGTCTTTCGAATGCATGAGAATCCACCTGAATTTGCTTTTAAGATCTGTTCCATAATCAACACTGGTACAGATGAGTAATGTCTCAGAGCTTTGTTATCTATCCATGTTTCTTCAGAAACAACAGAAACTTCTCAATAATTAGAACAGGTTGTTCATGGTTTGTGGACGTCCTACATTTCAGGAGGAGTGGGTGGATTTTTGTTTCATTCTTAAATTGGTACAAGTATCTGGATGTCTGATATTTTTAGCATGAGTTTAGAGACTTTTGTATATGTTTTGCATATTTATTTTTGTCATGCTTCTATAGTAGCAAGTTTTACTATAGAAGTAAGTATTTACTATAGAATGCTCAATTTGAACGTGTTCAACTTGTCTTTTTTTGGGAGATATCTATGAAATATAATTTCTTCAATCCTGTGTCTGACCTTCTAGGCTAATTTCAATTTTTCTGTTGCTTCCAGGAGGTGTGGTCCTGTTGGATTGAGCTGCTTCAATATCTTGATTTAGAAACAGCTTGGCTAAACACTCTAGAAGAAAGAATACAAATGACAGAAAACCTTTCTGATAAGTTGGATGTTGTCAACGAGGCTCTTGAGGTATTGTTGTCATTCTGTTGTACTGGCGAGTTTAAAGGTAGACACATTTGAAAGAACAACAGTTCTGCTCTTTAGTAGGATACTGAACTGTGTGTTGAGTATTCTGATTCTTCCCTTTAACATAGCACTCTGAATTTGGAATGTGTATTGTAAGACCAATACCCTCCACCCCTCCAAAAATATGTATTTTATTGTTTATAACAATTGTACCAATTTTGATACCATGCAGAGATGAAACACTTTGCTCTCTTATCATCTGTAAATTAATTCCTTCCACCACTATTGTGTGAAATGTTGATGAATAGGTGAGAAGTGCTGTGAAGTTTGGTTACATAAGACAAAACAACTGCTATATTTGCCTTGTGCCACTATGGATTAAGTGATAATTTATTCATACTTCTTTACACTTTTTGTCTTGAGTGTACTGTAAACGTTGCATGTGGCCAGATTTGATTTCTACCTCTGCAAGTTCAGAAATATTCAATGCATTGACTTTTTCTGCTGATTAGTCTCTGGAATCAGTCCTGCGTCATCCAGCTGATAATCGAACCCAGATTCGGGAACTTGGGCAGACACTGATTGATGGAGGGATTCTTGATGATATCATCAGTGAGAAATTGGAGGCTTTCAATGCCCGCTATGAGGAATTGAGTCATTTGGTAAGAATCTAGGGGCTCCGTTTGTCAACTCAGTGGGCTGAAATCATGGATGGAGGGCTTCAACACAGGAAGCTAGGAAGAAGTTTCATAATGTTAGCTGCTTTCAATTTGGAATAATACCCTAGGAGCAGAATACAGTTTTTCACCTGTTACCAGTCATGCTCTGTCTTGCGCATTTTTCCCCCAACCCTCTCTATATTTTTCTAGATAACTTTAATTTAAAAGAAAAAAAGAAAAAAAAAAGTCAACGATGATCTTAGGAGGGGCAAGTTCAATAAAGTTCAATAACTGACGTTAATGTTTCCTTCCTACTGCCATAGATATTGGTATACTACTCACTAACTATAAAAATGAAGTACGTGAATAAGAGACATTTTCACTCTTTGAAAGTGTGAGGAAGAAGTTACCGCATAATAAGGGAACAAGTTCAAAAGCATTTTCTCCATCTGTTACCTTGCCCCTTTTCTCTTCTGTTGCTTGTTTCGTCTATTCTAGGTTTACTAGATAGAAGAGAATTAGCTGTATTTCAACTCAACATTTGTTGAGTATTGTGGTAGGTTGTTGTTTTTTTTTTCCCTGCTACTATTGAAGTATAGTCACCGAGAGAATTTGGGTTCATCCTCCTTGCAGTGAGCAACATGAATGCATTTGCATAAGCTAGGGGTGTTACAAGCTGTCAATGTTAGCATTTACTACTATTTTTGCCCTTATAGCTTTCATACGGTAGTGAAATGCTATCAGCTTTTATATCTGCAGTGCTGATGTGCGGGGTTGTTAATAACTTTCTATCTCGGCGTGTGTGTGTGTGCTGGTAATGGGGATTTTGTGCTCCCATGGAGAAGGGATCAAATGAACTTAGAAGTTTTGCTACCTAGGGGGGGTCAGTGGAAGGAAATGTGAACCTCCATTTTCACACTTTAACAGGAGGACGTTATTTGTTGTTTTGAAGGAAAATGTTCAGTTTTGTGCATGAAACAACACTAAGATACAGCATTTCGTGATGTCCCTGATTCCCAGTGAATCAGTAGTTTTTGAAATGCCTGTTTTTGACAGCCTACTTTCCTCCTGAAGTGACAGGAGGGACTTGTTTGCAATGTCTTGTATCAAGCAGAAATATTTGTCAGTTAATGATATCAATCACGTAGATTTTAAAAATGTTATTTAAGAGGACAGTTCTCTTGGTGTAGGAATTTGGAGTTTTTTCTGCCTTGCTTTGAGAAAGATTAGTATAATTCCTACAGAACAAATACTCTCTCATGTTCTACCTTTCTTTCTTGTTAAGGCTGTGAACCGACAGATCGCCTTGGAACAGCAGCTTCAGACCATGCGAGAAACTGACCACATGCTGCAGGTCTTGCAGGAAAACTTAGCGGAGCTGGATAGACAGCTGACATCTTACCTGACTGATAGAGTAGATGCCTTTCAGTTGCCACAGGAGGCCCAGGTATTCTAATATAGCTTTCAATACTGATCAGTTTGATTTATCTGGTGATAGCATTCAGTGTAGCCTTACTAACTCACGCAGGTTTAATTTCACTCCTGCACTGATATTCTTATTGACAGGTTTTGTGGTCTAGATTGCTTTCCTATTTTAAGAAGATTTTATAGAATAACACTCTTAATAGTTTTCGATTTTGCAAGCTGTGACCTGAGCCGCATTTTAAATGATAGAATCATAATCAAATGTTAAAGTTTAAAATCTGATATCATTTAACTTTACAGATTGGATTTACTTCTGGTGGATGTTAAGTAGTAAGTAAGCTATTTCCCAGTCTGCAAGAGGTGTTGTAACATTTTTTTCTGTTTTTATGTGGTAGAAAATTCAAGCTGAAATTGCAGCTCATGAGGCCACCTTAGAGGAGCTCAAGAAAAGTCCTCGCTCTTTCCCTCCTGCTTCTCCTGAATGCAGATCTCCCCGAGGTGGAACTCTGCTGGATGTTTTGCAGGTAAAAATATGAAAGTACCACTAGGCATTTAAATTTGAAGAGGTTCTGGTATTAAATAGCACACTGCTGTTGTTAGTCTGTAAACTGCTTGGTGCGATCAAGCAAATCTCAAAAACAAATAGCGTATTCTTCTACATGCTTTCATTAGGAAACAAGTAGCTCTAGATTAAATGAATAAGGAAGCTGAAATCCTAAAATTATCATGAGACAAGTACTGAAAATAAAGTAGAATGGATATCTTGGAAATGCGTTGGAAGAAAATAAGGGCTATTCTGCACCACATGTGGAGATTAGAAATAGGTGATGGAATGTGGCTTTGCAAATGGTGTTAACATGTATCCTGGGTTGTGGTTGCATGAAATGTGGATTAGTTTAGAGTATTGTGTTATCGAAGTACAGATGTTAATTTCAATCAGTTTCTTTAAATAATTTTCATTAAAACAGAGAAAACTCCGTGAAGTGTCAACAAAGTATCAGCTTTTTCAGAAACCAGCCAACTTTGAGCAGCGCATGTTGGATTGCAAGCGCGTGTTGGAAAGTGTAAAAGCAGAGCTTCATGTCCTGGATGTGAAGGATACTGACCCGGATGTAATCCAAACTCATCTGGACAAGTGCATGGTAAGTATGGAATGTTGTTAAGTTACGTTTGGAGTCGTTTCATGAAGTGTGATTCTTCTAGCCTTGTCTGTCTCCTGAAGGAAATTTTGCTTCAAGGGGGTGAAAGTACCGTTATAAGTTTTTTACAGAGTACCAACAGAACAATTGAAAACTAAAACACTGCAGTTCTTTTGAGTTACCTATAAACAGATGAGTTTCTGTGTAAACAATTGCCTTGCCTGACCCATGGAAAGCATGACTCTAGGCAGGATCGCTTGCTTCTTTGTTCTGTTCTGTATCTGTTCTGTTTAAATAAAATTACTAAAGGTCAAGCACAGATCACAGTGTTAATCTAGTGATGTGGGTAATGTTATGGGGTAAACATTGCTGAACTATTGGGATAAAATTTATTTCTGTAAAAATGAAAACTGGAGTAAAATATGGGAAATCAGGAGTTTGAAATCTGTTTAACAGACGTTTTTGCATTGCCAAGTGTTACTTTGATTTGCTTTCAGTCCACAGCTCAGCACAGCTCTTACGTGCACCAAATGAAGTAGTCCGAATGTTTGAACTAGAAATTAATCGCTAGTATATATGTTTGTGTATTGTATATTTTAGAAACTCTATAAAACCCTCAGTGAAGTGAAACTGGAGGTTGAAACTGTCATCAAGACCGGAAGGCAAATTGTACAAAAACAGCAGACAGATAATCCCAAAGGAATGGATGAACAACTGACTGCGCTGAAATTTCTTTACAATGACCTCGGGGCACAGGTAACAAAACTAAATCTATACACGAACATTTATCTGCATATAAATTATTTTATTTATTGTTTTGATGTCAGAAGGCATTATAAGCTTCTGATTTTACAGCTGATACTGCATAAGCCATTTGATACTGCATAAACTATTTGCAACAGAAGTTTTTTATCCAAATGGAATATTCAAAAAAGAATAAATGCTTTGGAGTGTGATGGTGGGGCAAATAAGAATTTTTTTTCCCTGACTAAATTCAGACAGAAGTCCAAGCAGAGTCAGGCTTATTCAGAGTGAAGCTATGTTAGTGCCCAGGTAGAATTGTTGTAATTTGTTGAAGTGGGTCCTAGAAATTTTCTATAAAGTAAAGAATATTCTGGAAGACATGGATTCTTATGTAGCCTGTGTACATATAGCTCGTAAAATAGGAGGACAAGAAATTAGGGAAGGACAGTAAGTCAGGGATATTTGCAATATGACGTTACAGTCCTGTTTGTATCTCTGTATTTTTCCTTTTTTTTCTTTTTTCTTTTTTTTCTTTCTTTTTAGATCTTCAAAGAGTACATTATTTTGTATAAATATGTGCAAACACTGAATTGTGAGCAGTTTTTGAAATATCACTTTATTCTGGCTTCCGTGGTTGGGCTGTTCTCAAGTGTTAATATTTGAGCAGACAAACTGTATAGTCAGTGTGAAATGGAATTAATTGCACTGCAGCAAGCATTGAATTTCACATTTATTTTATAGAGCTGTTTGCAAGGGCAGGTTGTATTTTCTGTGAAAGTTTTCTTTATGACTTTCTGCTCTCATGGCTGCCCGAAAATACTGGATTCTATATTTGCTTCTATTCCAGTTAAAAAACATAATGAACTTTAAGCTTCAACTTGGTGATTATTAGCTATAAGTAAGCTGTAAGCATGTTTCTTTTAAGTATATCTTAATTTAAATTTATTCAGGTTTATGTATTCTGCTTTGTATAGTAATTATTCTTTTCTATGTACTTTGCTTTGCAAGAAGACAATTTATAATGAAAATATTTGAATTCAAGTGGATATCTTAGTTGACTAACCCTTTCATTTTTCTTATCTTTTAAAATCTTTGTTTTTCTTTTTTTTTGTAGGTTACAGAAGGAAAGCAAGATCTTGAACGAGCATCCCAGCTGGCACGCAAAATGAGGAAAGAGGCTGCCTCTTTGTCAGAGTGGCTGGCTGCCACTGAGGCAGAGTTGGTGCAGAAATCCACTTCGGAGAGCTTGCTTTCTGACCTGGATTCAGAAATTGCCTGGGCTAAGGTGAGCATGCTTTAAAAACACATAGGATAAATTAATGTTTTTAACATTATAGCAATATTATATTGAAGTGACTGAATTTAAATCCTTGTTCCTATGTCTTTTACATGATGAAGTTACTGTAGATTTGATTGTCTGTGTACAGTAGCTAACCAAATCTGATCTGTTTCATCTCAGGCATCTTGACTCAAACTTAAATGGCCAGTGTAGTATTAAGATATTGCTATGTAGTTGGTACTAAAAGATATCTAAGCGACTTAGTGTGTCAGTAACATAAGTTATAGGTATGATGTTTGTAATTCTCAGGAAAAATATTTTTGGTCTTTATAAAGTATCTTATTAGGAGAGCAAGTTGAAAACTCATTTATATTTTTAATGAGAAGTTGAGCTCGTAACTTTTAATTGAAACAGCACGGTCTTAAGAAGTGTGACTTTACGAAACAAAAAGCTCCAGTAACTCCTTATTTTCTTTTTCATCCATAACTTACAGCTTTTCAGAGGGAGAAGAATGTCTTCTAATTATTCTGGAGAAAAGGATTTTCTCCAATTGTGGAAACTAGTATACGTAATAGTTGGAGTTAGCAAAAAAATGTCATTTAATACACTAGTTCTGATCTTTCCACTCTTTGGTTTGTCACCTTTTCCTCTTGGAATAGATCTGTTTAGAATCTTTACATTCCAAAGCTTATAAAATTAGAAAAACATCTTGTCGTAACCTCTTCTCACAATTTTGACTCAGAATTAACAGTCATTAGTACTACGCTTCTACTGTAGGAATATCCCTAAGATTTCTCTCCAAACAAGCGTGTTAAATAGTTACTGAAGTAAATTTACTATACCTTTGTAAGCAGTGCAAATAATTCATGAGCTGTTACACTGCACCACCAGGAGGATAAACCCTTTATATTACATGAAAAATAGTCCTTTCTGTCTTAATGTTTTCTGGAGGTGGTTTTAGAATCCATGTAATAATTTGAATGCTTGTTTCTTTCTCAGAGATAATAAACTAAAAGTATTTTAGCTCGCAGGTAATAAGATTTTTAAGAAACTCCAGATAGTATTTGCAATTAACTGTGTTATGTCACTGACAAAGAATTTTCTAAACAGCCAGGTGTTATCAGTAATAATTGGAGATACAGTATGACAAGACATGTTTCTTTTCTCATGGAAACCATACACTTGACATTCAGGAGATGGCACATTGTTTAATTCTTATACCTGGCGCCCTTGCTCTTGTGATTGGATCTAGTTTGCAGTGTGCTGTGTGTGAATGGTTCTTCTTGTTTTAGAATGTTCTGAGAGAGCTGGAGAGGAGGAAGGCTGATCTGAAGAGTATCACAGAAAGCTGTACCACACTCCAGGCTCTAGTGGAAGGGAGTGAGACTTCCCTGGAGGAGAAGCTCTGTGTTCTTAATGCTGGCTGGAGCAGAGTTCGGACCTGGACTGAGGACTGGTGTGACACATTGCTGGTAAGTTGTGACATGTGACAAACATTTAGAGCAGTTTTACCTCTGTGCCCTTAGAACAGTTGCCTCGTGTTCTGTGATGTGAAGATTTGGTGGTGTGTTGTACACTTAAAGGAACGTAGAATAGATTTCTACTTACTGTATAGATGAGGAGAATGATTATTGAGATTTACAGTAAGGAAAGTGAGAACTATTTTGCGAGTGTTTGGAGCATACTGTTAGGTGTTGGTACCATGTACTTCATAGAAGTGGCTAATCCTTATTGAATAGGAGATGAAAATGCAGAATCTGAACTTGACTTAAGTGGGAAAAACTTGCTTTAGTTGTTGGTAATAAAACTGTTGGTTTAGTTTACTTTTGTCTTTTATTTTTTTGGCTTTGGTGCAGAACTCATTTATGTGTTCTTATTTTCCATAGACTTTGTGGTATGGCTTTCTTTTGTACAGAATATCCAGAATATGCTTAGTGAACACTTTTCATGTATCTGTTGCTTTCGTGTCTTCTTTCTGTTTCCCTTTTTCCCTCCCTTTAATGTGTCTTCACAATATACTTCAATCTGTTGACTTTATTTACAATTTTTTCTTCTAATTCCCTTTTCCTATTAATGTTTTATGACCTTCTCTTTTGTTATACCAGTAGTGCTAGCCCTTTGTCTACTTGCTACTTTGCTGCTCCCACCTATTTTCTACTCTTCCTGATACCTTAGTGCATAGAAGTAAGTTGTTTCCACAATTATTCTGAAAGGGAGCATCTACCATTGCACATAGCCTGAGTGAGTTAAGAAGCATAAAAATATCAGAAAACTGCTAGTGGCTTTGCTCTTTAACTTGTCATAGCTGATTCTGCCAAATAAGTACTAAATAACAAACAAAAGCACATAACGGAAGTGCTGTTTGTTTCTTAATTTGTTAATGAGAGCCCAGAAGTTGGACCTTGTATTAATGTTTTATAAGTGACTTTCTATAAGCTCACGAATTTATTACCATAAGTAGAAAAACAGAACTAATAGAACTAGGCCAAAATGGATTGGTTTCCAAGAGGCTCATGTATGTGCTGCTCTTCATTCAGACTGAAAGAAACCTCATTCAGACTGAAAGAAACCTATTCACCAGCTCCAGCATTACAAAAAAACAAAACAAAACAACCAACCAAAAAAAAAAAAGGTAATTTCTGCATTGTGTTGGCTTAGGCTGGGGGGGACTATAAAGATCATTCAGTTCTAATCTCCCTGCCATGGGCGAAGTTGCCACCTGCTAGATCAGTCTGCCCAGGGCCCCGTCTGGCCTAGTTTTGAAAGCCTCCAGAGATGGGGCATCCATGATGTCTCTGGACAAAACCTTACCAGTGCCTCAGCACCCTCTGAGTAAAGACTTTTTCCTAATATCTAAAATTGCCTTCTTTCAGTTTAAAACCATTCCCCCCTTGTCCTATCACTGTCAGACCATGTGAAAAGTCACTCCCCTTCCTCGTTTATAAGCTCCCTTCAAGTGCTTATAATCATCAAAAACACTTTCAGAGTATGTATCAGCATATCTGGTTGCTCTCAGTGTAAAGGGTTGTTACAATTCCTTCACAGAGGAGGAAAGGGGAAGAAATTAGTTCACTTTCTTCTGAGACAAAGCTGCTGTGCTTTCCATATCCCTTAGTGCTCGAGGAGTGTGAAAACTTGCTATCATTGCTGTTGGCTCTCGGTTACCTTATCTTTTTCTCTGTCTAGTTACTTTCTGAGTTTATTACTTCCCTTGAGACCCAAATCATGGCTGCTGAACAGACATTTGGTAACTTCCTAGCTGCGTATTTGGGATCCTCTGTCAGCGTATTGCTCCTTTGGACAGCCCATAAGTACAAGTTTTAAGTATGTGCTGTCTCTGAATTAAGGCCAGCAGTATCTGTTTGGCTGAATAAATATAAGACTATATATATTAACCCCCTAAGGCTGCAACCGTTCCTTATGAACATGAAAAACAATTAATGTTAGCAAAAAAACAAAAAACAAACAAAAAAAACCAACCCAACAAAAACCAACAAAAACAAACCAACCCCAAACCTGATCTTTTTACATGGAGTATTTCTGTGTTGCTAGTTTGGTACTCCATCTTCAGAGGACACTGATAAGGCCTGGAACTGGAAACTGGGGATGGCATGAACCCTTCTGCATCTTGTTCAGTGCCTGTTTCAAGTCATACAGTTCATAATTCGATGATTTCTATGTTAGGAATAATTAAGATAGTTTACCTTTTATATAAATGCTGTAAAAGTGATCTGCAACTAAAAAGCTTCTGAACTAATTTTACTCATCTCTGGTAATGAGCATTACCCTTGTGCTTTGTTAGATTAAATTATTTTCGTATGGAAAGATACAAATTTCTTGGTACAAAAAAAAAAAATACACCTTAGTCCTCTGTTCTCCTCATGTTTGTGATGCTTATCTAAAAAAGGAAAAACTCAGCTCCCATATATTTAGGTAATAAACTCTGTCTAAGCAGAATGGTACCTCTCTAAATCTGGTAACTGCTTCATCTGTTGTCATGGATGTTCACAGCTGATCAGGACTGCACTACCACAATTCTGATGCCTGTCTATCAGGACTCTGACCAACACAACAGCTTCTATATCTGTGGGAAGCAACTGTTCTCATATAATTCATACTTGCATTTTTGTAATGGCTGTCAGATTTTTGTATTGTTTCTGTCTGTTAAACAAACACTACAGTTTGACTGCGTATGAGAGTACAATGTAGTGTTTTTTCCTAAGAGAAAGAAATGTCATAAAATAATCAGTACAATATGAAAACTTACAAATATTATAATTGATAGCTTTTGCTGTAATGTCCTTTCAGTTAAAAATAAAGGAAGAGCAACCAGATACAATGTGTACTGTTGTGTATCTGCTAGCAATAATTGAAAAAATGTGCTCTGTTTAAGTGATGTTGAATAAGCAGTATTGTAATATACTGACTGTTTTTGGACAAGTCATATGAGCTATTTCTGTTTCTATTATTAGAAACAATCATATTTATATTATAGTATTAATAAATATTAATGATTATTATTAATAATTAATATCTGGAATGAAAATTGCAATCTTGTAAGTACCTCAATGAAAGTAAAAGGTTGATTATTTTTTTTCTGCTTCTCACCAAGGGGTGTCCGCAACAGTTTCTATTCCGATGTTATACTTTTGTACTCAGAATGATGTGGAGTGGCAGTTTTTTTCCAACTTTTTTCCTTTCTTTTCTATTTTCATTGATGCATCTCTTTCATATTTTTCCAGAATCATCAGAGCCAGCTGGAAATCTTTGATGAAAATGTTGCCCACATAAGTACTTGGCTGTATCAGGCTGAAGCCTTGCTGGATGAGATTGAGAAGAAGCCTGCAAGCAAAAAGGAGGAAACTGTGAAGGTAGAAAACGTTACAGTTTAAGGAGGAAGCTGTGAAATAATGCAGTTTTTGATTGAAGTCTGCTGCCTTGTTTGCTTGTTTAGTACTCTTTCATTTTCCTACTTTAAACCTTTGCTTTTTCTTTCACTTAGCGGTTGACATCTGAATTGGATGATGTTAGTCTGCGAGTGGATAACGTGCGTGATCAGGCTGTCATCCTAATGAATGGTCGAGGAGTGTCATGCCGTGAGCTTGTTGAACCAAAGCTGGCAGAACTGAATCGTAACTTTGAGAAGGTTTCTCAGCACATCAAAAGTGCCAAGGTGAGGGGAGTGTCACAAAATGCTCATCGGGTATCATAATAAAGACAAATGACTTAAGGGAATAAATCAGGTCTTTGCTAAAGTGATGCTTGCCTGCTGTTGATTCTCTTTTAAGCATAAATCTTTGCATGACAAACAACAACAACAAAACCCAACTTTATTTATTTATTTAAAATGTTGCAGATGCTTGTTGGACAAGAACGCCTCTCTGTCATGTCAGAGTCCCGTGAAGTCAGAGTGGTTTTTCCAGACCTGGAAAAATTTGAGAGTGACGTACAGAATATGTTAAAAGTTGTGGAAAAGCACCAGGAGCTGAGTGAGGAAGATGAAAAGGTTTGTGAGCAATAAGAGAATTAAATAATGGACTTAATCCTTGTCTTTTTTTTCCCACACGTTATATTTATTCTGACTGCTGGGGGAATTCTGAGGAAATCTTTTTAGTGTAGGAATCGAAAATAAAAGACATTTCTGGGCTTTTGGAGACACTGCACCATTTTCCCATGTGTTTCCTATCTGCTGCTGCTTCTTGCATAGTCTGTATTTTCTTTATGGTTTTATATAACCTGTTCCACGTAGTGAACTTCGATGTGCATCTTTTTTTTTTCCCTCTTTTTCTACTCAAAGTTATAAGGCTTGTGTACTGTAAAAGTGCAAAATGCTTGTGTGTTTTTTAACTTTTTTTATTTTCTTCCTGTGTAATTGGCTGTACTTAGCTGGATCAAGAAAGAGCTCAGATTGAGGAGGTTTTGCAGAGAGGAGGACAGCTGTTACAGCAGCCTATGGAAGACAATAAGAGAGAGAAGATACGCATGCAGCTGGTGCTTCTACAGACAAAGTACAACAATTTACAGGTATGATTGCAGTAGTTATTAAGAGTTGCAGCTCATTGCTGGGCTTCCTTTAGTATCCCAGCTACTATCTGTTTATAACTTTTTTCAGTATGTGAGAGTGTCTGTAGAAGAGTTAAATGTGTATATGCCCAGCCTGATTCTTTGAATGTTTGCAATTCCAAAGTATGGATAATGTCATTAGAAAGTTTTGAGCAAGTGGCTTTGATTTTTCCTTTTCACAGTATCACAGAGGGCCACTCTGTGCATATTTGCACATATCTGTGGGCAACTGAGCATTTGCTTCACTTGTTGCTTCTTCTGGCTCTCCAGCAGTGGTTTATTTCTGCCACAGAGCTGTGTTGAATGGGTACATTGATTGCTGCATGTACACAAACATATTCAAGTACATTCATGGGGTTCTTTTTTAAGAAGTGGTAGCGAATGCGTGTCTGACCCCAAACTTCTTTTCTGTTTCTACAGTGGGTACTACCAGCAATTTTTGACACTAGTATATAGTATTGCTTTCATACATATCATATTTAAAATACTTTTTTGTGAAGGAGAGATGGATTTATATTAATGTTCCATTCAACTTACCTGTTAAGTCATATTTGAGTTTGTAAAATGACATCCTGCTACACCTCATGTGAGCTGTGCAAGACCCTTAGGCTGACTTTGTTACAATCTATGAAGATAAATAGAACATTTTTATAAAAAAATGTAAATGGTTTATACTGTTGTATATTCCCAGAGGTGTTCAGTGCCCTTGGCAGCCTGATTTAGTGGTTGGCAGCACACTGCCCATGGCAGGGAGGGATGGAGCTCGATGGTCTTCCTACTCAAGCCATTCTGTGATTCAATTGTATCGTCCTGTGTTTTGGAATTTTTCCTCATCAAATGACCTAGCCCTTCCCTCTTCTCATATATTTTTATCTTTTTCCTGATGCACTGAACTGTAGGAGGGCAGGTCTTTTCAAAGGAGACACGTGGTGGAACTCTCTCCAGTGTTTTCTCAGTATAAGAAGGACCATGACAATCTAATGAAGTGGCTGGATGAGGCCGAATGTCGACTACCAGGGCTTCAAGGAAAGGAAGATGAACAGAAGTTGCAGGTAAATTAGTCTTTTTTTCTTAGAATGAACAGAGTGAAGGCTACATACATATGAGCTTTGGAGCTTGATATGTTATAATTGCTTGGGAAGGAGTGTTTTCAAAATAACAGCATTCATTTTTCATTAGGTAATGATCTGCCAATATACAGTTAATCTTTTCTACATAGTAGTCATAGGTCCAATATATCCCAACCATCAGGCTTAAATCTTAAAGCAGTTAAATCAAGATAGTTTCTCATGTTGGCCTTTGCATGAGGATTATGTTTAGCTTTTTCTGATGCCCTGATTCAGAGTTTCATCGGTGCACGTGTAAAAAGAGCATGTTTTGAAGCTTAAACTCTGCATGCAGTGTTAGCAATACTGTAACTATTAAGATGCCACCCTTTGCTGCCTCAAGTGCTAGGAAGTGAGAAATACCCTCACGTGATTAATGTTGCTGTTGACAGTAAAGATTTTAGAAAATGACAAAATTTGAAGTATTTTTTATGAGAAGAGCTGTGTGCCATAGTGCGTGCTAGTGAGTCTTGACAAGAGCTTGAACAAGTGATTTAATAGGATGTCATGGTCTGATAAAACCAACTTCCCAAAAAACTGTATTTCTTAGTTACTGAGGGTACAGATACTTTCAGTGGTGTATGTTGTGTTTAATTTTGTCTTTATTATTATTTCTCCTTTTCATCCTTCAAACCACTGTGACTGCATGGTAATTAATATTTTAGGCAATAACAGTCAGGAACCTTGTGAAGCAGTAAGTAATTTCTTGGACAAGCTTGGGGGCTAGGCAATCTGTCAAATACTTCCCAGTTTCTGCATATGAGCCTTCATTATTAAAACCAATCAATCTCTTTTTGACTGCTGTGTAACTTTTAAACTCTGCGCCAATTAACTTAAACGGAGAGGTAAAATGCTCTGTTTCCCTGTGAGACTCATAACCATGAACTTGTAATGTAGTGCTCTTTATTCACAGTTATAGAGCAGTGTGGCTTCAGCTGCCTATGATAGCTGTAGATCTGTGGCTGGCAGCTTCTTGTTCTTGCTTGCGCGGACTGTAAAAACAAACTTTTCTTTTACTTGGTTCTCTGTATGAAGACTCGAATCAAAGACTCTTGCACTGAGTTAGGCAACAGAAACGGCCATAAGAGCCTGCATTCCGGTCTGGTTGCTCTTTTGGGTCCTCGGTGGACACTCCTGCTGACTTACTGTGGTTTTTGCTCCTTAGGACCTGAGGTATGCAGTGGAATTTTTTTGAAAGAAAGAGAAGAATCCATCCATGTTTGAAGTAACAACAGTATGATTCAGTTTTGACTGACATCTTCTTTCTGAGTGAATCAGTTACCATACTGAAAAGAGAAAAAATATGCACCTAGGTGTTCTCCCCCAGTGGGAGTAGTCCTTTTGTGCCACAGACTGGACTTCCTCATCCCTGCTAATCTTGCTTGGTGTTTGACTGATCTTCTCTAAGGAAGATCCTTTGTTTTCAATAGAGTCTTAGTATTTAGGGACACACTGTAGCTAATCCTTGGCATTTCTGGATAGAAGAAGTTCCTTCATCTTGGTATCGGGATGCTGAATGAATCTTATAACTACAGACTGCAAGAGTAATCTGTAGATAGACAATAGACTATAGATGAAGAAATGCTATCTTTACTCAGATTTAGCTGTGCAAAAAGTCCTTATGCTTCCAGATGTAATTTTTAGTCTGACGGTATCCGTTGGGCTTTCAGATGAGAACCAGAGCAGTTTTCCTTTCTGCTTTGATACTGAAGCTGCTGCTTTTCCTTCCTGTGTCTCCAGTCTTCTGGTATGTCAGAGATAAGGCAGCCTGCCTCGGGTGACCATAGTTTAATTTTTGTCATTTACTCTCTCTTCTGCTTCACTAATTGATCTTGAACACTTGCCAGGAAAGATGTGCCTTGAGGCTGCTGCTTCTTATTTTGATCTTCTAAATTTTATTTTTATTTTTTATTTTTTAAAATTTTTTAATTGGGACTTTTTTTCTTTTTGAAGGGAAACATAGTGTTCCCTTAAATGGTCATTGCTTTAGGTGAACACAGTTGCTTCAGAATTCCATTGGCATCGGCAGAGAAGGAGCTGTGATATTAAAATCCCTTAAGAACAACACTCCTCTATTCCTGATTGTAACCATCTTACTTGTGCTTGATCCCCTACCTCCCTTTATCTATCCAAGGGGCCTCAGACTAGGAGTCCGGTGGAGCGTCACAAAGTTGATAAAGAGCCCAGAGCATCTGCCTTATGAGGAAAGGCTGAGTACCCTGCAGGTCTGTTCTGCCTGGAAAAAAGAAGACTCAGCAGAGACTTTGCTTAATGTTTATAAATATCTAAAAGGGAGGTGGGAGGCAAATGGGTTAGGCAGGCTCTTCTCAGTGATGTATAGTGACAGGACAAGTAGCAGTGGCCCAAAATTTGAACATGAAAAGTTCCATAAAACACTGGAACAGGTTGTTCAGAGAGACTGTGGCATCTCCTTCTCAGAAGATATTCATGACCCATCTGGACATCTACTTGTGTGACCTATTGTAGGGAACCTGCCTTAGTAGGGAGTTGGACTCTGTGATCTCTTGGGGTCCCTTCCAACTCGTGTGTTTCTGTGACTGTTATATGGCAACTTCCTTCTCAGCCATGAGCCCAAATGAACAAAAGGGTCTGTATTAGATTAAATGCTGGGTCAACATTCCACCTTGATGTGAAGGAGTTACAGGGAGCAGAAAAGCTCACATCAAAAGTTTATAGGGATATGCTGTACATTTCCTTGACTTCCTTCTTTTCTAACCTTGTTTTAGTATTTATTGAATTGTTCAATTCTAACTTAGCTGTAAATGAGGGAAAAGAAAAATTTAACCTTAAATTGCAAAGATAATTAGTTGACTAAAGTTCCTGAGTCAGTTTTCCAGGTTTTAGAAAGCTGTTCTGAATTAAAAACGATGCAGATGTTGAGTGTATTTGATGCCTCATGCACCATACTGTTTCTCTTATAAACTAGAACACAGACAAGTATTATTCCAACAATAAAAAAAAAACATATTTGGTTGCCTGTTGTTCTTTTTATAGGGGAAGTATTGGTTTACTTAAATGTAAGTAGTGATATTGTCAACAAATATATTGTTTACTGACTTTACTAGTTAGCATAGAAGAAAACATGGTTGTGTGAGTTTCATACTGGAAAACTTTTCCTCCTGAAAAGGTTATGAATTATTTTGGCTGAGAGAGAGAAGGGAAAAGGATCAGTTAAGAAGTGTGCATTTTCTGATCTGAAGGGTATTTGCTTGCTAAGGGGGTAGGTAACGTGGTGATCTGAGATTAGACTGGGTAAACACTTGGTTATGACTTCGATGTTATATTTTATGTCAATTTCTTGGGCAGTACTTCTAAAAATCCACTTTGGAAGCAAGTCAGAATATTGCCTTGAGTAGAATCTTTGATAGATTTTGTTTAAAAATATGTTTAAATATAAAAGAGGAAAGGGAAAGAAAATCTGAAACCAAATACAGAACTACAGATCCAAAAAGTGTGTGTTAAATATGGGAGGAAACAAATTTCCATTTAACCACTGAGTTAAAATTATTATTAGCCTCTCTCATTGAGAGTTCTCGTTTATAGAATGTACAATAGTCATCCTGCCAAATATCTTCCTAAATAACGTTTAGTTTATAGCATTTTGAGTGTACCTAAGAAAATGGTTTGTGTGTTCCTAAATTAAAATACCAACATCTGTAAGACTTGATGTTTGCATTGCATGAGGCACAGTTATGTCAAATTTCTGGTACTCCATTTTTAAATACTTCATACTGTAATTTAGAAGCTGCTAGCCTGCAGTGCACAGTAGAGAACGGCAGAACACTTAACTCAGCTACAGTTTACAGTGGTTATGTATGATAACCCTTAGAGGAAGGGCTGTGAAGAGAGCTAACATCTCAGTGATGAGACACAGCTGCAGGAGATGTGCTTTGAAGGAACTGCACCAGGAGGAGTTCAGTGCCATGCAGAGGAGCAGCAACATGGCCCTGAATGGGGCTGCTGGGGAAGCAGGAAGTTGCACTGTGTATTGGCAGCAAGTGGAAAGCCAGTTCACTGAATGTCATAGGTCTTTTAAATTCTTCACAAATTTTCTGATCTGACAAGCATCCTGATGCTTGTTTACATCATCATATCTCATGCTGCTGAGTAGAAGCTGCTTCCAGTTGTGCAGCCTTTGTCTTATTTCTGTGGAACTGAGGACCTCTTCTTCCACAGAAGAATCACACCACTGCCAAAGCTTTCAGCTTTTGCTCCAAATTTCAGTGATGGAAGTTAGCAAAATATATACAACACATCAAGAAAATGTCTCTCTGGGTGAGCATCAAGAACCGCTACACTAGATTTATAGTTAAAACATATATAGTAGTTTATAGCTTTGGCTATGCCACTTGCTTGCTGTAGTGTTACTGAAGCAAAAGTAATAGTACTTGATTTCAGTAGACTAACAGTTCTTGTACCTGTGCACATTCTGTTCCTTTGATGTTCAGTGAATGACTGAAAGCATGCCGTGTTTAGCGATTAAGTTCTTGAGAGAGCACACCTTGTGTCCTCAGTATTGATATGTCAATTGCTGTATGCTTTTAAACTACATAAATAAAATCCTCAGGAATGTCCTATGCATAAGAAATCCTGAATGGTGAATAATTTAACATAACCTTTTTGCTGCAGTCCTTTTTGCTTTTGAACTACGTATGCCATGTATGTTACATCAAGTTAATTTGAGTGGTGTATTTGAAATGCTCAGAAACATGTAGAGGAGGAAGATATAGACAGGTGTTCGCAGCAGCTTTGTTAGTGGGGTTTAATACTTTATTGTTGACTGCTGTGCTAACTGCCTGCATGTATGTACCCACTTAAATGCAGTGGTTGAAACCACTGTGAGTCAATGATTATGCCTTTGCACTCATAAGTGTATTCTAAGCCATTGCTGTTAGTAACTCACACGGGCAGTTAAGTGCTTCTATGCATTTCTTGTTGAGAATTCCATTTCATCAAGTACTAGACTGTGACTTGCTTGAATTATTCAGTACTTGGAGGTGGGTTTACCTTTTCAATGCTGATTTTAAAGAATGAGGCTCTTTTCAGAGATTATGATGAAGTTTTGTTGGACAGAATTTTGTTTCAGTAAGAAACTGCCTTCAGAGTATCTGCTTTGCTCAGCTACTTTTCCTAGGTGTGGCCATGTATAGCTTCTTACAGCTGGTTTCCTTACAGTTCAGATGGGGGGTGTGATTTCTGATTCAAGAGAAGGCTGCACAAACTTATTGTTCTTACTCTGCAGTCTGCTAAGATGGCACTTAGCTAGATGATCTGGTCTTAAAGCCAGAGCAGGTAGCAGTTGCCAACATCTTGAGGAGTTAGTACCACTTATTGCTGCAAAATTAATATTGTATTACTGGTAAAGCATCAATTTATTTAAAAATAGCTGGGAAATATGGATGGGGATGCTTGCTGAGAAGAATCTGGAAAGAAGATGAATCTGCTTCAGTAAATTGGTAACTTATGGGAATTCTTGATGAGGAAAGCAGGCCCAGCCTCAAAGTTTATGTACTGGAAGGCTGAGAATCAAGGTGTGAGATACAACAGCAGTGCCCTTCCCCTCCCCAGAGTTTTAATAAAGAATAATTCAGTCTAATTGGGAAGCGTGCTATCTACTGTTTTGTAACTTGTTTTTTCATTAAATAGTTTTCTGCAGGATTCAGAGCTTTCAGAAATGATGCAACTTGACTGGAAGAGCCTTTGTCTTTTACTTGAGAGATTTTAATTCTGAATATAATATACTGGCTTGTGACCCTTTTTCCTTAACATTTCTTGCACTGTGAAATATAAAACAAACTTTTGTACTTCTAGGCAATCGCTGTCCAGCAGAGGTTAAAAAGCCACTTTGCCACAGGGGTTAGGACTCTGCCTTTTTCAGCTGAATACCTGGTTGAAATCAACAAGGTCTTGCTTGCCATGGCCGATGTTGAGCTGTTGCTGAATGCACCCGAGCTAAATACTGGCATCTATGAGGATTTTTCAACTCAGGAGGATGCTCTGAAGGTACTACATAGCTAAGCGTTCAGAGGGAAGAAGTGGAGGGATTAGCAGTGTTCATGACATAAGTGTGGCTCTGAGAAATACCGTGTGTCCCTTTACCTCTGGAACACATCAGCTATATAAAGTATTTCATCCTCTTCATAAAAAACACCCTACTAAGAACACTCAGAAGAATTTGTGAGTGACTGTTAAGTTCAGTTGCTATAGCTGATCTTATCTATAAACTGCCGATAGTTATGATCTTACTGTAGATACTGTTTTGGAATAACATTCTGAGGACATTAATTTTTGGTTTTCTTCGCTGCTCATGTTCATTTTACTGATGGCTTGTGTTGTTATTGTACTTGTAGAATGTAAAGGATATTTTGGATAAACTTGGGGATCAGATTGCGGTCATACATGAGAAGCAGCCTGATGTTATACTGGAAGCATCTGGGCCTGAAGCAATACAGATAGGAGATGCACTAACCCAGCTGAACGCAGAATGGGACAGAATTAATAGAATGTACAATGATCGTAAGTGGTAAGTTGAGAATCTTGGTGTCTCTGATCAAGTGTTGCACGTATTATGCCTTTTATAAATGTTTGACAAGTCTGACAGTGAAAATAAGGTTAGAAATGGTTGGTGTCATTGTCTAAGCAGAGACTTCAGCGACTTTGGAGCCACTGGATCAGGGAACCATCAGGATTACTAAAGCATCAGCAGGCACTGTTATTTTACTATGTTTTAATTTGAGAATAGTGCTTACAACTGGGTATTGCTTTCTATGTTTTTGCTGTCTGCCAATGGTCCCCTCCAACATTTGGAGACAACTGTTCCAGAGTCTGGTACCTGGCATTACTGATTATGCCTGCAGCTATACTGTTGTCTTCATAAGCATGAGTCACACTGAGATCTTAGTTATGTCTTTCCCCTCCCCCCTATAACTTAATTTAAAAGCTTTAACTTATATTATCTTTCTCTAAGTATCAGTAAAATTTCATTTATTTCTAAAATTTCATTTCATTAAGTGGCCAGGGTTAACTGGAGAGCTGATCTTCCCATTGAATAAGATAATTGTGTCAAAGAGTAACTTTAGTGTTTATGATTAGCAGGCAAAAGGCAACAAATCACCTCCTCACTTAGTTCACTGAATACAAATTACTTTTCAACTTCATAAGATGTGTAAAGCTTTGCATTTTAATGAGGATAATATTGGGCACAAATTTTCATGCAAAAAAGATTGCTAAACTAGGAATTTAAACGAAAATGGGATGCAACTTCCCGAATACATTAAGTGCTACAATTTTAATGGGATGATGTATTTTAATTAACAAAGACAATTTTAGCATCAGTGTTAAAGTGCTGTATTTTGATATTTGTATTCTTTAACCCTTTTTTTTAACCAAGATTTTTTTTTAACCAAACATTTATTCAGTCTTGTCCTAAGTATAAGGAAGAAATGTAAAATAATGCATCTCCTTAGTAATCTCTGGCTTTTCCTATTTCTGGGATGTGTGCAGATTTTGACAGGGTTAGTAGAAACAGCATCTGAAATGCTTGGTAAAAGACTGATTAGTTTTCAGAGCTAGTAATGATTTTCAGATTGAGTTCCAACTAAGTAGTTAAATCTTGGATAAAAGCTCTAATGTAGCCAAGCACACAAAGCCTTTAAGCATTCAACTAAATCTGATTGACTTGGTTTGATTTAAACACTTGTAAATTAAAATGTTTGTGGGTTTTTCATGTGCAAATTTGTGTGTGTGTGTATATGCTCAGCAACCTGTGTTGTGCTGCTTGTATCAGTGCTGGTTTGCTTGTTCTGCTCCTTCTGTCACAAACTTTTCATCAGAGTTAAAAGTGCTGGTGATTTGGGAATGAGCTGTGGCTTGGAAGCATGTGGCTTCCTGTAGAGGAAGCCAGGCATAGCCAGATCATGGTGATATGGTTACAGGCCTTTTGTACTTTTACCTTTCAGCCTAGGCATTCTGTGTATTGAAACAGCAGCAAGTGCATCTACCTCAAAACTGGAGTGAAACCATAGCTCAATGCTCAAAATACTGATGTAACTGTAGGCTGGAAACTGAAACCAGGAAAGCTTTCTATCTCAGTGTTGTACAGTTCTTAAACTCTAGATTCTGAAAAAAAAATATGTCCCAGAAATTCTCAAGGAAGCCATTAAAATATTCTTTTAAACTATTTTAAATGCTTACAATATATCTTTTCATTGAATCTGAAATGAGATACCTTCATGAGACAGTATGTTCAGTTAAAGTCTGTAAAATGTATGTGAGAAATAAAAGGAGAATGAGATTTGGGGTCAGTCTCAGGTTAGTCTAATGCATTGCCATGGGATGCATGCAAGAAAATGAAGCAGTAGAACTGGAAAATGGGGTCAGAAAAAATTAAGTAGGAATTTTCCTATTTTGCTTTCTTCTTTATTGGAATTACTCCACATGACAAATAGTAACAAAACAAAGCTCTGTATGTGCCAGGAAATGTGGATGAGCCTCGATTAAAAACTAGATGAAATTCTGATAAAAATAGTCTCTTTAGAATTCTGGAATTGCTGAATTTAATTAGTGAAGAAAATAGATGTAATGTAGCTTTGTAAAGTTTGATTTCAGATGCCTTTGATTCTGTGTTGCTAATTTCATGTTATCTGGATACACACAGTAATCTTGAAGCCTTTGCAGCTGAAATTGCTTAAGACAAAAAGAATGGGCTGCAAATGATGACTTTCCTCACATCAGTGAGAACCTTCTTATTAGCAGGAGATCTGGTCTCCCATGTGTCTTTTCTAAAGAATATCCTTGATATTAGTTTGGAATGGGATACTCTGTAGTCTACAAAAGGTGATGTAGAATTTGTGTTAGAATCATAGAATGGTTTTGGTTGGAAGGGGTGTTTAAGATGATCTAGTTTCACCTCTCCTGCTATAGGCAGGGACAGCAGCCCTCTAGACCAGGTTGCTCACAGCCCCATCCAGCCTGACCTTGAATGCTTCCAGTGAGGGGGCATCCTTAGCCTCTCCCGGCAACCTGTTCCAGTGTCTCATCACCCTCACAGTAAATAACTTCTTCCTAATATCTAGTTTAAATCTACCCTCTTACAGTTTAAAGCCATTTCTCCTTGTCCTGTCAATGCCTGCCCTTATAAAAAGTCCTTCCCAGCTTTCCCGTAGGCCCCCTTCAGGTACTGTAAGGCTGCTAAGTGTTGTCTCGAATCATGTATCCTTGGACACATTTCTTCTCTTTGTTTTGTAATGGTACTATTCTTTTAGCAATCAACAAATAGAAAAATAATTCTTCTCTATGCCTTTGGCATGTCTTTCTTACTTAACATTCATGGACTCTTTTTTGTGACTTTGTTAGCATTGGAAACATTCACTTTAAATTGGAAACAACTTTCTGACTTTGGTAATTCAGTCTTTATCCATACTTGAAAATATTGCTCTTTGAACTATGTTTCATGTTAGTTTGAGACTGCAAATGTGAAAATCATAGCAAAATATAGCAAAATGCATGGGAAATGAGTGTGTGATTAAATGATAGAATTACTTTCACAAGTCTTCTGGTAATACAGTCAGTTCTATGTAGTCAAAATCACCTTCATTTGTTAAATTCCAGCACCAACAGTGCATGGTTTATGAATTAAAAAAAAAAATAATCTGAGCAATTAATCATTTTTTACATTTCATACTATATGATGTCTGAACTACTTTACAATAAAGAAAAAAAAGGTTCTGCTGGCCAATTTGATGCAGCTAATCAATCTTTATTTTTCTAAGTGTTAGAAACAAAAGCGTGCTTTGGGCTGCCCTTTTTTCCTTCAACTGGAAGTTATGCTGTTGGCTTTTACCAGTTATTACCGTGTCAGGAAGCTCTCCGTACTGGGACTTGATTATCCAGGCTGCGTGCTGGTCTTCAGCTGTTTTGCAAGTCAAGTTATACGGAATTCTTCAATATCGCTAGAGTGGAAATTTTAGTCTTTTCACTGAAATGGTTGGCTAATTTTTCAATGTGTTGTTTTTTCAGTTCCTTTGATAGAGCAATTGAGGCATGGAGGCAGTTCCACTGTGATCTCAATGACCTCTCCCAGTGGATAACAGAAGCCGAAGGGTTATTAGCTGATGCCCGCGGTCCAGATGACAGCCTGGATCTGCAGACAGCTGGGCTTCATCAGCAGGTATGTATAATATGTGCAGTAATGGGGCAAGCTAGGAAATCTAGACTTTTGTTTAAATTTGTAGTCTTTTATGTGATTCATGTATGAGACTGCAGTTAATGTAACTTTCATTTGTGGTTTAAAGTGTTTCATGAAGAAGATCACAATTGCTGTTTGTAGTATGATGGCTTCTATCTTGAATAGTTTCAACTGATACTGGCATTATTTAATCTAGAAAATGAGAAGATTTCAATTATGGGTGCCTTAGATTTTATTGTTTCAGAATTCGGTTCAATTATAGATATTGTAGTTAATATATAATTATTGTAGTTTAAACTACAATTTAACTACTTGATTACTTTTTTAGACCCACGTTATGGAACAGTGGACTCTTCTTTTTAGCTAAGCTACTCTCTGCTAAAAGAGAGGAAAACACTACTTTAAGGGTCTGAATTTTTCTTTCTTCTGTGTAAGGAGTGGCAATCTGAGTGTTATCCTAACACCGTTCTTAATTTTATCCTTGTTACTGCTTGATGTTATTTTTTTTTCTTCTTTTCCCATTGCAGGGAAATTTGTGTTAATATCGTGAGCTTGCTGTAGTTTTAAGGAATGTTTGGATTTTTGACCCTGACATCTTCTGACTTCGTTCTGTTTCATGGATTTGTTACGGTGTTAGGAGAGCACAGACATGATGATCCTAGCTAATTCATTGTTAAGTTACAGAAATAAACAGGGCCATGGTTTATGAGAAGAAATAGTTGTTTAAAAAAAAAAAAATAAAAATAGTCCTAGAATCTGTTAGCAGTACTGGAAAGGAATCAAAAGCGAGCATGAAATCTAACACTGATCGTTTGAATGAATTCTTGTGATCCTAGGTAGCATTCAGTAGTGTATTCTGTACCATCGTCTCTTTTTTAGGACACTTGTTAGAAAACTAAACAGGACTTAATAACAGAATTAATAATTTAAATCAACAACATCCAACTTTAAGTAAGAGCTTCAAGCACCTATTTTAGTAAAACAATATGCGCTCATGATTTATTGTGCATATTATGAGCCATAGATCAAAGTCATCTCTGGTCAGTAATAAAACCGTGTCACTTTTTTTCTGATAGGAACTTGAAGAAGGAGTACACAGCCATCAGAGCAGTGTTTTGGCATTGAACAGAACTGGGGAAGGGATCATACAGAAACTCTCTGCTACAGATGGTAGCTTCCTGCAGGAGAAGCTGGCAGGACTGAATAGGCGCTGGAAAGCAATCACTGCTGAGGTCATGGATAGACAGCAGAGGTAACAAGTTACTCAGGAATTTGGATATCTGGCTGGATGTGG
Source organism: Excalfactoria chinensis (assembly GCF_039878825.1). NCBI lineage: Eukaryota > Metazoa > Chordata > Aves > Galliformes > Phasianidae > Excalfactoria > Excalfactoria chinensis. The sequence goes on along the minus strand of NC_092827.1, from coordinate 61,798,126 downwards.
TGAAGAGAATCTCATTTAGCAGGCTGTGAGAGTTAGTGTATTCAATTGCATGCTGTTATTTATCTGAGTTTTCCAGACATTTGGGCCTCTTTTTTTAACTGTCTCATATTACTTGTGATATTTTTCTTTTTCAAAATCATTCCATTGCTAAGCCGAACACCATTTTTGGAAGGAATGCTGAACTAGTTCTTTCGGCTGAAGCTAAATTCTGAAAGTACTCTACCTTGATTCCTGTTTTAGCGTTGTCGAAGATACACTAATTGAAACAATTGTATGGTGGAAGTCAAGAGCGGTCTGTGCAGCCATTTAATATAGCTGACTAGTTATTTTCTGAACAAAACAGAAATCCTTTGTGTATGAACCTTAAATTTTCTTCAGAAGATTAAAGTGTGAAATATTCTTAGATGAATGCATGAGTTTTCAGAGTGTCTGAGGACCTTGTAAGGTTTCCTCCTCTGTTTCTTAATGTTATAGAAAGCTATAAGGATTAGTCTCAAAAATCGTAGAATCATAGAATTACTCAGGTTGGAAAAGACCTCAAAGAAAAAGTTGACTGGCACGTCATGTTCACTGCAGAAGTGCATGTGGATATTTTGTTTTCCTTTTTAAGGCTAAAGGGGGAGAATCAGCAGCTGATAGATTACAGAAAAAAGCTTGATGATCTGCGTTGCTGGTTGGAAAATGCAGAAAATGTTCTGGACACGAGATTTACATTCAACCATGAAGAAAATCTACGAGAATTACAGGCAAGATCCTTGATTGTGTGTATGTATGCATGTATAAGTTTTGTGCAAAGTGTTAGAATGTGACTTTTGGAGAATATTTTCACAGTGTAAATTGACAAAGAAATATGATGGTTGTGTGAGAGTTCCGTGTGACTGCTTACACAAGCAAGAAGCATCTTGTAATTAAATCAGGTTGAGTTGGTAATGGTTGTCTTGTCAGATGATGGTGGCAGTTTCAGGAAGTGAGAAGTATATATACAGCTGATAGAATTTGGTAAATGAAATTATACTCAGGATAATACCCACAAGTCTATTTTATAATTCTGAAGATGTTAGCAAAAGTCAGTAAGTTTAAAAGGGTGTTGTAAGAATGGGCAAGTTGATAAATGGACAGGTGGGTGTGTATGCACCGCTGTCTTGTTTATTGGGCAGATTTAATCCTTTGTGGCATGCTTATGGCTGTATATTTAAGTAGCTGTTTAATCTAGTAAAGGTTTGGTCATTTCATGTTACTTAGATGTGTATATACATGTTATTTTCCCTGTTTGTTTTGTGTCAGGTTTTGACAGCAAAATATCTTTAATTTTAGGATGCATGAAAGAGAAGGTTTCTGGAATACTGAAAAGAATCCAATAATCAAAGTTACTGGTTTTTAAAAAATTAAAAAGAAATATACTGCTAGCCTTAAAATTGCAACAAATATATATAAGTGATGTAAAGTAATTGCTGTTGTATTTGCCTAAACAAGTTCATTCTCTTTTTAATGTCTGAGTATAGCTGCTAACTGGCTACAGTGTAAATTTAGTTTTTCTTGTGGATTCCTGAAGTGAAAGGTAGAAGTGGATTATAGGGTGTGTGTGTTTGTGTGCATGTGTGATATAAGCAAAATTTACTAGAGAAGCACTGGCAGGGAATTAAATACCATATTGGACTTATCACAGCAGAAATAGCGTTTATAGTTACGATTGTGCTCATTAATTGAATTCCAGGTGCTAGTAAGATTACTGGGCTGCTCAGGAGGGTGAGGAATTTCCTCATAGGTAAAGAAACTTGGAGAACTTTCCTTGTTTTGCATAGCCAAAGAACAATGAGAAGAGAGATGGTGAGAATAGGATAACGTGGGGGAGATGATTTGTTGTTAAAGTCTGCTGTTGGGGAAATGGGAGTAATGGATATTAACTGATCAGTCATGAGTAGATGCTGTCTGGGAATGAGAAGGAGATTTCTAAGTAGAGAAAAATAAAATAAACATCTGATTCAAACATAAACAAACAAAGCCCATTCTTTATACTTGAAAATTTACCAAAGGTACTATTTGGTATTGCACTAATTCTTACCAGGTGCTCTGTTCCATGAAGTACCTTCAGGCCTGTGTTCCTGGCACTTTCATGAGCACAACTCATAGTAAGGTGTTATACCAGTATTAGGGTGGATGAACACGATGCAGACTAGCTAATGTCATATGTTTGTTCTAGTGCTTTAAAGACAAAACTTGTGATAAAAGAGTGTGGACTGTTGGATACATGTGGTACATACAGAGGTGGTCAAAGAGAAGCATCTTGTGAGGTCAGAATTGATGTGAGTGATATGAGGCTACGTATGTACCCTGGGTGTTATATTTACAGCTTTGCACATGTCCTCTAATTGGTAATAAATGTTGATCTTTGAATATTTGTTTTAATAATTTCTGCACAATGCCAAGAGTAAACAAACAAAAGGCAACAAAAAACTGCTTCTGTTACATAGTTTGAAGGAAATTTCTCAATACTAGAGCAAAAGGAAAACTTTTCCTCTTGTTACTGTATAACATTTATGCATTTGACTTCAGTCCTAAACTATTCTGGTCCCTTTTAGGTCTTAAGTGAAGAGATGGAAGTACAGGGAGACAAACTGGAATGGTTGAACAGAACTGAACCTGAAGTTATTCTGGATAAAAATGTTGATCTTCAGGAAAAAAATAAGCTTTCTGATAGCCTGCAGTCCCTCAATGTGAGGTGGAATAAGGTGTGTATTTCTACAGCATTTTTACCTGAAGTTGAAAATACACTACTATATTTGGAGTGATGGTCTTCCTTTATCCATACTTCTGTGACATCTAAATGTCTTGGAAAGTGTGTGCATGTTGAGGGACTGTCTCCCAGGCATGAATCCATGTCTGCATGAAAACCCTGGCAAGTGTTATTTCATCAGAATAAGTTGATTAATTTACTTGTTTTATTCTTCTTTTTCATCGTCTTTCAAACAGCTGGATCAAAAATGTTTAGTCATAGAATTATAGAATGTTTTGAGTTGAAATGGTCCTTGAGGATCATCTAGTTCCAATCCCCTGATGGACAGCTAAACTTGTTCAAGTTGCCAAAGCCCCATCCAACCAGATCGCTTCCAGAGGGGGGGTATCTACAACATTTCTCTGGGCAACTGTTCCAGTGCATCACCACCCCCATAGCAAATATTTTTTTCCTTATATCTAGTCTAAAGCTACCCTCTTATAGTTTAAAATCATTACCAATTGCCCTGTCACTATCCTCCTTGATAGAAGAAGATAGTCTCTTCCCATCTTTTTTGTAGGCTCCCTTTAAGTTCTGGAAGGCTTCTGTAATGTCCTTTCAGAACCTTCCTTCTAGACTATGTAACACTAACTCCCCACAGCCTGTCTTTCCAGGAGAGGTGCTCTAGCCCTCTAATTATCCTTGTGGTTCTTCTTGAACCTGCTCAAGTAAGTCCACATCCTGGTCATGCTGGGGGCCTCAGAACAGGGTGCAGTACTGCAGGTGAGGTCTCACAAGAGGAGGGGAAGATTCATCTTTCTCAACCTGCTGGCCATACTGTTTTTGTTTTTCTATCCATTGCCTTCTGGAAATGGCAGGCCAATCTGTTTTCACTGCAAGAGATTTTTTTAATTTTTTTTTAATTAATTTTTAGATTAATTCCGTATTGCCTTAGTTTTTTGTGACCACAAATCACGAGCATTGCTTTAAAGTGTGCCTAGTAAGTCTTGACTCTCATACCTGGACAGTAAAAAAAGCCAACCTAACAACATGTAAACAATCAAGGTAAGGCTTTGGAAAAACGAACACTAGGCACCTTGGGTGTTTTTATTGTTTTTAAATGATACTTTGAAAAGCTTTACTGGAATATGAAGCCTACCAGTATAGCAGATGTAATGTAAAATATCGTATGTGCTCTAATACATTAACTTTTGCTATTAATGTTGATTTACTCACTGCTTTTATTCCTCTCTGCTGGGCTGTAGGTGTTCAGAGAAGTGCCTGACAGAGTGAGACAACTGGAGGCTTTTGTTGGACAGTCTCACCTTGTTGCACAGGCAAAGCCTTCTGGTGAGTAGTCATTCCTTCCACTGAACTTAATTATATTGAATTTAATACTGTTTGTTGTCAAAAAAAGCAGTCTAAAAAGGAAAACCTTCCCTACATACTTAGACAAATGGAAATGTTTTCTGCTGCTTGGGGGGTTCCCTTCCTGTTATCAGAGGAGTGAGAGAGGGAATGTCTGGTTAGGGAAAAAGTCGCTCTGCATTTCAGGTTTGGACATTGTCCATTTATGTTCCCCTAAATGTGCTGAAGTGAAAGAATGTTTCAGTAAGGCTTAGGTGTCCTCATCAGGAGCTGGTATTGTAGGTACAGGAAAAAATATCTAAACTGGCTCTTTCTGTGACTGTTTCCCAGCAGATTTGTGCATTTTGCATTTGTGCCTTTTAGTAACAGAGATCCAATAGAATGTTTATCTACAGCTAATTATCCTGCATACGGATCCTCTGCAGTCCTATAAATGTCATTCTGCATCTTTTGGATTAGTAGGAGCACAGGCAGGTTTTTTCCCGTATACCAGTCAGTTATTTTTCTGAACCCTGTAAGGGAAGCTGTCAAAAAATATGGTCTTGTATCAGATACTAATATTGGGAATTGGGTTAAGAATGGGGAAATCTTTCTGCCAAGTAACTCAAAAGTGAGAAAAGCAATTTCAGATTTTTACATTAAATGAAATAATTGTTTACTATGCTTAGAGATCAGTGAGGGCTTAGCTTCATTCTGTTAAAAGCTAATGCCATTTTGTTTTGTTTCTCATGTATATAGTATTGTGGGTGATTTGTGGGCTCTTTGTCATGCAGTGAGATAACTAATAGCTTCAAAACAAGCAAAAAATCCCATTTGGGTGCCTTAGATTTTTGGGATTAAAAAGCATCAAATGCAGATCTTGCATTTGATCCCCCCAAACTGTACACGTAGCTATGATTTGTTTGATTTTTATTTTTTTTTTTCTTTAAAATCACCAAAACTCTTTCAGATGTCCAAAAGGTGGTGCTAGCAGCTTCCTCGTTGGAAATTCCTGTTCAGACACAGCACACTTTGGAACTTTCTGCACCTGCTGATCTGGATAAAACTACAACTGAGCTGGCTGAATGGTTGGTATTGATTGACCAGATGCTCAAGTCGAACATAGTCACCGTGGGAAATGCTGAAGAGATCAACCGGACTATTGCAAGAATGAAGGTACGTATTTTAATGAAGGTTGGTGGTTGGGAAAATGAGGTGATGTTTGTTTGTGATTTCTTTACTAAACATATAGGCTAAAAATGTATTAAAAAAACAAAACAAAACAAAAACACCCAACATAAAACAGCTACAGTAAATGCTTAACCTGCACATTACACTTCAAAATTGGTTGATATTATGCTATTCTCCCTTCTACTATTTCCTCTTAATTCCTTGTCTCCCTTCATGAGCAAGATGTGAGATAGGCACTGCTATTTATTTACTTATTTTATTTAGACAAAGCATACAGAAAAGAACTGCAAGTGGTATCTTTAGTGATTATATATAGGTAACTTATGCTGAAGCCTTTGGAGCACCTTCAGCACTCCATCATTGGAGGACAACCTGCATGATCCACTTTGTAATGATTTTTTTTTTAATGAGTTTTGTTATGTTGTAACTAGTCTAAACTGATTTTCAGAGATATGTTAAAGTGATTATAGGTTTTAATGTAAATGGTTATGGTGTAAATACTTTTCTGTTGATAGCTTATGCTATGCTGAGCTATGACAAAGGGCAGCATTTGTGAGACGTATGCTGCCATTAAGGTTCATTGCATTTGACTTGATATCCATTAACATGAGTACGAGTACAAGCTGCAGGCTTAATAAGTGCTGAACTATTTCTGAGGACATTTAACATCATTTGGTATTTGATAGAATAAATGTGAAAATGCTTTCTTTTAACTGTATAATGCTTACGATATGGGGTTCTAGCACATAGCCATAGTTGAAAGAACGATCATGCTTTGTCTACATCCATGCTGACTGTTCTTCCAGCTTCTTTACCCATCTCCCTATAAATGTGTACATTTGCATGTGTGTTTATATAAAGATCAGAACTTGGTAAGATGAAAATAAATTACAGGAGGGAGAAGAACATATACTGGAAAATATTTTACAATGACTGGTGGTAACTGTGATTTGTGAAGGTTAGCCTCCACATCTGGATTTTCACTTGTAATTCAGAATACTTTTGCATTTTAAAGCACTGCTATAATACTGTGACAGCTCAAGGGTTGTAAATAGTGATGAAGCCACCATCTGTCTCTGGAGACATAGATGTTTCGTTTTATGTATAAGTAATACAGATATTGTTAAGTAAATCCTGTTTTTTGAACCTCAAAATCATATCCTAATTCTCAACAGGTAACAAAGGCAGATTTGGACCAACGGCACCCTCAGCTCGATTCTGTTTTTACATTGGCTCAAAATTTGAAAAATAAAACTTCCAGTTCAGACATTAGAACGGTGATTACAGAAAAATGTAAGTTCCTCCATTCTGTGTTTTGTAAAGATGGTGTTTCCATGATGGTAAAACCTTCATCTCTTTCTCTTAAACTCTTTGATTTTTAGCCTAGCTGAAGTTGTTTTCCTTGAGTAAACTGAATATTGGCATTGTGAAAACGTGGGTTTCACTATAGCAGCCTAATGAAAATTCTTGGAAGAAGGATTGCAGTTTATTTTCTCGACCAGCTGTTTTGCTGGGATTTTATGGTATCTTATGAAAAACTTGAGTTACTTGACAGGCACATATCCAGAGATAAGGATTTCATAAGACTCTTTATTTATTTATATAAAGGAGCTACTAATATATTTTTATTTTTGTTGATCCTACATTACACTGGACGGCTGGTAGAAAAGCACGAATATCTTGCTTTGGAAGACCCACTTTTGAAATTGTTGACTGAGAATTAGAGCTTTTAAGTCATTTGTGCATATGTTAAATATTTTTAAAACATCTTTTACTTGTATTTACAGAAGGAAAGCACAATTGACACAATTAGAAACCAGGGGACATTGTATTCTTTGAACTTCTGAGGGTTTGCCAGTTGCTAAGATTAGAAAATTAATGCAGCAGGAAATACTGCAGTTAGCAGAAAAGATAATCCATGGAACAGTGAAAAGATATATTGTGCCATCTTCTTCTGCAAAGTAGTTTGGTAGTAGGATGGTAGCAGTTGTAGTTCAGTGGAGTCAGTCAGTAAGGGGAGATCTGGTCACTTGCAAAGTATCCCTCACAAAAGATGAAAGAGAATAAAGGAATTGTATTTTGAAAACTTACATTGAGTTCCCTGATAGCTGTGCTTGCTAAATATGGCAGCAGGGAAGCTGTGTATGTTGCCACAAATGAAGCTTCCAGTAGATACCCTTTGTGTGTGAAGATTTTGCTACCTGTTAGGAAACATGAAAAAAGTTAAGGTTGCATTTGTAAAGAAAATGACATTTCTGTTATAAGGGCTTTGTAGTAGTTTGCTCTTTTCTCAAGTGAAGAATGGAACTACTTTGTACACCTCATTCCTTAAACGCTCAGGAGAATATACGCTAGAAAATTTGCTAAGTGTCATTAGATGAAGCCCAGTTACTCAAATAGCTAGGAGTGCAGAAGCAAAGTTTCTCTGGAATGTCCGCAGCAGTAACTGCCTAGACCCAGGAAGTTAAAAACAACATGTACTCGGGTTTTCTTTCCTATTTTTGATCCCACGGGCAGATACTTGAGGCCACTCAAGAATTTATCTGTCAGGGAGTAAAGAGAGAAAAGGAAATATGTCAATAGCAGATAATTGCATTAGGGTCTCTTGAGTGGATAAAAGTTTCAGTCCAGACAGAGAACAGGTTAACCTGCCCATTCACAGGGAAAAATCTGTAACAGAAATTCAAGGTATATTCATTCATTAATAATATCTGCATAGGAACATCAAATACATCAATTTCAACCCCGTTGCTGTTGTACATAGTTGTTTCATAGGGGTATTTTTCTTTCCAACCTTGTGGAGAGAGCCTGAAATCATAGGAGACTTTTCTATAAATTTTATTAGCTAGCACACAGTGTTATACCCATTTTTCATTCCTGCTGTTTTTGCTTTTGTGTACACATTTGCTGTTGAGGTTACTGAAGTTTTTTTTCTGAGGTCTCATTCAATTCATTCAGTGACCTACGTCATGCCAGAAAATTATAGTCACTTTGGCAAAGGCACTTCACTGCCACAGTCTGGGAGCTCTGTGAAGCTGAACGGAATTATTATTGAATGTATTTTTAAAGATAAGAGATCCTTCCAGGCAGATCAAGCAAAATGACTTTGGATGTCCATAGAAGATTTATAAAACAAACAAACAAAAAAAGCAAAATAACAAAACAACCTGCAAAGGTTGAAGTTCACTTACGTGATGTTTAGCTTAAACACATTTTTTTACTTCATGAGGGATTAAAGCAACTTCATGAAAGATTAAAGCAACTTTAGTGTCAGTCTTTAGTTCAAATAATACAATGCGTTGCTACTGTCAAGACAGGTAATAGGGAAGACCAATTTTTACCTCAACAGGCTCTCAAGAAATATACCTTTTTTTTTATTGGACTGTAAGTATAAAGAAAGTAGTATGATGCTGTTGGTTTCTTTCTGTCAGGCAGACTTACTGCTTTCCCTGATGCTATTATTTTGCTCTAGTCTTCAGTCGTGTTTTCTTTTTCATTCTTTGTTTATTAAAGGTTAAAGCTTGTTTATTGATTGTTTAAAGTAACTCTATTGAGAGAGGAGCGTGGTATTTTGAAGGAAATGGGGTGAGATCAATAACTTCTCTGTTGTATAATCTACACAAGCCTGTAGAAACCTGTGGTGGAGTGAAAATACTAAAGCACATTGTTAGTGCTCCTACCTTAGCCATAGCTGTAGTGCAGGTGCTACTAGACTGAGTTCAGCACATATGGTGGTCAGTAAACCTTAGTTTGCTTTAAGTACAAAAGTACTTGCTATGGCACGGCCTTCACCCTGCTCTGGTGCTCCCTGGGAACTCTGCTGGTAGCAGATCTGCTTTGGCATCTACTGAAGCAGTCAAACCCTGACTTTTTGTTTACTTGCATGAATATATAAATTACTTCAGGAACTAAAATACAAAATATTGAAGTGAGTGTATTTGAAAATGAGTTACATTATTGCCTCTTGTCATGAGTAGTAAGTGATAATTAGGGCTACTTGATTGCTTGCCACAGTTTTTTTTCTTTTTTTGCATTGTCCTCTCCAGTGGAAAAAGTAAAGAACCAATGGGATAATACCCAGCATGGTGTGGAGGTGCGGCAGCAGCAGCTGAAGTACATGCTGTCAGACAGCATACAGTGGGATGAGCAGAGGAAAGAAATGGAGCATCTCATGGAGCAGTGTGAGATCCGTCTGCGTATGCTTCAGCAGGCCCCAAAGGAGGTGCTTGTCAAACAGATTTCAGATAACAAGGTAAGACCATTTGCAGTTGACTCCTTGGTCTGTGTAATGCTATTGGATTTGTTTGATATCTGAATGTAAGATTTAATTGTAAGGTTGATGTGGTGGTTCTGTGATTTTGGGCACTCTATGTTCTAAATTACTTCTTTTTTATCAGCCTTCTTGACAATTACTTTTGAGAGAAAAACTGGTGGTGTGAATACTTGTGTGCCTTTTTATAACTGTGGCTTTTCAGCGTAGTATAATCCAATAAATGATGCTATGCAAAAAGTCCTTGTATTGATAAAAATTTAATCATAGAACCACAGCATGTAGCATGTATCATTCCGTAGAAATCTATTAACAATAGTAAATCCAAGAATGGAACAAGTTAGTTAAAATTATCCCAGGTTTCACTTATCTTATTTTTCCCTCAATTCCACGTGATCTTTGTCGCTTTTTGTATCAGAGTGAACATGCTGCGATAAATCAGTAAATCTGATGTCCCTTGTGGTGGGTGTTTGAAAAAGGGCAGGCAGTAGGAGGCTCAGGGTAAGAACTAAAGAGACTAATGGTTAAGGAGGGGCTCTTATCAGTGTAGAACTTAGACATTCACAGACATTCAATGTAGGGATGTGGCTAGGTACGGAAAGAAGCAGGGAGTTTAGTAATGAGAATTTCTCGCTGACCCTAGCTATTTCAGTAAGCAGTAAAACCGTCTGCTCTTCGTTGGCTTTCCTGAATGAGCAGAGAATCAGAAATGGACTCTTAGGCCTACCTTTTTGCTTTCTTAAGTGAAAATAGTCATGTGTCCAAACATTGGGTATGGAGATAAAAAAGATACAACTGATTAATAAATAAAATATGTATATTTTATTTTGTATTTTATTCAAAACTCTAAGTACATTATAACGCGCCAGCTGTATTGCTGTTAGCATATCTTAAATTTGTTCACATTGCTCACATTGCTAAAAGCTAAAACTGTTTTTACTTCTGTTGCCAGTAAAACATATAGGAGAGTTTTTCTAGGTCTTGGTGGCTTTAGCTTTAACAATATCATTTTTCTCACTTTAATTTTGGTTCATTGTCAGGATGCTTATAATCTGAGGTTTTCCTTTTAAATAGAACTTTATTCCATAAAAGAATTAGGCACATTTGTGCTTTTTTAAGCATAAAAGAGGGTTTTATGATGATAATTGCATAATACGAAAAGCAGTCTGATGTTGATTTTGCCCTGATGTCTCATTCTGAAATTCCTTTTTAGCTGTTAGTACATGATTTGCATAGAGGAGACATCACAGTAGCTGCATTCAATGATCTTTCTAATAAACTTCTTCGAGAGTATCGTGATGATGATACAAGGAGAGTGAAGGAAACCACTGACCAAATGAACACTTGCTGGGTTAATCTGAACCAAAGGTAATTAGTTACAAGGTTTCACTATATACCTTTCTTGTTTTAAACTTGTCATGTTTATCCCTTACACCTATTTCGGTCCCTTCTCTGCAGGCTTAACTTTACTGCAGCATTTGGCTGTGCTTTAGTGGTTTAATCAGTGGCAGTGAAGCTGAATTTTGATGATGGAAATTCACACAGTTTACTATGGAAGACTTCTGAATGACTTCCAATTCTTTGTTCAAAAATGATAGTAATAAGGGTTAAAATAAAAATATACTGCTGTCGTGTTTGCTCTCCACTCTGCTTGTGGCTGTTTTTTCTCTAAAGGTCTTTGAGCAATTCTTCCTGTTCTGTGTTGTTACTAAGCTCTGTATATATGTAGTTTGCTACTGTGCTTCCTTTTCATAAGGCTGAAAAAATTCAGCTCTGCTTTCCAATGTTTTAATTTATTTAAGGCCTTTCATCTAAAGGAAACTTTTCCTGAATGGGGCTGTGAAGTTTCTGAATGCAGTGTGTCTGACATTCACATCTAGAAAGCATTTGATCTACAGGAACTGAGATTTAAAGCTTCTTTGTATTTGTCCTATTCATCATTTGCAGACCAAATGTTGAAATATGATTGCATGTGTTTTCCTATGTTTAATATTTTTTTGTGCGTGCAAAGTAATGTAATTGCTTCAAACAGTCTATAGCATTTTATCAGTAATTATTATTAGCCTAATGTCTGACTCAATGCCAGCAACTTTAATAGACTTTGTGATTAGAAGGACAGAAGGGAGAGCTGATCCTATGTGTGTGGGAATGGGGTAAATGAGAACCAAAATCTGTATGTATGCATGCATGTAGGTGCACACAAAAAGGGAAGCTGCTTATTTAAAAAAAAAAGAAAAGATATGTGAGCTAATTGAGAACAAATCTTTCATAGTAAAGCTACTACAGTTGAATGATATGTCCTGGGGAATGAGAGGAAGAGAACTTTACAGTGGTAAACAGTTGGTTTCACAGGTAATTAAGGAAGAAGAATGTAATGTCTTGTTATCCTTCCTTGGAGGGAAATGATGTCTTTGTAGTTTTCTGCTTTTGATGACACAGAGTTTTACACAATTCCTTTCCTCATTATTTCCGCTGAGAGATGAGATAAAGGACAGACAAAGCTTTATATGGCTCATTCTATGTGATCATTTGAGAGAAAATAAAAACTTGTTGATCTCTGAATGTTTTAGAGACATCTAAGGTAGGGTTTTCAAACAACTAAAATATTTCATAATTGATCTAATGTGGGCATCTTCTTTTCATGATTCTTCGCTTACAATGTCCAGAAGACAAAGGGAAAGGAAAGACTTCAAGCATATGACAAAACTTCCATGGCTTTTTACTTTCTGAACTAGGTTATAGTGATGAGGTCACCTTTTCAAATGACCCATCGTGACCATTCATTTGAACACAGTCTGCAGCGTGTTCCTCCTGCCCTTCCTCAGAGTAAACTAGTATCTTTTCCAAAGATGCTGTTAACTTCATTTGAACTGGTCATGATGATTTCTGGGAATAGAGATGCTACTAGAGGTTGGCAAGATTGCTCCTTGTTAGATTAGCAGTACCTGTAGATGCCAGCTCTATAGTAGCCTCATTCAAATTCAGACTTTGCAGTTTTGTCTAGAGCTAGCATAAAACTACCCATCTGTGTCAGAGCGGGTGACCAGAAAGAAGAACTTCTGACTGGAAGCCTCTAATTATTTTTGAATCTGCTTGAAGTATGGAGTAGTTAGCACCTTGTGTTCTGTTGTGTGTGACTGAAGCTCCACAGTTATCAGTGGGGCTGCTATGCTGCAGCCTTACAAAGATGAACATCTGTTTTGTTTCTTAACTAGTGGCAGAATGTACAGGAGAGCTAGGGAAACCAGTGGGTAGCCAGAGCATGGAGCTGCTCACTGCGGAGCAGAGCAGAATTAAAAGTGGACAGTGTGCAATAAAAGCACCTTTTCAGGGGAATGAAAGTTTTTATCTTTGCATTTAAATGCAATAAACAAGAATACTAGTGAACCTTGAGCACTGAGGGTGGCTTAATATGACAGATCTCAGGACAGACAAAGACTATGCCTGCAGCATGCTTGTCCTATGGCTTCTATAAGCACAGAGCTGTATTTATGGCATAACGCTTTAAAATAACCATCTCTGGCTATAGCTATGCCTGGAGGTTGCAGAGGGGGGTCCTTCTTAGCATTATCTGGAATAATCAGTCCTGGATGTCCTCAATAGTGCTATCAGGAAGGCTTGTCATGAAACACAAAGCTGAAGGAAAAATAGTGGCATTAAGAGGCTGAAGCTTGCTCACCTTGACATTGTTTAAATTGACTATTCTGTCCAGTGGCTATTTATTTTTATTTCAGGATGAAACTGTAGTGGTTCTGTGTCATTCTGCTGCTTGAGTATTAGACTGTAGTTGCCATCTAAACTGTCTCAGGTGTTCTTCCCTTATTTTCTTTTGATCACACACTTACCCACACTGTATGTTTTTATTGTAAAAGAAAATTGTGTGGAATGGAGATCTGGAACAGCACCACAACAGCTTAAATACTACAGGTATAACTGTGTTTTTCTTGGACAGTGCAGATAGAATCTGCTTAAACATTCTCCACTACCACTGAGTTAAATGAAGCTAGTTGCAGCTCTATGGGATTCTGTGGTTTCTCTTTACATTTAGTTCTTGCCTATTGGAATGACTGTCTGAGACTGTTCCAATCATATTAGAGTTCTTTGAGAATCTGGATCTCTTTTTTGTGTGTGGAGAATCAGCTAATCTCCAATGCAGAATTCTCAATGAACTTCTCTTTTACGTTTGAAGCCTTTACTAGAGTACTGGAGTGAAATGAAAATATTTGGGTCTTCTCTGTAAGACAGTTGTTCACTACTGCTGTATAGGTCATCATTAAAAGCTGCCATGTAGTCTTAGAATATTAATTGTAAATCTGTTAATTTATGCCTCCGGATGGTATGGTTAGTGCAAGGAATGATTTTCAGCTTTAATTCAAATATCATGACAGCAATGTTACCGTAATAGGATTTCATTCTTCACTTTAATTTCAACCAAGCAGAAAGTTTGAGAAATTAGAACTTTGGGCTGAAGATTACATTCTTCAATGAATCTTATTAGCTCCAAAGTTCAAATTGTCTCAGTTCCCATCTAGTACATCGGTACTTAAGCTTAGAGATCTGGGTCACTTAGTGTTTTATCCTCTAGGGCTTTTCTCTTTCTTTGAAGGTCACCTTTATTATTAGTCTGTTCTTCTTGTTGTCGCTCTTGTTCTTCCACCTTTGGCCTTAACCCCCTGCTAGGGAAGAAAATCCCTGCAGAGTGAGAAGCATTTGAAGTCAGAGCTCATAAGTGGTTTTACTTTACGTTTTTCCTCACAGTTCCTTGGTGTGCTCTAATTTTTGAGCTGATGCTTGTTATTTTTTCTTGACTATATGCTGGTCAAACATTTAGTCATCCCTAGCACGCTATTTCTTCTTTTTTTTTTTTTTCTTTTTTGAGAAGAGGTGAATCATGCCAAAGCTTTATGTCCAGGTGAAGGCTTCTTATCATGTTACTCATTTGCCAGTAGACAAAACTTGGGGAGGCACAAAGTCAGAAACGATCCATAGGAACTCATTTTGAATAAAGCAATTATTAACAAGTGATGTAAGCTCTATCCTCCAAACATTAGGGTTGTAACTCCGTCTTACTGAGGGTTTTTCTAGAAAATTCTGTTGTTTATTCTGGTATTTGGGAATGTGAGCCTGGCAAAGTCGAGGTTGTGTCAGATGCTCTTAGTGCCCTTGAAGGAAAGTAATATTTTCTTGCATCTGGCTTTTCTGATCTGCTGGAAAACTGGAATGCCTGCTTTAAAACAACTTCTCACACCTTAATTAACTTTGTTAATCATAACTTCGAAGTTGTTGACTGTCACAGTTTTCAATATGAGTTTTGTTTCAATGACAAGGAAACAGTTCAGATTCCAGCAGTGTGATCTGATCTACTCTCAGGAGATCTGTTCAAGTTGGGTACCAGTAAGCTAATGTCAAGGTTTTGTATCAGTTCCTTGCATCTTTAAAAAAAAATTGTTATTAACAAAACCTTCAGTTGCTTTTGATTGATTCAAAATCTGGACTATATTCTGATCCTGCCAGTTGTCTTTTCTTTAAACATGTTTGAGCTGACTGTAATGTATTACTCTGAGTGATAGAGCCCACAGCCTTGTCTTTTAACAGAAAGAAATCAGGTATTTGACTTTTTGCACTTCTTTGTTTTTGTTGAAGAGAAGCATTCACACATTTCACCTATGGGAATAATCTCTACCATTAGGAGTAGCATAAGCCTGTGATGATAATACTCAAAAAGGAGATACCTCTGATTCTTCCATATGCATTCTTTAAAAGCACTGTGAAATACGTAAGTTTTGAAACATCTGTTGATAACTAAAAATATCATAATCAAAGATACAGATGTATAGTTTCTTAATAAAGAGAAGTTTCAGATTGTCTTTTAGAAGTTTCATTATAATGTGTGTAATACTGAAGGAATATTCTGACACTTGCTGTCTTGTTTTCAGAGCTGTTGATAGGCAGAATATCTTGGAGACAGAGCTGAAGACAGTTCAGACCTCATGCAAGGATCTGGAAAGCTTCCTCAAGTGGCTCCAAGAGGCAGAGACGACAGTTAATGTTCTTGCAGATGCTGCTTGGCGTGAGAACACGGGTCAGGACAGTGCCTGCGTAAGGGAACTCAGAAAACAGATGCAGGTGAGAAGCTGCTGGTTATTGTGCTTTCTCTTGGTGGCAAATATTATAAAGAAAATCTGGCTTCACCAAGTGGAGGTGTACAGCCTATTGGAATGTATTTAAAAACACTAAATTAGAAGTCAAGTGTGGAAAGAAGCAGGTCTATTCCCTAAGGTTTGAAATGTGTTTTTTGTGAACATCTGCATCACTTAGTGCTCTTAAACCTGTTTGTTGGCTGTATTCAGGAAGAGTAGGAAGGAGGGACAGAACCTGGGTTCAGTCTTCTTTAAGGATTCAGTGTATTGATGGGAAAATGGGACTGTTTCTTAAAATTAATGCATTTGGGCCTATGGCAGGAAAAAGCTGATCATCACTGTATTTTGTATTTCTATGTTGCATGCATTTTCTTTGTTGTCCTGTTTAACAGATTTGAATGCTTTCATGTGTCATAATTCTCCTGAATCTTGTAATATGTTTTTTTCCTTCAATTAATTTATCTATTTTAGTGTAGTTATTTTGATATGCATAAAGCTGAGAGGTTACATCAGCTCTCAAATCCTGTGCTTGGAGTCGTATATTCTGTTGTCTTAATTCATGGTGTTTGGCCAGCAAGATTCTGCTATCAGTAGGACTCTAATCTGAACATATCTATGTTGAATTTAAATGAAACAAGGCAATTTGAATTATCTGATAACAAATTACTGACTGTGATTATGAGGAAAAGAATGATATATTGTGGTTGTTTGTGCCTGTGGACGATGACATGTCAGTCAATGATGTTTCTGTGATTATGGTCAGGTAACTCATCTGTAGAGATGTGTTCCTCTGATATCCAGACAAAGCTTATTTTGCAGTTTACCATTGTGGGCTATATGCTGTTGTGAGGCATCTTGGTAAGGGAAGATTGTTGCTTTTTCATTGTTCTTCAGTCTGGTTAAAACTGGTAGAGAAATGCTATGTGAAGGGAGAACTGCTGGGCACAACTTCTAGCTTTGTAGGGAGGTCTACATTGAGCTCTTTATCGCATCCTTTGTCCTGGCTTATAACCATAACCACTGAGAACCAAGGCAGAGAGTAGGGATTTTTTATTTTTATTTTATTTTTTATTTTTTAAAGCATTGAAGTTTGCAGCTATAGTGTTGGTTTATTTCATTTTGCCATGATAAAAATGTAGCAAAAGGCTTTCCTTTCAGGTTGCGGCTGGAACACCCCAGTCTGTGTCAATCATTGTATCCAATGTGTTTAGTAGCCACCTGAAAAAGGTTTAAACCTAATTCAAAGCAAGGTGCAGAAAATGAACTAAGAAACAGAATTAACTCTGGGGCAGCAGGACTGAAGACCTCTGCCTACAGATGTAGAAGTGTTCAGAATGACTTTGTCTTGTTTGATTGTAAATGGACTGTGTTTGGTCTCATCTTTAGAGTCAAGCTTGTATATTAGCTGGCAAGGAAAAAAAGAAAGCAAAACTGTAAGAAGAGGGTAAATATAAGCTTCGGACATTGTTTTATGTAGAAGAGGTTTGAGCTCCTGCATGCTTATTTCTGAATGTTTCAATGTTTCTGGACCTGTCCTGCTGCTTATATTACTTCAAAAAATATATATTTATTGACAGTGTTATCAAATAATGATACTAGGCTGGAGCTGGAGCTTTACTTGTGGTAGTAGAGAAGAGTAGATGTAAGCCAGAAGCAAGACAGTACAGGGGGGAATAGTTTAACTGTGTGGTGGAAATGATGGAAAAAAAGCTGAATTTGAGGTGGAGGGTACAGGTAGTAAGATTTCTAAATATGGGATGGGAACAGTTTTTCAGTCTAGCCTGTATGAAGAACCTGTGCCTGGCACTCATCCTCATAGCTGCAGAATGCCTAGGAAGCAGCATGCCAGCATATAAATCACCAGCATCTAAACTGTAAAGTATCCAGGATCATATGAACTTGTCAGAGTTAATGCTGACTTTAGCTGGTGCCTCTGTACCGTCCTCAGTGATGTGCTTGAAATGTGTGCATATGTTCATATGGTAACATATACACTAAATAATCTGATCACTTGTTAGTAGGGTCTTCAGATTCCAAATCTAGATAGAAATGTGATATACTTTGAAATTTCATATGCTCTGATTTTACGGTAATGTTAAATAGAAGCATTTAACTTAGAAGGGGAATTACATTTAGATCAGAATTACATTTAGGATACGTTTAGATTTACATTATTTAACTGAAGCTGAAGATAAGAATTATCATGTATTTTGTATTGTGTAATATGTGCAGTTCTTCTCATGAAAATAGTGCTTTACATGTTCTGCAAAGTGATCTATGTTGTCAAAAATAGTAATATTTTATTTTCAGAGTTTTTAGTGTTTCTCATTCTGTAGTTCTCTGGTCTTTCTTTCCTCAAGAGAAAGGA